>NW_010973187.1:2426099-2577241 GCF_000737465.1 Haliaeetus leucocephalus
CCTCTGTTCATGTGTTCCCGCCGTCGCTGGCGGGCTCGGCCTGGCCCAGAGGCGGGGCCCACTCCCAGCCGGGGAAGAAGCTTCCGGCAGCTTCTCACAGCAGCCCGCCCTCCCCCACTACCAAAAAACCCTGCGCTGCACAAACCCATAATACCAGGTAATGGCCATTTTTCTGTTTTCCAATAAGCAACAAGCAGATGTTCTTCTCCTGTTAATGTTATTTTGACAATAAATAACCCATGTTGTTCATATTTTGTGTGATACTGTTCTCTTAAACATCCATGGCATTTGCTGTCCCTTCATGTCACTATAAAAACAGGACAAAGATTTCAGTGAGACACGTAAAGTTCAGGTGGGAGTGTTCCCCCGTTCTTCCTAGGGTAAGAGCTTCTCATGGATTTGCCTTGAACACGCACATCAAGATAGCTCTGTTCTTTGGGCGAGCAGAGTGAAGAACACTATTTTGGCTAGAAGTATTTTCAGTGTACCAAAGAGAGACAACAAGAAGCCAGTTTAGTTCATGCGTAGCAACTTGCTCACCTGGCAAGAATGATGCCATGGTTTGGCTTTGACACAGGACTAAGGTCAGCAGCTACTAAAGTGGAAGAGAGTGTAGAACATCTCCAGTCAGCAAGAAAGCATTCAGAATTAATACTTTAAAGTTCAATGCATTATAAAATTACTAGGTGTGTCTTCCCTTGACTTTTCTTCAGTATTCTGTTTCAATGATGATAGGTACATTTTTCGAAATTCATATAATAGGCTTCTTTGTTAGCTTCTAAGCTTTGAATATCCTTTCATCATTATTGGCAGCATTGTAGGAAAAGCTCTTAAATGGGTATGGCACTGTATTTATAAAAATATGCAAAGTCATGAGCTTAGGCATATTCAAATATACATTTGAAAGATTATTTCTTTCACACAACAATAACAACTTTGCTGCAATATTGATGTGCTCTGCATTTTAAATGTTGTGATCCTAGTTTCAGAAATATACTGCATATCTTAAAAAAACAAACCCACAAATTCCTGAGATGCCTGTCAAAAATAGATTCAGTAACAGAAAAGAAGGAAAATTTCCAACTGGTTTCTCCAGATATTCCTTTTATGTTTGATATGACCTCGGAAGGAGTAAAGGGATGAGAAAGAGCCACACTAGTAGCTGGGATAACTTAGGGTTATTGTTTGAGCTGTATCTTACTACGTTAGAATGTGATGATACAGAAAACACTCTATATCTTCTCTCTTAAACTGCTGTCATGGCATCAACAGCAAAGACTAAATTGTTATTTGGTGAAATTGAATGTCACAGGAATTTTGTGTGCAAGAACATTGTGGATATTCTTTCTTCCAGGATGTACTGACAGAATTTGAAATCCAAGACTTTCCAAGGATATAAGTCCTTTTCCCTATCCTCTAAAAAACCCAAATCTCATAGTTTTTGAAATATGCAGCATTTTAAGTAGAACAACTTATAGACCACTGAATACAAACATTACACTACACAGAATAGTAAACTGAATAATATTGCAATATTCAGTCATGGTAAGGAAATGGAAAAGTGTCTCATCACTTTTCACATCCATGGTAGATGATCTATTGATAAGCCATAGTTTAGCCCTGAGAGATCTATTAGTCATTAACAAAGATCCACTATTTAAACAGATTTTTTTTCCCTCTGAGAACTAACTTCTCATTATTATTTTTTTTAACATAAATCTTTTGGTATTTTAATATATTCTAGTAATGATTTATGTAAGTACTCACAAGTCTAAATTATTTTCTAGAATACTGTTTTCTGAGAAATTATGATAAATTTATCTGATAAATTACAGAATCTTTTTGAAAACTACAAGTATCTAGTTCTCTAGAACATGAAATTAAAATATGCTACTTCAAGATAGGCCTATACTAAGGTTTCCCACGGAGAAAAACATATGCACTGATGAAAGCTATTAAGCAACCAGCTCAAAGTTTTCTGTGATGAAGACTATGTTTTAAATTCATTGTCTCTAAGACAATTTGTCCATTTCCTTCTTCCTATCAGATGTACTACCATGTTTTATATTTCTGGATAAATGATACACATGAAACCCCTTGAAAGAAAAAAAAAAATATTTGAAGAGAAACTCTTGTAATATAACTAAGAAGAAAAAAGAAATCCATCAATCATGATGATATACTCTCAGCAGATCACAAGCCATGTTTTGAGAAACAATAATATGGCAAAGAATAAACTATTGTAAATATTTTAGAAAATATTTGCTTCTGTTAAAACTAGAAGTATTTAATAGCTATGCTACATCTTCCAACTAAAACAAAAAGTAGAATGCAATTGAACAGTTGCATGTGAAAATGGAAAGGAACTTTTTTATTATTATTTTGTGAGCAGACTGTCTACTTTACTGTAATTTATGAACACTGTAGTTTATAACTACTTCTTAATGTTCCTCACTCTGATATTGAAAGGTGGGAATAAAATTCTCCTTAAAACTCTTCTTTGTTTAACTGAACCTTAGCTATCTAAATGTTAATATAAAACTTATAGCTCAATACTGAGAAAGCCCAGAAGTTATATGAATGGATACATACACTACTTACATTCCTTTGGTATGTATAGACTTTTCTACCTACTTTTAAAAAAAAAAAAGAGCTGCAACATTATTTCATACAGAGGAAATGAATATTTTCAGCTCAAGATGAGAGACATGCAGAACCTGGCAGTTTATGTTCACTGGTGCTTCACATGACTTTTATTACTCTTACCTGCATGGACTCCATTTGTACCCCTTTCCTCATATTTCACTTTGTATTTAGGACATAATCAAAGAAAGAAATAGTGGAACCCATAGAGGTGGGTCCTCCACCCTGATGAGTTGAATTTATGCTAGTGTAATTTTATAGACTTTGTTATGGCAGCACAGGGATTCAGGTTCACTGAGTTCTGTTTAGTTTCCATTAGAAACCATAAATCTTTCTCCAGTGCTAGAAAATCAGCCCAGGTATCTCCACATTCAGTTCCAATTCACTATCACATTTGCAAGTCAGAAAAGCTCTCTGAAATGAATGATGAATGAATCATTTTCTGTCAATCACATGATAAGCTAGCTGTGAAAGCCCAATATGTATGTATTTATATCTCAGACCTTCACAGCTAACTTCCATAAAATGTAAGAGAAATAAAGAACCCGCAGATTGCTGATAATGTACATGACAACCAAAGAAGTAAAATTATTATAAAATGTTTTCATTTTAAAAAATCAGGCTAGTTAGGAGGGTAATCATAGGCCTAGCTTCAATACCTCAGAAGCCTTTTGCAATAGAGCCCCAGTGATTTCACAGCAGGGTGGGGACAGATGTGGGAACAGAGCACTGCTCCTGCATGTAACCTTCATCTCAGGAGTTCAGCTGTCTGTGCTCCAAACCCCATTTTGTTAAAGCATGGTCATATGTCCTTGGCTCAGTTTTATTGGGAAAATTGTTTATTGAGAAAAAAGATGTAAGAGAGTACATAAGCTAAGCCATGCAATATAAGAAAATTAAACCTACAGAAGTCCAATTGCTAAGTTGGGAATTGTTAGCAGATGAAGGATTCACAAGGAAAATACTGGCATGAGAAGATGCAAATCCCTTAGAAGAAAAGCAGTGAATCAGAAAAGAGCATGTCAGCAACACGAAGAATCAACCCACTCCGAGAAGCAGTGGAAATCCACCCTTCCTATTCTGAGTGACAAATGTCTGGCCAGCTCTGCCTCATTACCTGTCTCACCGAGTAAGGTGAGCTTATTAATGCCTCACCTACTAGCATGCTGAAGTCCCAGCTAGCTACTGTGTTAACCAACAAATAACTGCTATGTACTCTTGAGTTGTTTAGATCCTACTTGCAGAAAATGCCCTGTAAGGGTAGGCCACAAGGGGCTAAGAATTCCCCTGAGTATGTGTTCCCTAGGGAAAAAGTGTGTAAGGGAGAAGTATGTGGGCAAATTTATTACCTGCTTTGAAGCCTGGCCTGGGAAGCTGGTATAAATAAACCTCTAGAAGCTGACTGTAAAATGTCCTGCTGCTGCATATTTTGGGTCTTCCTGCAGCTTCCCTTTCCATATCGACTAGATGATACAAAACGAATACACTGCTTTAAATATCTCTTGCTATCTTTTGGTACCTCATCAGTTCAATTTTTTATCTAAGTCTTTTTGTTGATCTTTTCTTCCAGGCGTTTTTCATTTTTGTGCCTTTGTTCACAAATAGCCTTTTACTTTCTCTGAACATGGTAAGTATTCAATGCTTGCTGGACCCTTTACAGCTATTCAGCAACCACATGTTTCATAGCCTTACCATGAAAGCTGGAAAAACATTATCTCCAGCTTTCTTTCTCACTCCCCTCCCTTCTGTCATGTAATCAAACATTCTTTGTATGGCTCTGTTCATGGCAGGGTTTCACAGAATGACTCAAAATGGATGATAGTTTTTAGGATGCTTGAATACACTCTACATTTAGTTTCCTTTGTCTGTGTGATGCCTTGCACAAGTATTATCACTTCCTTTTATCATTTCATCAGAAATATACTCAGTATAATATAAAAATGTCTCCATTAAGAATAATGCATGATTTTTTTCTGCTTTATTTCAGTCTTGGAGATTATAGTTTACATCATCCAGATTCTTTTTGGTTGAACATTTCAAGTATTTCCTTTTTAATTTGTGTCCGTTTTTTTCAAATAAAAATATTAATTTCCTTAGATTTCTTGATTTACTGTACGGTTAAGACTAGCAGCACAATTACCTTTTTAAGTTCAGTAGCTGTCATGCAGTACTAATAAAGAATCAGAAAGCCATGTGCTTTTAAAATGTCAGTTTATAAAAAACAATAGGCATACCCAGTGAGTCACATGTAGCAATTACTCATTTTTTTCCTAATTCCTGATCAGAAGAATCTACAATCTACCACTTGTAGAGTTTGGGGATTTTTTCTTTCTGTAGTTGTTTGAAAACTAATACATTATTGTGTATTTCTGTCAAATTGCTTTTATAATCTATTCCCTGAGATTTTATCACCTCAGATATCTTATACCAATCGTTTTGTTCTATATATAAGAGATTTAACATCTGTAAACATGGATTTTATGACTTATTTTGAAATTTCAACACAAAATTCAAACTTACAATTTTACCCTCAGCCATATTCAATTACCTTCTATCTATCTTAAATTTTAGATCATTCAAATAGCATAAGAAAATTTTTCCAGGAAACTTGTGATCCTGCTACCTGTCATTTGATAAAATCCAGATCTTACAAAGTAAAGCTCCAGATTAAATGTGCTTTAATAGCAAAAATCAAGGCTGTTTTAAGTGCATGCATTTCCTTTGTACATTTTATGTGTCATGCACCATTAAGAGCATGCTCAGTCCAGATAACTTGGAAGAACTTTGATATCTTCTGCTTAGCAGAAAGGGTTTTTAAAGTTTAAAAAAAATAATCTATAAAAACAAAGCCTATGATTTACCTACATCACAAATTTCTCATGTGTTTATAATCGTCCCAGGTGCAGCTGTTAGAAGAAGACCCAACACCCCATTTTTCATGGTATGTGAAAGTATCTTTCTTGGCGGGGGCGGGGGGGGGGGGGGCACAGCTTGTTGCATGGGTGTTCCATTTTTCTAGCATAGATGTGCTTGGAGAATGCAATGGGAAAGCAGCACATTGGGCACCACAGGCCAGCCAAGATGGAGCCCAAAAACCCCTGGAGCAGGGGGCTACTTTTTAAAGAGCTATGCTTCCTCTGTATTGGGGTGTCTATGCTGCAGCTTTAGAGATTGGAAATGCTTTGGTAATTTTTTATTTAGTATGTCAACTTCAAATAGATGATAGGATAGTTCCCCTTCAAAGCTATAACCTGTTTCCCATCCACTCCCTAAACACAAATGCTAGCATACTTCATATAACTATGCTTCTTTAAGTAAATTTTATTTTCATTGGTCATGTCTGTAGTTCCATTATTAGATACAAGTTTTGTTAGGCCTCCCCTCCCCACCCCCCAAAATGCTTTAATAATTAGATTGTCAAATTACAGAGAAATGCCACCATAGCTTGAAATCTATCACCTGAAAACTTGGAATTTGGGCACAAGGGCATTTTAAAAAATGTATACTTTTTTGTATAGCTTAATGTTGACAGAAGTCAAACACAAAAGAGGCCCAACCATGGATGAAAGGAACTTGTTAAAAGCAAACATTATTATTATTTTCATTAGGCAACTATTATAAAAGGTCACAAGAATAAAAGGAACAATTTACCTAAACTGTTATTTTAGGTGAAGAGTAGTGAATGCAGCAATACACAGGAATAACAGAATGGAAGATAGTATAACTCCAGCCACAGTTTTTTCACATTAGAAATAACTTTACAAAGAATATATACAAACCATAAATAGTCAAACCCACAAATTAAGTTCTCAATGACCATCATGAGGGATGACTATACTATTTTTCTAGTTTGGAGCAAGATCTTACTTTCCATATATATGTCGATACCTACATATCCACAGTTTGCTTTGCTTTGGTTTGTAGAACAAACTCAAAGGGCGCAAACTTGGTTAAGTCGAATAGAACTAAACTGAAAGATATGCTCCATAGTGCCCCATAAGGGAACTGATCTGAATAGCTGAAAAAAACCCAATTATCACTAATATATTTCAGATCACAGTAATAAAGCCTATGTTTGCTTGTCTCTTTATCTTTCCCTTCTTCCCATCCCCCTGATGGGAAATACTACTAGCAGGAAAATGGAAGGTGCTTTGAAACTCGTCATCACCACTCTTCCTTTCAGATGAATTTGTTGGGGCAAATATTATAGCCCTCCCAAATATATTTTTTAAGCAGCTGGTAAAAGTAATTGTTTCTACTTTCCCTATGGCTGCCTATCAGTACGGTTTGTTATCTTGTCTAGGAAACAAGTAAAACTGAACTTGATAATGGCTGATTCATTTCTTCTCTTCCCTTTTTTCTTCTTTAATTTTATTTTTTCTGATGAGAGAGAACATATGCTGAGGCGTTTAAAAATCTTGCTTTACAACTATTTAAAATAGCATCTGCTATTAAAAAAAATCCCAAACCCAAACCAACCAAACAAAAATCCCTAATGTTTTTAGTAATCTTAACTTTCAGTGTCAGCTTTTTCAACACTTACAGGTAATATGGAAAATTCTTCCTGTTGGAAAATACTCATTTAATGGGTTATGCACTTAAGTAAAGGTTAACATGCAAACCAATTTGGAGCCTGAAGAGTGTGCAGATGAGTAAATGATGACCTGTCAAGGTGCTTAGGAGCTAACTGTCTTTGCCCATATGATATTCCTCCAGCCAGTTTCTGCCATATGATTTAATTGATCTTGCCCACAAACCCTTTTGCAGCCCTGTAAATATTGATTTTTTTAAATGTAATGAGTAATTCACAGATAAGGCTCAATAGCAACATGTCTGTTGGATGCAAATAAGAAACAAAACTTGATGATTTTGGTCTTATCTAGAATTTTAAGGAAAACTAGTGAGTGTATTGATTACAAAGAGTAAAACCTCATTGCTCAGGTAAGACAATAACCCCCTCAAAAATCCAATAAACAAACAGCATAAGAAAATAAGTAAACAAAAAAAAACAAAACAAAAAAAGAGAAGGCTAATTAACCAAATTACTCCTTTTGGTAAATGATGGAGAAGTCATGAGTTATATGCTAGGCTGTAATTACTAAGTGTGTGTATTTTTTACTCATACAACCATTCTGTGACCTTCCAAAAGGCATCATTTAAGTCCTCCTCACTTAGCAAGTAGATGATTGACCCTTTTAATGCTGAAGTGTTTCACATTTTATTAAACAGAAACAAAGAAAAGACAGCATTATACAAAAGTTCTAAAAGTTTTGCCTGCTTTCTAATATACTGCATTAGACTCAAAGCCATAATTTTATGCTTCAAAGGAGGATGCATCCAGGTTAGAAATTCATAGATTTCAAATTCATAGATTTCAAATTCATAGATTTTATTGGAGTGGCAAGCAGTACAAATGTTGCTGAAGTGTAAAAAAAGAGGCAGGTCCCTTAGGTATCTGTCAGAAATTGGTACAATCCAAGTAGGGCAGGACACAGTATTTGCATGTACTGACATTGTCTTACTTCACTGTGATAGCAAAGTAATTGATGGTCCCTTTTATGATGTATTTTGAGTGCTAGTTATAAGATAAAACACCCACAAATACAGCCACTTGCAGTATAGGAAAATATGTTCCCATCCTACGTGACTTACTAAAATTCTGAAATTTTCCTATTGCACAGAGGAAAAAAGCCAAAGATTTTGAAAATTTCTTTTTTAATTCCTTTTTGTAAAAAACAATAAATACAAGACAGAGAGCATGCATCACTTCACAACTGCTAGCTGACAGATGACTCTCCTATGCAATTAAAATACAGGAGGGCAGTAGAAAAATAAGTAATATTAATGTATTGGTGCAAGCCTTGAATACCTGGCAAAATTGTGGGGAACAGATGGGGACACCAAAAGCCAAGTGAGTCTCCTTCATTATTTTTATATTTTCTGTGGTTTCTATGAAAAGACACAAATATATTTATATGGAATTTTCATTATATAAAACTATCAAAATTTCAAATGTTTATGAAGCTATGAGAAGACTCACAGTGTGTATAATTTTATTAGAGACAGACATAATGAGAAAGAATCCAAAGAAATATACTTTCCAGAAGTTCATGTCTGATGTGAGAACTGTGTCAAAAGAATTCACCCAACATAGTTTGATCAACGTACTTTTTTGGGTTTGGTTTTTGGTGTTGGGGGTTTTTTTTGAGTTTTTACAGAAATCCATATCTAATCCAAATTGCATTTTATTTTTTTCTCTAAATTTCTAAGTAAGTAAAAGAAAGTGGTAGTCCTACAAACTTCAAGGATTTACTTGCACACAAGGCATCCAAGCAAAAAGGTGACAAGCCACTTCCTCACAAGGGACATTATTAACCTGGATAGGAACAGGCTTGGAACAGAGATGCTAAGCCTGGCACAGAAACAAGGAGCTGAAGAGTCTCACAGACAGGAACAGTCTTCTGTGGGGTTTTGAACACCCAGATCTTGAGCAGATTTTTTTTAACATTTCAGCTAAGAACTGTCTCATCAAAAAGCTAAATCACATTTTGGGAGATTATTTTTATGTATACCTTATATGTATATTTGAAGTTCTTATAACTTATATTTTCCTTTTAACTATAATTTTATAAGGACCAATAATTTGTTTTGGCAGAATAATAATAATAAAAAATAATTTTTCTGGAGTTTCTACAAACCTGAGGTGCTTTCAGCTTTTAGAGATGCAGAACACTCAGATAAGAAGGAAGTTAAGAAAAGGTCATTGGGTTTCTCAAAAAGATGTTTGGAAGAAGTTAGTATGCAGACCCCACTAAATTGCAAGGGTGAGTTTAGAGGCTGGTACCATCAAATACCAGGTAAAAAGTAGAAGTCTCCCTGGGTTGGCATAATTCATTGCATGAAAAAGGATCAGCAGCAGAAAACCAGCTCTGAACATTTGGAAAAATCCTGCTGACATAAAAAATGCTTTCTGCCACTGCCTGTTGACTTGGCTCAACCACGTATTTTCTTTCACATCTCGGTGGAAACTGTCTTTATTTAGATGTTATTATGATTTGACTATGGTGTTCTTTGCATACTTGCATAGAATTGAAAACCTGTCATGACCCCAAGCAATCTGTAAGAAGCTTGGACAAGTAGGTTTAGAAGATCTCAATTTCAGTATTTACAGAGGATAACAGAAATTAGTTTCCCACCAAAGGGAAAAATATCCCACTGAGAATCTCTGCAGTATTTGTTTGCTATGGGCAACTGTCTTATTGCAAAACTCATTTCCATGGTTTTACAGAGAATAAGACAAGATAAAAAAAAGAAATTTTGAAAAACATCATGAAAGTCCATATCTCTGAAACATAGCTGAAGAAGGTCCTAAAAGCTGAGGGAGATAAAGTAGGAGTATGTTTTCTCTTGCTGTGTTTCTTTTCTATTTCTTTAGTAATGTGGTTGAGAATGGATGATCTTTTGTTTTCTTTACCTTGACTATTTTCATAACCTTAAATAAAGCAGAACTTTCTGCTATTGCAGTTGAGTTACAATGACTCATTCCTCCTCTGTTTAGAATACAGGATCTGATATCAAATTGATCTTTACTGAAAACAAAAACTTCGAAAAGAGAATAATTTAAAATATACATCACACTTCTGCAAGGAAGTTAATATTAAAGAACTCCAATATCTCATCACAGAGAAGCAAGTTCATTTTTTGAGACACATAAAAGTCAGTTTTAGCAATAGTTTTCTAAGGAGATCGTGACAATAGTGTTAAAGGTCCCAGGACTTGAATGGTACCACCAAGATAAGAATCACCTTTATAAAGATTATATTCTAATGGAATATAAATACTAAATGTCTTTTCTAAGAAGATTTCTTCATAGACTTTACAGATGGCTAATGTCTCAAAGTAAACAAGGAATTAATTGAAAGTTAAGAACACAGAAAGATGTCATATATATTTCTATATACAGATGTATATAAAAATCTGTAAATATACACGCTTAAATCTGAAAGTTGTTGAAGAAAAATTAACAACCTTATTCTATATTTTAATGTATTACCTACCATAATACTACTATGTACCCAGATGCCTTAAATGCTGTTGTGGTTTAAGCCCAGCTGGCAACAAAGTACCATGAAGCTGCTTGCTCACTCCTCCCCCCTGGTGGAATGGGGAGGAGAAAATATAAAGAAAAGGACAGGGAGGGATCACTCACCAACTATGGTCACGGTCAAAAACCAGACTCAACTTGGGGAAGAAACAAAATCAATTTCATTTACTACCAATCAAATCAAACTGAGGATATTAGGAAGTAAAACCAAATCTTAAAACACCTTCCCCCCACCCCTCCCTTCTTCCCAGCTCAACTCCACTCCTTATTTTCTCTAATTCCTCCCTCCAGCAGCGCAGGGGGATGGGGAATGTGTTTTGGGGTCGGTTCCTCACCCCTTGTCTCTGCCGCTCCTTCCTCCTCGGGGGGAGGACTCCTCACTCCTCCCCTGCTCCAGCGGGGGGTCCCTCCCGCGGGAGACAGTCCTCCACCCACTTCTCCAAGGGGAGTCCTTCCCGCGGGCTGCAGGCGGGCACCGGCTCCCCCGCTCCCCTCCGTGGGCTGGGGGGGGACAGCCTGCCATCTTGCCTCACGGCGGGCTGCGGGGGCATCAGCCTCCTCCTCCCCTCAGCCTGCCATCTTGCCTCACGGCGGGCTGCGGGGGCATCAGCCTCCTCCTCCCCTCAGCCTGCCATCTTGCCTCACGGCGGGCTGCGGGGGCATCAGCCTCCTCCTCCCCTTCCTCCCTGTCCTGGTGTCCGCAGAGGGGTTCCTCTCCCATCCCGACCCCCTCTCTGCGGCAGGTTCCCCCTCTTCCCTCTGTTCAGGTGTTCCCGCCGTCGCTGGCGGGCTCGGCCTGGCCCAGAGGCGGGGCCCACTCCCAGCCGGGGAAGAAGCTTCTGGCAGCTTCTCACAGCAGCCCGCCCTGCGGCCCCCTCCACCACTACAAAACCCCACCACAAAAACCCAAAACAAATCACAAACTGAATTTCTATGAATACATAAGTCACATTGTATTACCACCTTAACTGGACTACTTTGAAAATCCACCTTAACATGCCCTTTATTTCATTCTTAAAGAAATATTCCTTGTTCCCCCCTTACTATAAAAGACTGTGTGTATCTGCAGGAGAAGACATTACTATACATTACCTTTCTCTCATTTGATACAACTATGAGTAGACCTTTGAGGTTTATGATTGAATCCAGCTAACTGAAATATTTGTAAGTGCAACTTTCATGCTCTTTTCTGTTCCTTTTTTTTTCATTTTAGGGAGGGAGAAGGGCCAAGAATAGCCATAAACACAGTTCAGCTGCTGGTGGAGACAAGCTCATAGCACCACCAAGACAGTAGGTAGGTGTTAACCAACAGATCACTACTTAGTGATATTTTGAATAGATTCTCTTCCAAATACTGGAAACATACATAAAAGTGTGAAAACATAGATTATGAGATCCTGAAATCTCTCTTTTTAAGCACTGGTATAATAAGATCAAATGCATTCCTCTAGCTCTCCTCCATGCATTACATGGAATACCATTTATGATAATACGGGTCTCTGTATAAATATGATAATGTTCAGTGTGATAAGCTAGTGAAACATACACTTTTCAGCAGGAGAAAAGCAGAGGAGTATCAGACTGGTTTTAATATTTAGAGACTATTATGATGATGCAGTCTTTTATCAGGACCAATCATATTTAAGAGTTAATTAGACAGAAATGGAACACACCTCTAAGTCAGGCTGTTCATTACCAATAATCTGGGCACAAATGTAAAAGAAATTCAGAGATAAATAACTTTTCTCAAACAGCAAGTGTGTTGGAACCACCATTCAGGCACCAATTTAAGATGCATCTGCATTCTCCTTTAGTAAGGTCCCTTGAGACAAGAACGTTTTCTAACTCAAAACCCCCTCAAGTTTTTATTAGAAAATAAGTTAGAATAACTAGCCTTTTTAGAGTAGAGGCCTAGTAAAATGGAACAAAAAAGAGAAAAGGGCTTGTAAACACATTTTTATTTCCTTATCCCCAATACCAAACTTAGCTGTGGTCAGCTCATTTCTCGCAAAATTTGGCACAATTTCATCCACTGCCAAGAAAATGTCTCCATCTACATGTCCTGTCTGTATTTTTTCCTGCTTTTTTCAGTAGTCCTCTGCAAATCTCATTCCCGTATTCTCTCCTCAGCTTCACCCTCCTGCCACATCATCTGAAAGTCTCTCCCCACCATACATGAAAGTTCATCTGCTGCCCTGGGATTGCTGCTCTCCCTCACAGGTCTCCAGCTCACTGCCATGCCACTTGTAAGAAAATACAACATACAGGCTAAGGACAGCTGAATTCAGGCACATAGGGATGACTTTAGGAAAACCAAGGCTCACCTAGAGGTGACACTCACCAGGGATATCAAAGGCAAAAAGAGGAGCTTCTGTTGCTACATCAGTAGTAAAAGGCTGAACAAGGAAAATGTGGGTTCTTTGCTGAATGGGGCGGGGGACTTTGTGACAACAGATACATATAGGGCTGAGATATACATTGCATTGTTTGCCTCAGTCTTCTTCATCAACAATGTCTCCGAGACCTCTGTCCTTAGAGAAGAGGTTAAAGGAGGACAAGAATTACTAGCAGCAAATGAAGGTCGAGTCTGGGATTACTTGAGTGAAGTCAACCTGTATGTGTCCATGAGACAGTCTGCCTCCAAGGGTGCTGAGAGAACTGGATGATGTCCTTGACAAAGAAGGAAAGTAAAGATGAATAAGCCTGTTAAAAGAGACCTTAATCTATGTACGTGCAAAGATAGTTCTCTTTTCTTTCCACTAAGCTTTTGGCCAGAAGCATAGGGCAGATTCTGTATTGTTAGTGGATTGCAGAAGAAACCTTCATACTGAGATTCAGAACTCCGTTAAAGATGAAAGTGATGTCAAAATATTGTCAATTTTGAACAATCCTATTTGTTTCCATGGAAAAGCAAAATGAGATAGAGTTATTGTTTGTTGCTGTTATCTTTCTGTTTACCTTAGGTATGTCTACTGGTAAAGGAAATTACAAAGACAGACAAAGCTAGCACTGGTTTCAGAAAATGCAGCATGGGTGCAGTGTAATACAACATGAAGTGGGCTAATTATGTACTCTGAGAAGCATGAGAAACTGGGAATCTGGAAAAAGCAATATCCTAGCCCAGGTCCTCTCCCTTTATTGCTGAGGACTGCCACCAAGAACTAGCTGAGTTATCCCTTTGCAGAGCACACAGAGGTAAACACTACTCCTTCATTGCACATCATTAGCGCTTCATTCCTAGTTCACCTAGATAATATACATGTAAGGTGCCATGCATTCACACAGTAAATATAAACATAAAATAATTTACAAACATTTTAGTAATATATTGGCATTTTTACATGCCTAATTCTCTACAAACACTGATTAGTAGTAGCTAAATGTTATTGATTCCATCAGTGCATCTTATGGGAAAATAGGAATCTGTTATTGATCAATGTGACAATTATTTGAAAAATGTTAAATATGTTGTTCATTGCAGTAGGACAAACTTATTACCAACAGAGGTCCACAAGGGAATAGATATACAGCAAAAAGTGGATAGTCTGTAAAAAAAAAATCAGCATGTATTTTACAGCCTGAATGGAGGAGACCATTTACTACTTACAAAATCAAATCTCTTTTTGAAGAAATCAGGATGCCATAGGAGTCTAAGTAGTTTTAGGGGAAAAAAAAGGATTTTTAATAAATGAAATTCAACTGAGCCACAGAGCAATAATGTATATTCAGTAAGCATTCCAAAATTAAACTGATAAATGTAACTTTTACTCAATCTTATATTCTCTAGATTTAATTAAAAGTTAAATGTGAACTTTAAAGTATGAGTGAGTGAAAGAACCATGAAAATTGACTTTGAGAATATGATAAATGTGTGCTGTACAGCTACCTGTTAGTCCTGTAAATCTAATTACAGCAGAAGAGGAGATAGTCTGAATTCTTTGAGAACACATCTTCACTTGATAGAATGGCACTCTCTCTTTCCTCCATTTGCTTTCTACTCTGTCAGATAGCAGGGAAATAATTTCAAAACTGAAGAATTTACAGCACAGAACAATATTCATAGAACACAACATTGCTGCAAGAATGTGTGGTTAACCTTTGATATGCAGTCATAAAACAGAAAGCTGATATTACAGAGGATTAAGTTTGGGGCTGATTAAACTCAATGGCAAACATTCTATTGGTCTTGAAGAATCAAGCTTTTGACTGTGCATTCTATTTGGCATTTTAAGACCAAGATACAGATTTATAACGTCAGAAACCTTGGCTCTGTCCTGGCATAAATCCAAAATGTGGGGCGTGTGAGGTATAAATGAGTCCATTTGCAAGTCCTTTGATATAAAACCATTTCAGACTCAAAAGGTCATTGCAGCTTCGAAATGATGACACTGAACCATATATACAGGATGTCTCTTCTTCAGTTAAGAAATTCACTAAAGGTAAAATTACAATCCATTCTAAACATGGTGTGGCATATGCCAACGAGCCAAGGTCAGCTGTAAATTCTAGTCTCTGAAAAGCAATGGTAAGATATAATTTACTTTAGTAATCAGCCACTAGTATGGTAGAAAGACTATTTAATCTTATATTTTGAATCTTCTTGGAATAACAACAGACTATATTAAAAGCTATTCCACAATTTCATTCCAGCGAGTGCAGCCACATATGTTCTCTTAGGTCCTCAGTCTTCCACTAGCAACACCAGCACTATGTGCTAGCAGCAAATATGATATCTATTTGACATTTCAGAGGAGGAAGATGTAAAAGAAGTTTGCTAACGGCTAATTTCTTCCCCCCTCCAACTGCAACACTCTTTTGGAAGGGACATAGGGAAACAACAACTTGCCTGCTCTGACTTCTGTCCAAGACCTGATGGACTTTTTGATTTCAAACCTTCTCATTTGTTTGTCAGTTCTTGCAAAAGCTTCAGAATATTGCATTTTTGGAATGCACTTGGAAAGAATAGGAGCTACAGTACATTTATAAGGAAGAGACTGGGCATCAGCAATCTCAACCCTGTTGTCACCCAAAAATTATTTACTGAGACCAGACATGACTGCAGTCAAGAGCACTTACTCTGCATATGATTAACGTGTTTTAGTGTTGGTGGCATGTGTGGTTTTAATGCTTGGGTGAACAAAGGGATACCCTATGGTGTCACATCAGTCAAGATGGCTTCCATCAGTCTGGAATGCAAAACAGCCACCAAAAAAAGGGAAAAGCTTAATATCTCATTGAAATAAACAGCTATTTATTAGCAACTGCAGTGCAGATGTTGACTTCTAGTAGAAAAAATTCATCTGTGGAAAGGAAAAGCCTCAGTCTTATACAAAAGAAAACCTCCATTTGTCCAAAAAGTGGGACTTGTTTTTTTTTGGTTCAGTTAGGGTAAAACCAGACCAGCTCTGAGAGCCTGAGAGAGGCAAGGCTGCCGCAGCTCCAAGCCCCCAGGTCCAACCGGTAGTGAGGCTGAGCACACATTCCCAGTACACACATGCAGAGGTATACAGAGCACAGGTATATGCCACATTGTATAGGTCTGGCCACACAGATCAACAAAACAAACTCGTAGAGCACTCACACTAGCACAGACAGCATGAATGGCCTCATCCTGCTCCCCTCTCTGGCTGAGCAGGATGGAGATATGCTAGTGGGAATATGTGTATGTGCATATGTACGATGTGGGTGGCCCCACAGCTGGGCTCAGACACCTAGTCTGCCTAGCTGCTGGCACCTGGACATATAAGCCTCTGAAGCCACAGCCTGCTTCACCTGGTGGCAAAAATACACCCCCTCCCCTGCCCTGAGCCAGCTTGTACTCCCCTGGTCCCCAGTAGCCACTTCCCAGCCCACCCCCCGTGGTCTCGCTCTAAGAGACCCACTCACCTCCTGGCTCCCAGACCACCTCACCTACTTGCTGGCTCACCCAGCTCAGTCTTCGCTGGCACACACACACTCCTCACTCGCACACCCACGCGTGCTCCAGTGGCTGGCACCACGGACACATAGGTCCCTGAGACCTGAGCTCCCACTCCAGTTGCTGGCGTCGACATCTGCTCACTGGGGTGTCTGCAGTTGCTGGCACCACAGACACACAGACTCGACGATCCGTGGTCTGGCTGCAGTCACACCCCCATACACACATATGCACAGGAGTCCCTCACTCAATAAAAGAGTAAAAATGAATTTTAAAGGAAAAAATGCATTTTCAAACCAGCACTTTTAAGTAAGCAGCTTTGGTGCTTTCAAGTTTACCAACGACTACTCTCCAGTTCTCAAGTCTCAAAATGAACACTCATATACTGAAAAATACCAAAATGTACTGGGCAGAACCATAGTAAGTCTCAGTTTAAATCTTATTTCACTTGGAACATAGAAAATGTCAGCATTTAGGATCCAGTATTTTCCCCATATGTTCAGAATTCTAAGAAAAATAAAATAAAATAAAATCTTTTCTGACAAAGTTAATTACAATTTACAAAAAGTTTAAACACAGTTTTGAATGAAATTTAGTCCCCAGAAGCCTGTACTTGCTTTTACTTCTATCTGTCTTCTGTACAGAAGAAATCCGTGGTATGTGCTTATTCTTAATTGGAGCCTATTTGTGAGTTTGAGGACCAAGTTTGACAAAACAAATTCCATATTTGGTAAGTAATAAACAACAATTTAGCAAATAATTTTAAAAGTATTTTTTAGAATTATTTCATGACACAGGACTTCTGAGATGTCCATTTTCTTCTGGACCAACAACTGGAAGCCAGGTAAGATACCCCGGAACATCTACATTTAGGATAGTGAACTGAGCCTTTAGCTTATCTGTAGAAACTTCATTTTAGGTGAACTCAATCTTCCTCTACACATATACTTTTGAAATAACTGGAGTACTAGTCCATTCAAGATTTATCCAACTTCTCAGGTGAGGTTTGCATCAGTGCTGTATTGCCCCAGCTGCTCTGTGACTGGTACTTGAGTTATTTTGAAGCTGGGTTATATATCTACAGGGACTTCTGGCAGGAAAGGACTGTAGTGCTGCCATACCCAAAACCAAGTGCAAAAGAATATGGGTACTTTGAAATCACCAATTTAGAAACAGAAAAGGTACTGGGAGTGTCCATTTCCTTTGTCCTGCTTTACGAAAATTGTAAACAGAAGGCAGGATTTACGGGAGAAGAAACTAAGTAGAGTAGGGCCTTGGTTCCAAACCCTGCCTCATCCACAAGTTCCCTTGTGGGTTCTCTTCATTCACCTTCATTCACAGTTCAACTCTTGTCTCCCAAATTAAGATGGTATTTCCCAGCCTCATAGTTTTGCTGTGAGCTTAAAATCCATGAATATTAAAGTGATAAAGACGGTAGTGTTTACAAAGAGGAAAATGTCAGTTGAAAAGTACAGTTAACAGTGTGATGTGTTTATGCCAATAAAATAAGGATGATTATAAATGTTGGCCATGGCTAAAGCAAAATGTATTAAAATGAGTTGATTATTTATACAAATATTTTTAGGTTTTTTATGCCCAACTCTAATATTGAGAACTTCATTAAGACAAAGATTTAAACTTGAAGGAAAATGCCAGACTGGTTGGATAAAATCTACTTTTGGTAAATCAGGATTTCTTTTAATAGCTATAGTCAAATAGGTGATTTCCTTCATGATTCCTTCTAAATTCTTGCATTTCAACTAACCTAATGTGTTTATAGTTACTTTCCTACATTTTATCCCTCTCCTAATTGCAACTACTGATTTTGCTTTCCTTCCGCCATTAAGAGCAAAACCTGTTGACACGTTTAGTAACAATCCGTGCTACTGAACTCAGTTTTCACCTGACCATTATTCAGTATCTGTGATAAAGATTACCCAATCTTCCTGACTCCAACACAGCCATCTGAGTTTTATTTCACCTTAGCTATTGTAATTTGCATTTCTATATAGTCATTCCCATTAGCCATCCTGCCTTTGTCCCTGTGTTACAGAGCTCTCTTTATTGAAAACTGAGATGAAGTATCATTTAATTCTTGAGCCAGACCCATATTATCTTTTAGACAATACCCACTTTTAACACATTGCAACTCCATTTTTTTTCCTATTTTCTAGAGAACCTTTTTCACTTGTAATTTCCTTTGCAAGGTCTATCTCTGCTTGACTTTCAACAATTCTGAATTTATGAATAAGAATTAAGTGAGGTCCACCCTGTGAATAGTCCTATCCACCCACTGAGATATAGCCCTGCCATTTATTTATCAACAGTACCTTTTCTGTTACAAATCTAGTTGACAATGACTCTTTTTACTCAGTAACCTTAATCTTCCATTGCCTCTTGTTTATTATCCTCTCAATGCCACATGCTCTCCATTATATCTCAAAGAGCAGGAACTTACAAATCATATTTAGCAGAGGCCAACTGAAAATAGCATGGGAGTCACTTATACCTGGCTGTTGTGAATTGTGAACATCTTTGGAGAATCAACACTTTTCCATGCAGACACGTTCTGCTGCAGCCTTTCTCCACTATCTGATTTTGACTACAGCTTAAATTTGCCCATTCATTACTTATTTTTCTTTACCAGAGTAAGACTTAAAAAAAAAAAAAGTGTATAATAGACAGCACTGTCCTTGAAACAATTTATGCAGGATTTCTAAAATGGAGGTGTCAAAGAAGAAATTGTCAAGATGTACCACTTGCTGCTTGATACCAGTGGCTACAGAAAACAGTCGTCACTGGAGTTATACCTAGCACAGATTTAGAAAAAGAAGGAAGGCAGGTCAAGAAGGTCCTGATTCTCTGCAGTAGCTTGGGCCTGTGAGGAACAGGGACAACCTATGATCTAAGTGCTTTCATTCCCTGGTTGTGTAAGATCAGAACAAGAGCACTGCACAGTGATTGAGGTCTAAAAAGATCTCTTATGCTTCTGTACAACAGGATTAATTTCAATACAGTCAGATCGGACAGAGAAGCACAAAACTTTTGCAATGGCTCCTGGTTGGCTAAAATAAGGATTCAATAGTAAGTGGCAGAAACATGGTGCGGCCTCCTTGGAGGGAAGCTGTAAGCTGAAAATGGGAGCAGGGGACAGGAGATCTCTGATGTATAGTTCTTCCCTTAGACCACTTGTTTGAGTATTACGAAGCTCTGAGGTATACCCCAAGACTGGGCATACTCAATACATAAAAACTCCTTCCTAATCCTAGCCAATGGCCAGAACGTGCTCTTACACAGAGGCATGCTCTTATTTTCTTTACAAAAGCATACAAATGCACATCTCAATGCTGTTAATATTCTTTTCATCTATATAAATGATGTGTTTTTAAAGTAAAGTTCTCTTAAGTAGATTATATGTAGTCTCTATACTCATGTCCTATACATTGAAGTAAAGGTAGAATGTCTTTGATGTTTTGCTACTAAAAGGGACAAAAGTGTCTCAATATAACTGCCATTTCCCTAGTGGAAATGTCAGACAAATCCCCCTCTGTTTCTTTTTCTCCTTCACTTTCTAATAATACACTGAGAAACTTTTAAAAAGAACTGCATATTCATCATGACAAATGAAACTTCACATTTTTCTGGCTGTGGAGACGGTAATTATAGGTTTGCACTTCTAATTGAAGCATTGATGAACATGCCCCACACTGCAGCAAATATAAAATAATTGTTAGGCAGACTATGTGGTGTTCTGGGAGAAAAAAACTAAAGAGAAATTGAAAGCAGCAGCATGAATCCTGATAATGACTACCCCAATGGCTGATTTCCTAGTATCATTTACTGCCAGGAGAAATTAAACCAGTGGGGGCAGGATATTTTTGCACAAAATGACAAGCCTCTGGTTCTTCCTTAAATAACAATGCACCTGATGTCCAAAGGCCAGTTTCAACCACCCTATTTGTAGGGCAGTATGACCACTCCTGAAGGTAAATCAAAGGGGCAGAAACAAATTTTTACTCTCTGGCCAAAGGATCACCAAAGAATCAAACCAAAAAAACCAACAGGAAACCCAAACAGAACAGCTTAATAACTTCCTACGTCTTTTAGAAGGACAAATCCAAGTTTGCCACTTTTGGCACAGAATGGAAAAAAAACTTTGGTTCATGGTTGGTTGCTCCCTTTCTCCCTTCCTTGTTCACTAATATCTAGCTTTGTATTTTGCTTCAGTCTGAGGCATTTGTTAGCAGCACACTTGAAGGTAACAACAACAGAGCGATGGCAAAACAAAGCAACTCCCCTGTGGTTTTCTCGAAAGCGGCTCTAGATCCACAAGTCATCTTGACCAAACGACTGCTTTCCACAGTTTGAATAAGGGCAATAGAGTCCATCAGTCTCTGAAGTTACTAATATTGAGGGTCTGTCTGCCTGTATAACTTAATGACATCATTTATAGCTGATGCAAAACTATGGCAGTTTACATCAGTGGAAATAAAAACTCTAGGCCTGGATTTTGTTTATGAGAAAGAAAAAGATAGGAAGTTAAGAACAGTATATAGCTTGCTAAACTTTTGTTTGCATTTTATCTGAGTAGTTTGGGTTGTGGATTTCATCTGTGTTGTCACAGCAATGTTTCCACTAGTTACAAATTGATTTAATTCGGGACAGGAATAGGAAAATAAATTATCTCTATAGTTCTGACTGTTGTTCAGTTTCACTCTTTGTTGAAAGCAAATACAAAACTGGAGGAGTAACAGCCAGAGGGAGTTTTGCTGTAAGCTAGTAAGAGTGAGATCAGACAGTTGTTATTCCAGATAGTCACCTCATGATTATTAGGGAGGGGGGAAGCCAACTCAAAACTAACGTCCTGGTTTCAGCTGGGATAGAGTTAATTGTCTTCCTAGTAGCTGGTACAGTGCTATGTTTTGAGTTCGGTATGAGAAGAATGTTGATGACACACTGACGTTTTCAGTTGTTGCTAAGTAGTGTTTAGTCCAAAGTCAAGGATTTTTCAGCTTCTCAAGCCCAGCCAGCAAGAAGGCTGGAGGGACACAAGAACTTGGGAGGGGACACAGCCAGGGCAGCTGACCCAAACTGGCCAACGGGGTATTCCATACTGTGTGACATCATGCCCAGTATATAAACCGGGGGCAGTTGGCCTGGGGGGGATCGCTACTCGGGAACTAACTGGGCATCGGTTAGTAAGTGGTGAGCAATTGCATTGTGCATCACTTGTTTTGTATATTCCAGTCCTTTTATTGTTATTATTGTCATTTTATTATTGTTGTTAATATCATTATTGGTTTCTTCCTGTCTGTTCTACTAAACTGTTCTTATCTCAACCCATGAGTTTTACCTTTTTTCTTCCTGATTGTCTCCCCTATCCCACTGGGTGGGGGGGAGTAAGTGAGCAACTGCGTGGTGCTTAGTTGCTGGCTGGCGTTAAACCACAACAGCTAATTACAGAGGAAAAAAATAAACTTTTTATGGTAAGAGTAACTAGAAGTATTTGGAATTATGAGGGGGGAAGATAGGTACTGTTTTCTTAATTTCTCCTGTGTTCAAAAATAAAAGTTTATTTTTTAATACTTTTCATACAAAATTTCATTAAAAAAGAAGCCTGGTTCTTAAGTATCATGAATCTAACAACCGTTAAATGAAAAACAAACCAACCAACCCAAAAAATCATGCAGCAAGTAAGTCCTCTCTTAGTAAAGAAAAGGGACTGAGAGACATACCTAACACTGAGCATGCTTTAGAGTGTTCCCATTAAAGGCTCCTGTCTTACTGAAGGAACAACATTGTAAACCTCCAGGTAGCACTTTAAACCACTTAGATTGAACCTCCTGCACTCAGCTGCTTGGCATTTCTGAACTAGCTAATTAATGCCAATATTTAGCACAGGAACAGGTGGGAAAAGTAATGACTAATTTCTTTTCTCTTCCAACTCAACAACCACCACTGTCTTTTAAAAATACAATTTTTACCACTGCCTGCTGATACCATTTCTTGTCAGCCTCGTTGCTCCAACACAGGGCTGCAATAAACGAACAGCTGGATGCAGCATTCTACTGCAAGTGGAACAGCTTCGTTTCTGCAACAAGCACCTTGTCTTAATGTGCTCACGTCGCCTCCCTCGGATGGGTCAAAAAATGTGAACTCTTCTAATAGCAGGACCAACAGCATGTGTGCTGCAAGTGGCGCTAGTTCAGTTTGACTGCTAAAGTAAGTAAGCTCCATTAGAAAAGGAAGGGAAAAAGAAAGTACACATTTTCTGAAACTGTATTTTCTGAAACTGTATTTTTCAGGCATATGTGATAAAAGTGAAGGAAGACAGGACAGATTATAAAATTTAGGCTTTTTATTCAGCAACTCAGTAATAAGGGTATTCATCCAAGATCTTGGTGAGCGCATACAAATGTCTGCTCTGAATCAGCTGGAAGAGGAGTTGCTTTAACTGTGTGTGAGTTAAAGCACAACCTTTTCAACTTTTCTCACTCCAGCTTCTTCAATCTGTCTCTATTAAATACACTGGTAGTATTTAGCAATAGGGTAATTTGCTTTTTCTGGTTGAATGATCTTGTCAGTGACCATAGACGTTTTGATCAGGCAGATCTAGGCCTATAGCAGCTTCCTCAGCTCCAAGGTTTATATAAACATACAATCCTAGCCCTTTTTCCAGTGACACACGTATGAAATGTTGATAGGGTAATACCAATGCCTACTAATAGAAGAGGTAAGTGAACTTGCTTTCACCATAGTTTAAAGGAGTGTAATTCACGCTGGGTAACTGTGTTGGGGCATTATCTCTGCTTTGCCCATGGGCTGATCAAGGACTGGAAGTTTTTGCTGGGACTTTTTTGTTCTTGAGAGGAAAATGTCAAGGTATTCTTGAATTCTTTTTTTGTTAAACCTAAAGGAAGCCATTGAAAAGTTTCAAAAATGTCTTAATTGCAGCAGAAGCTGTTCAGAAAAATTCCCATACGTCTGCAAATAGTTTTAGCTGCTACAAAACAGAATTTCTGGCAGCCTAATGCCCTCATAGTAAAACCTTGTGTATATTTTGAACTGCATACATGACAAAGTTTAGCAGAATATAAATGTGAATGCTAGCACCAGCTAAAGCTTCAGTGAATGGAAACGCTGAAATAAGTGAACTCTAACAAAAAGAAATGGTTGATTGATAAAGAATAAGTTTGTTGCTTTCATACATGAGCTCAGCTGTGTGCTCAGTTCACACTGCCTTTGAAAGGAGTTAGGTCTTTCCTTACTTAGGTTGGCTTGGAATGCTAAGCTTAATAGCTTTACAACAACAAGCAGTGAGAAACAAGAGGGACTTAGCAAGTAATAATTAGAAAAAAATTGCAAGGATTTCACTTCTTCCGATACCAAGAATTTGTGTATATTCAGTTACTCTTGCTTTAAACAGCACTAAACCAGACCAGTTTTAAAGTCTGTCATATGTTGGGTTTAAATTAATACAGCTGGGTGGGGGAAATCAATCTTGAGGAGATGGATTTGAAATAAGCATTTTTTTAAAAGTACCAGTTTAATAAAAGGAGGTACTTCAACAGAAAAAAACCCATGAATTTACAGGAGCTCAAATTTATGCAGAACAGACTATTTAGGCAGGAAACAAAAGGGCAAAGTAGTGAAGTTAATTCTGCAGAAGATAATTCCTCTCCCCTCATTGACCATTGCGTCTACATGCAGACATCGTTTTCAGGGGTAAAGTTTAGCAAGTGTTTTGTGTATGAATTGGTCAATTGTTCTAACATCCACTAGTGAAGCAACAGAAATCCTTGCTAAAATCTGGCATAGTTTTGGCCTTTAAAAGTTTAATACAAAGCACCATATTGCTACTGCATAGGGTTCTAGTTCTGAAAGCATGTTATTTATTGCCACTATCTTTTATTTGTCAAACTCAAGTGAAAAATGTCAAGGCTCAGTTGATTCCTCAGCTGACATTAACCAATGGAAATGAGATGTCTCACAGAGCAGAAAGATAAGTGTTGCCTGCATGCTTAGGACAGTAAAGATCATTTTTTTTTTACCAATCATTTAAAACCAAGAGCGTTTGGGGAAAAAACCTCCAACAGATAACCCTTGCAAGATTCTATGAATATATCTATCCATAGTATGGTATATATCCATAACATGGAATACAAACGAAAAATTTCAGCCCATTAAGGGCAAGTATGTTGGACTTTTCCATTGTCTGTCAAAATAGTATCAGTTTTCCTCTGACTGAAGCTGTCTCTTCAGAGATAGATATCTCAGTCCACTGCATTATAATTTAGTGTCTAGTCATAATAATTCAGTATTAGAATCTGAAATCTGGCACTGAAAATGGATAATTTATGACAATTTTTGAGACAAGTTTTATAGCCCAATCCTACAGTCAACATTCAACCCCACGTGAAGACCATGAACTATTTTATTCTGATTGGTTTTGTCCTTGAATCATTTTTTTCATCTTTAATTCCCAAGGCCTAGTTTCCTGAACCTTGTTTTTTATATCCTCTTATACAACATGCAAATTAGGTACAGTCACAGTGCTACACTTCTGCCATTTATTAGTATTGATATTAATTCCTTAGCTACTGGACTTTGGAATTGTAAGTCACTCAAAAGCCCTCTACTTCATCTGTACCTGTAGGCAAATACTGAAAGATGCTGTGATACTTTCCAGAATTTCTTTGGTATTATTTTTCCATACTATCACTTCTATTTGTTGCTCTGTTCTGCTCCACTGCAATAATTAAAACATTTTAAAATGAATGGCAGCTTTTCAGTAGAAAAGTTTCTGACCCTTACAAAAAAAAAAAAAAAGAAAGGATAAAAATTTAAAAATTTACAGTGATATCCAATGCTTAGGTTTTGGTAGGATTTTTAAGCCATAAATGACTGCATTCCAGAACAATCATTTTTTTCTCATTTGCAGGTAGCTCACGTTAGTCACCTAAGAGCAGTTAAAGCAATTTAATAGAAACAATGACTAACTACTTCAGAAATATAGCAGTGGTGTAAATTATGACACTAATTATATAGTGATTTTAGTAACTGTCCAATGAGTGGACATATTAAGTGATTAGATGGAAGGATAATAATGTTTTCTTCCTTCTTGTTCCTTAGCTACACTGGAAGTAATTCACAATGAAGGACAGTCTCATCTGCAAAATGGGAAAGCTATCTATTATGAAGCTGGGCACCAGCACATTTGGTATCTGTGTGACATACAGAAGCAAAAGACAGAAGTACATATGATGGGACAGAACTTCAGGTAGAGTCTTTAAATTAGATTTCATCAGAACATGAACTAATACATTTAACTTTGTAAACTAACAGGAAATCCAGAGAGATCAAATAGAAATAAAACAGGTTTATAAATCAGCACATGTCTATCTCCCACATATCCTTACAGAACAACTTTCTCCACGGTTGCATTCAGGTGATGAAAAGCTCCACAGTCCCCTCTAGGACTTCCAGAAGTGTGTTTCTTTCCAACACTTTGGAAATGTGACTCCTTGTTCCTTGCAAGGCTTCCCTGCACCCCAGGAGCTTCCTCTCCTACCTTGCCAGAAGGTGCACCCTCTGTGCAGACGTCTAGTTACCGAGAAAATGTTCAGGGGGCACTTACCCTGAGCATTAATCCTATTTATCTTATTTATCTATTTATTTAATATTTTCCCTTATTTATATATATATATATATATAAAATATATATATATAAATAGGGAAAATATTAAATAAATAAATTTAATTTAAAAATTAAATATTTATCCTATTTGTATATTATATCTTATTTGCCTTATTTATAAGATCCAATTATGTGATTAAACCCAACAAATTCAATACTACAGTTGAATGAATTACAACTATAACACTTTTTCAACCTCCTCACATTCAATTGAATCCAGTTAGAAGCTGTAGCATGTTCCAACATGTCATGGTATCTATCAGTCAACAGAGTAATAAAGAATGTTGCCAAATACAAAATTAAACTGTGTTTATACTTTTATCAGTATGCTAAGTTGGAAAGGATAAAATTTATTTTTGTAGTTAAATAGCTTTCTCTATAGTAGGCATGTGTATAGTTTTATATTATGAATATAACCTGATTTATAAATCCTGAACTGTCACTTCTCAAGTGACTGGTATATGGTTAAGGGTCTAAATTTATGTGGCTGCTTATCAGGAGAACCAGCTTGGAAAAGTCTGCAGATGAAGATGATGGTTCCGTAGAAATTCTGTGATTATTATCTGCCAAACCATCCATCCTCTACAAATAATGTTAACAAACCATGCCAGATCAGAGCTTTGCAGAAGCTGCCAGTTCTATTTTGTAGTAACATTTGAGACTTTGACATTTGTTTAATTACAGACTGGAATTAAAAAAAGATTTTAAAAGTATTTAAATGAAAATTCAATCTCGATTTATAGATTTCACCGTGTGATTTTCCACTCAGTAAGAACATATATATATATATCCTTACAGTTAGAGCACAGGCTTCAGACAGACTCATAGTCATGACATTTGGGTGCTGGTTCAGAGGCAATTTTCCACATGTCAGTTTATGCTGACAAGGGTGGTAATGTAAGTCAAGATCTCCCATGTTGCACAGCACAACCTTTCCCTGCAACTTTCATGAAGTTGCAGAGCACTTAAGCATCTTGTGTTGTTTCAGCAAAGTCAGACTTCCCAGCAAAAGTGAAAAATCACTGAAGCTATAACCCTTAGACACTGATCTCACTGCATATGTAGATGACATCTTAACCTGAAGTGCCTACTAGTTCTCTCATACTATTTCAGCTCGATGGAGATAAACTTATTATTCACTTGAAAATTAGCTCAAACCCATGCAATTTCACTAAAACTTTATAAATAATGTTAAATTTTTCAGTTCTTCCTGTACAACCATTTTTATTGCCTCTAGTACAGAAACAACAACAGCACAGCCCTTCTGCTGATGGCTCCTGATATGTAGACCATTTCTTCAGAGTAACAGGCATCAATTAGAGCACCATTCCAGTTGATCCAACTTGCAGTATAAATTTGAGATGACACAGAACAGCCCCACAACTCATGGAGCAACACTGCTGTTAATTCCTTGCAGAGTGGGAGTAGATGAGTCAAAAGCATTGTGAGTACAGATAACTGCATATTGAGCTGTAAACATAGCTTAAATTTACCTTTATCAATCATTTTTCCCCATTTTCCTTTATTAGACTTAAAGTAGCCAAAGATTGGAGGTTAAGGAACACCACCACACACTTTCATAAAGCCTTTCTTTAAAGGACAGTTTCCTTTATATTAGTCGGATGCTTAAGACAAGACAATCCCTAGACGGAGCAGAAGGAACTGATGGTAAGATCACAGAAGAGTTTGGGTTGTGTAGGAGTCTGCCATCAGCGGGGAAACAGGCAACTTAATTACTTGTTAGTGATACAAAGGAAAAAATTATGCTAAACAAATTACGTAAATAAACAAAACAAAAGGAAAAGCCTTCACTAACTATTAATAAAAGATAAAACATTTCAGCTGAGTATTCAACCACAGAGTAGAGAGAACAGCTTTGATTATGAAAATAGTAGAAACAAATGCATGAGAAAGACCTATCAATGTAGCACTTTGCCAAATTAAAAGAAAGTACAAGATACTTTTTTCTGAATATCCTATTGCAACTAATTCTTTTTAAATTCATTAATACATTGTCTTTCACTTTGCAAACCATAAATGAATCGCAGATTTATGAAGTTAGCAGGAGAGTTTTCTTTTTGTTAGGTTATTTCAGAACTGAATGTTATGGGGTTCCTTGGAATTTATTCTACTGTAATTAAAACAGCTACAGACAGAAACAATTGACCATACAATTATACCCCATATCACAATTACCATATTACTAACTACTAATTGCTTTTTCTTCGAAGCTGAAGAATGTGAAGGAAAGGTAGGGTTTGCTATCTCTGATTAGAGAGCTGAACTGTCAGAGCAGTTATTTTGCTTCTGAAGTTACATGATTTAGCAAGCTTTACAGGAAAAGCCCTCTTAACATGCACAAAGTGAGTTATGTGCCAGTATTTATGTTGATAGGTGAAGAAGTTCTGACCCATGCAATAATCAGATGGCAATTTAGAGTGGACATAATTCTGTCATTGGAAAGTCTTGCTATTGATCAAAAGATCACCTATTCTAAAAAGTACAAGAAAGAGACAAAAGCATTGTAAATACACATCAGTGTGAATCTTGTTTTAAGAATAGTAGGTCTTCTGGATGTCTTAAGTTTTTATTAGTTTTCTAAGCATTCTTCATTCATCATTCACAACATGCTATTAGACTTAACGCATAGTTTACAAACTCAAAGTATCTTTAAATACAAGAATGTAATATTTCTGAGACTACCTGTGGTGCTTAAAGGTTTTGCAGTGTTGAGCCAGGCTGAAATCTGCAGGGCTGGTGCTTCTAACTGCCTCACTACTAACAGGTAAGTAGAATACAAGCTGACTGTTGTCTTGGAGCATTAGATAGTGTCAGCGTGTGACGATATGACAGTGTGAATTATAATAAGGAAAAAGACACAAAAGGACACAAATATTTGCTTTGAATAAGATTTTTCTCTAGTCTTAGGGTCCTTCTGCTGTCATGGTGACAGTCTGAAAAAAAGACAAATTCTGAGTTCTGGGAGCTTCTCACTATATATATAGAGAGAGATTTGTTAACATTTAGTCAGATAAGGCCTTCAGAGGTCCCTTTTGTCTTGAAGCCTTTACTTCAATAGTGCCTGGGCTGATCAGGATTTCCTTACCTGCTACATTTCCCATGAACCAAATATACAACTGAAGTGATGTTGCTGTTGCTACCAGAAAACTGGTGTGCTGTTGTGCACAGCCTGCTACACCTGAATAAGAGTTAAAAAAAAGGGAATGTGACTGGAATACAGGCAGGTGAGAACTAATAAAAATGCAGGCTTCCACCCCTGTGTGCTGTAACCAAAAACTGTAAAGTAACTGTGCTGAACTTCTGCATCATGTACAGTTTTCAAAAGTATACGAGAGACTCGCTGTACATCTCAATGACCTAGTTTTTTAGGAGGAAGGTCCTTGTATCATTATGCATAACCCAGCAGTTTTGAAACCAGCTGTAGAAGAGAAACCTAGAGTAATGAGGGGAGGAAGGACTACAGGGATTCAAGAGTTAGTACATTGGTGAAAATGCAGCTAAATATGCCTGCAGGCAGTGGCAGCTCTAATGCTTTTGTGAGAGGGAATTAAAACTCAGAGGTAAAGGATATAAAGTTCCAGCGGGGCTAACCCCACTATTCCCAGGTAAGATCTCCCCCTGCCTGCAGTGCATGAGGAGACAGAAGGAGGTGGCCAAAGCATTGTGAAATGTACATTTTCATCCTTTAGCTAATTTTTCATAGCAGAAGGGAGTAAGGTAACTAAACAGCAGTGTCAAAGGACACAAGGATAAGAACCAGGCCCCAGATTCATAAATATGATTTCCCTAGTACTTTTTGACTTCTGAACGCTCTAGCTCCTCTTCAAATGTGTACAGTTATGTCCCTTTGAAAAAGCAAACTATAGTACTGTCCCAGCTGTTTAGAAGGAAATTCCATTTACCATCTCCTTGTAGTTAGAAGATGCAACTCCTTTCCCTGACTTGCTCACTGTCTGCTATCTCACTTTGATCCTCACATACTGCTCCTGAGTGACAATTATGCATGCGACTGGGTAATACAAAGCACTCTTCCTTGGTATGAATTTCTTTTGATTATTTTTCCAAAAAGAGCTGAGTCACCGAAGAAAAGACAAACACCAAACCAAGAATGTCTTTAAGCTTGAGTCAAGGTAATAACTGCTGGAAAAACCCTTAGGCAAAGCAGAACTTCCTGTAATTTCGTAATTAATTATTATTTTGAAACAAAGCCCGTGTTTTGAAACAATCAGTTTTGTGCATTAAGAAAAAGGAGGGAGTGGAAGTGTAGGCTCAGGGTGAATCCAGTAAGTTCCAGTCAGGAACTGTATTGTTTGGAAGAAATTGGGTTCATATACTGTTGAATATTTCTGCTCCAGAAAAACTATTTTCATGAGTAATCTTGCCTTAGCTCTTAGTTCCAAAGAGGCACCTCACTGCAGAATTGCAGCTGATACACACTTCCCAATGGCTGAGCCCAAATGAACTCTACTCTTGCCTTTTTAACTCCTCATTTTACAGCTAACACTGATAACAGGTCGGAGTGATAAAGGCTAAATGCAGTAGTTGTAGCTCATGCCTTCCTAATAGCTGCAAGGCCTGGATACTTAACCAGCAGAAACTGTAAATTATTTTGTGTGTTAGTTGAATTCTGGGCAGTTACAGTGTCAAAATTATTTAATGGCTTTGGATTAGCCACATCCTATCCTGTCTAAGCCTTGCTCCTTATCTTTACTGTCAAGGGCTGTGAGTGGGAGCTGCACTTAGTATGAGACGCCCAGTAGTAGACCTCTTTTGCATATAACAAATACCAGTTTTGCAGCCTTTTTGTATGTTAGCAGTACTTTGATTTGCTAGTGCTAGTACAAGAACCATTCCCTAAATATTTCTTAAACCTTATTCAGATGCCTTATACACATACTGTATATTTTATTTAAATATATTATAGCACTGTAAGATCTCTCTGCAGCCTTAGCATTCCAATTTCTCACACTTTTTCTTTCTCATTTTGATTCAATATCCAGTGAAGCCTTACCTTCTTGGTAGATTGCCACAGGTTGCCAGGTTTGTATGTAACATCTCAGACTATTCCAGAGGAATAAACACAGGTGGGGTTAGGGAAAGGCTTCTTCTCCCTTTTCCCAAAATAAAAGTACATACTGTTGATCACATGCTGTAAGTAGGCACTTTAGGGCCAAACAACAGGTTCAGCAGAAAAATAGATAGACAGAAAGGCAAAAGATCAAGAGAAGCTCAATCAAAAATGAATCATAGAATCATAGAATGGTTTGGGTTGGAAGGGACCTTAAAGATCACCTAGTTCCAACACCCTTGTCACAGGCAGGGACACCTTCCACTAGACCAGGTTGCTCAAAGCCCCATCCAACCTGGCCTTGAACACTTCCAGGGATGGGCTATCCACAACTTCTCTGGGCAACCTGTTCCAGTGCCTCACCACCCTCACAGTAAAGAACTTCTTCCTTACATCTAATCTAAATATATCCTCTTTCAGTTTAAAGCCATTACCCTTTGTCCCATTACTATATACACTTGCAAAAAGTCCCTCCCTGGCTTTCTTGTAGGCCCCCTTTAGGTAGTGGAAGGCTGCAATAAGGTCTTCCTGGAGCCTTCCCTTCTTGAGGTTGAACAACCCCAACTCTCTCAGCCTGTCTCTACAGGAGAGGTGTTCCATCCCACTGATCATCTTCATGGCCCTCCTCTGGACCTGCCTGAGGTCTCATGAGAGCGGAGTAGAGGGGGAGAACCACCTCCTTGGACTTGCTGGTCATGCTTCTCTTGATGCAGCCCAGGATATGTTTGGCTTTCTGGGCTGCAAATGCACATTGGCGGGTCATGTTGAGCTTCTTGTCAACCAACACCCCCAAGTCTTTCTCCACAGGGCTGCTCTCAATCCACTCACTGCCCAGCCTGTGTTCGTGCTTGGGATGGCCCAACCAATGTGCAGGACCTTGCACTTGTCCTTGTTGAACTTCATGAGGTTCACACGGGCCCACCTCTCAAGCCTGTCAAGGTCCCTCTGGATGGCATCCCTTCCCTCCAGTGTGTCTACCTCATCACACAGCTTGGTGTCATTGGCAAACTTGCTGAAGGAGCACTTGATCCGATTTGAGTAATACCTGTTCTTCTCTTAAGATCACTGTCACTGATACGACAATCAAAAAACACCAACACGTTGTCAGTGGTAGATAAGAGCTGGAAAAAACTCATACAATCTGTTGCTCATGGCACAATGTCCACTTTTCCTCCCACTTAATCTTTTCCATTATACAAGTCACCAGCAGACCCAAACTCCAGATGCAAAGGAAGAGTTTTTTGAGGCCTTGAAAGTAGGAGATTGGTAGAGAATTGCAAACTTAAAGAGTTTTTTTTTCTAAAAAATAACATTTAAATTATCCATTAGAAGAGTCATAGGTTTGTTTGTTTGGTTGGCTGGTTTGTTCTGTTTTTTAATTTTTGATTTTCTGTGAAAGGTCCCTTACAGTCTGATGTGCTAAAATTCAAGAACCTCTAGAATCCATTCCAGGAGCATCTATGGTTATGGTTTTACTACACTGAATCTTTGATGCTCAGATGTATGGACCACGCAGCCTGGTACCAGGTCATCTTCTGTGATAAGCATCAGTTGTCTCAGTGAAAGACGTTAGAAGAGAGGTGGCAAATGAACCCTCTAATGGTGGAGGTGGGGTGGAGGGAGGGATTGACAAATATTTAGATATGGTAATATTTAGTCTAGAAGTATGGAAGCTTTGCTTATAATTCTCACTTATTCTTTGTTTTCTCTATAATTATGGATATTCTGGCCATCTGTAGTAATACAGAATTTCTGAATTATTTCAGTTTTATCTCTGACATTCTTCTGCAATTGTGTTTTTCTGTCTAATCCTGATCTGTATGAAGACAAATGTCATATTATCAGCGTCCAAATAGGTCAATTTTGTCAGCCATTCCCTGTTTGTCATGCTATGCACACAGCTCAAAGGAAGTGCTCAGGGCCAGGTTAGCCAAATGTCCATATCGCTTGTCTGCAGGTGTTTTGACTGCTAGTTTTGACTGCTAACAGCTCCTGTTCCCAAGAAATCTTTACTGAACCTTTGTCATCAGCCAGCTTTGTGGATGCAATAAAGCAACTTCTAATTCTCTCTTGAAGATGCCTCAATGACTTTGTGGCAATGGCTTGGATGTAGCCTGCTGCAAGGTCAGGTGGGAAGTACAGGCAGACTGAGATGAAAGCTGAATTTACTCTGTGAAGTGCGGATATGGGTGTCACATGCTGGACTATACACTGTAGGCAGCTTGGGCTATAGAATAGCCCCAAAGTCAGCCAAGCAAAGCAAAACCACCTGCCCTCCCTGTCTAGACCCTTCAATATATCAATGGAGGGTATATTTTTGTCATTTTTCCTTTACTTCAGATTACTCATTGCCAGTCTGAAAAAATGAATGGTAATGATAAACTCTTCCTTTTTTGTGTTCAAAGAGAAAAAAGGACAAGTTTGAAATTTTCTGTATAGATAATATTAGTGATTTTCAGAAAATCTTTAGCTCATTGATCCATCAATCTACATCAAAAGTTGCTGTGATTTACAGTCAGGAAGAGCACTAAAGAATAGGGTTTGGCACAAGTCACTTAAACAAGCTCAGGCTTTGAAAAATGAGGTTTTGTAAATCCTAAACATTTTGACTGTATGTTGTGTGAAACTAATAAAAATACCTCCTTTTTTTGTAATAAAGAATATAAAATAGTTTTCACAATTTATGTTATGAAAACAGCCATGCTTGAAAAGTGTAGTTAGTCATGATAGAAATAAGACTTTAAAAAGCTCTTTCAATACACATATTATTTTTTAGCTTTCCAAACTACTTATTTATTATCAGTTTTACTGAGGCAGAAATAAAAAGAACAAAATATTATGACTGCATTTGGACGGAAAGTCTCCTTATGCTGCTTACTAAAATGTTGAACTTGGATTCTACATCCAGTTTGCTATTTATGCTAAAAAATAAAATTAAATGGGAAAAAGCAGTATTTTTTCTCCTTTGCCATCTCCCTCCAAGTTTAAAGTATTTTAATTTAAAGCTGACTCAGAACTTACATGCATTACAGCAATAACAATATAAAATAATCATTTTCATAGTTATGGAAAAAAGATCAAATGGGAAATGCTTTATGTATCTCTGTTCAAAGTGAGACTGGCAAGTGCAAATCAAATTAGGTGAATGCTTTTAAGAGCCCTAGTAAAAAAATGAGCCACCACCAGAGAAGAATCCCTACAAAATTCATAAATAGAGAGGGGGGATGGTTTTAAAATAAAGAATTAACTGAAAATCTGTTTCTTGAACAGTGGAAAACAAAACATAAAACGAAACAAAAAAGTCTTCAGTCACTGTTGGAACTGCAAGGAAACAAAATTTCATAAAGCTGAAGTGCTTCAATGCCATCTAAGAAGATGTGATATAATATAGCCTGAGATAAGATCCTTGAAAAGGGAATGAAACATTCTCTAAACAAAGTAGTAGATTAGTCTGAGTATATACAAATATTTCCATATGAAAAACTGATGCCTTACAAGTCATATTAATACTTTGCAAACTACAGAAGGTAGTTGGCCTGACAATCTCTCAGATTGTTTTTAAAAGATGATCTTTAAAAGATATATGCATCAGACCCCAGAATTCCTTCTCATACCACAGAAAAAATTACGAGGGTATGTGTGGTTTTAATAGATATGTCTGGTTTGTGTGGCTAACAAAGAGATATTCTCACAGCTGTCTGCCACTAATGTGAGGTCAGAAGGGTTAAACTTCTTGGGTAATTACTAATACTGGCAAGGAATTCATTCACATGGGGAGAACTCAGAGTCGTGATGCCAAAGGTTATATAGTCCCAAGCAAACCAGAGTAAGGTTCTGGCAAATGATGGGCTAGTGGCTATGGAGGGAAGGCCCACAGAAGGCATTGGGAACACTCCTGGGAAGAGTCAGTAACATGCACTAAATGTGTTCATAAAGTGTATCTTCCACAGATTTGTTTACCTTGCTCTGCATTTACCATTTTTTTCACCTGTTGTGAACAGGCAGCTATATGAGATTAGAGAAATGGGTTGTGTAGCTGAAGAGATGCTGAGTAGCTTTTACATTTCTGTATTTCTTTCCAGAAGGTTAACTCTTGGAAAATCCTTTCAGAAACATCCAGGGAAACACAAATATTTGTCCAAGTGGAAAAAATGTTGCTTCTGTTCTAGATTGAAGAGTCTCAAGCAGAACATGGAACAAAGAGTCACCCTGGGATTTAGGAGGTCTGGCACTTTCTCTTACCAGATCTAGAAGTCCAAAACACAAAGCCTGGGGCAATATTTTCTAAAGGATATTTTGTTTTTTAAAAGAAATTGAAACAGGTCTGATTGTTTGAGTTAATCAGAAACATCTCATCATTTTTCATAAAAACAAGAATTCTACTCTCTTGTTATGCCATTGAATCCTGTAAATTTGCCTGTACTTCCCATTGGATAGGGTGTTCTTAACTTCATATGTCAAGTGTTATTAAGAATGTGGTATGCCTCCTAAACCTTTCCCCACTTTCAAAAGGTGGCTATGTTCATTTGATTAGATATTCTGTATGCAAGGTGTGTACACCACTTTGGCATGCTCACTGAGAAAAGATGCTATGTTAATGAGATATTTAATATAGTTCTAAGTAATACAAGTAGGCTAGAGAAGAAAAAAAAAAGAAAAAACCAACTTCATTTAAGTAATGATTAATGACAGCACATGATGATGCAATAACTAATTTCCTGACTGGTAAAACCAAATCAATGTGTAATTTTAGATAATATTCTTCAAGAGCGGAAGATATTTGAGGCTTGATCTTAGTCACGTAGTGCAGAAAATTTTCTGCTGACTTTACATACACTTTCTTTGAAAGGGTCACAGCACTGGCCCTAACTAGAAAGAAGATATTGGAGAATTTTATATCAAAAAGAATCCCACCCCCAGTACTCAGTAACTACTTTTACCTGGGTAATTAATATACTTTCGGTAAATGACAAATAAATATGTTTGATTCAAGAACTCCCCTGGAACTTTTGTGGCATTTAAAAAACACTGATGCTTTCCTTGTTTAGAGAATAACCAATTACTACGAGAGCCTCACGTGTCCTTGAGTGCATCTGCCTTTTGCGGAGGCAGGATAAATGTGTCTTCCCTCTTCTAGTATTAACTCTTCCCACTTCTGATGGTGCATGTTTAAATTCCTCCTCAAATACCTAGGAATTTGTCCCATTGCACAGGCTAATCTTACCTCCTCAGTCACATAATTTATTTGTGGGGCAAGAGGCTGGGTGGTACAATCTACTTGGGATGGGTCAGGGTAAGGCTGGGATTAGAAGTGCCTCCAGGATTGTGGTTTAATGCCTTACTACACTCCGAAGTCTCTCAGCCTTGTCTAGAGGACCAATTTGAAAAGACAAAATTTTTGTTGTCCTTTTTTTGTGTGTTTTTTTGTTTGTTTGTTTTTATTTGAGGTTTTTTTAAGATTACTTCTAGACTATCTTTTTTTTTTAATTTAGGGTGATTAGTAACATGCCTCAAAGGAGACACAAACACTTGATTTGAGGCTTTGAGAGAATTAAACCCACTTTATTTCTCTTCCAGACTAAGTTACTAGTGAATAAGTCATTTTTTCAGCTGAGAGAGTGGAATTTGGCCTCACTTCCCCCAGGAGGTTTGCTTTGCTGCAGAGCTGTTTGTGCCTCAGCCCTGTTGAAATGAATCATAAAACCAGCTTCTTAATTAGCTGTATGATAAATCTGCAAGAGAACTCTAGGATCTGTTACTAGAAAAATCTCTGAGCAAACAACCTGGATTAACTAAAGTTGAAAATACAGTCTGTTGCTTAAAAACTAATACAAAATGACTGGTTAATTAACTGGCAAAGCAGATGTCTCAGGTGAGTAATGGAATAAACCTTCTACCAGCTGACAAACGAGATGACTATACTTTGTGGATATATTGACACATATACAGAGTACTAATCCATGTCTGCTGATTTAATTGACTAACGATAAAGTGTAACTCCAAATGTAAATAGTGCACAGTTAAATCTAATCTGAGATCCCAGCACTCAGGAAGCCAGTGCTTCAGGTCCTCTAAAATTTTGTGCCAGGCAGAATACAACTCCTGCAATGAATGTGCAGATTAGGGAAGGCTTGAAAGGCAATCAGCTCACTGGTGGTAACAAGTTAAAAATCATCACCCCTACTAACTTTCAGCACAGGTTGCCACTGGCAAACAGAAGGGAGAGATGTGGCCAAAAGTAAAAAGGAACAGGATCCGTAACTAGGCTGCAGCAGAGTACCTTTTCCATAGCTTAGTATTTACCTCGATAATGCGGCCATGTTTATTCTACTTCAAAATAAATGTTTTATAGTTATGTGACAGATCATTACCAGTAACAATTGGAAATTTCATATACAACTTCAGAACATCATCTCTGTTTCAACGGGAAGTCATTCTTTCCATTTGGTTATTAATGTCTGGCTGTTTGTCATTACATAAACAGGTGGAGTTGATGAATATGCAATGAGAGAGACTGAAGCTGCCCATTTCTCCTCAATATGGCCTCCTGCTGCCCCATCCACCTGCTTTGAATTTACTTCCAGAATGCAGCATTTTTCACCATTTGCTCAAGTGCTTTCTAAGGAGAGACTCCATCCTGACCACAATTTGTTTTCCAGAGAATGCAGAATATGGATCCCCAAGCACACTATGCCATTCTGTATTACTGTAATTGTTATTAATATAAAGTATTCCCCAACTGCACAGAGTAGTGTAAAGTCAAACCACACTAATAAATACTATCAATTAAAGTGTCACAAAAAGAATGTATTTTTTTCAATATAGAAAAATCTAAACTGAAACAGCTTTGTCTAAGGACTATAGCATGTACCCTTTTGCTGTCAAATTTTTTACTAGTTGAGTAGGTCCCTGCTTCATGGATGTGTAAAATGGGACTATGCCTCTGATTTAATGTTGAATCAACCTGAATGAAGGTTGTACAACGTAGCCCAAAAATAGCATGACAGAAAAGGAGTTAAATTAGATAGAGGCATAATGCATAGCTAAAATGGCCCAATTCAAATTTATATCATCAGATCAAATAGTATTTGGATTTCCACAGTTACTGACTTCTTAAATTAGAACATTTAACTTGCAGTCTTGCAAATAATTATGATTTAGCATGGCAAATGCTGCATGGCAGCAGAGGTGGAATTACATATCGGTATGTTTCAAAGCAGGTGATTGTTACCTGACATGGAGCTACAGTACCTGTCCTAACAGTTCAGTCTGACATAAAGTCTGGCATGCCAGAAGATTTTGAGTTTATAGAATCATACAGTAATTTAGGTTCAAAGGGACTTTCAGAGGTTATCTTGTGTAACTCACTGTGCAAAGCAGGTCTACATAGATCAGGCCTTTCAAAGACACCTCTAACTGAGCCTTGAACACCTCCAGAGGCAGGCATTCTTGAACATCCCCAGGGATGGATGTTAGGGAAAAAAAAAAAAAAGTCAACATTTTAATAGAAATCCAGACTATAAAGACTGGGTTAGACTGAGGAAGCAGAAATTAATACAGGAGGAATAAAAAGAGATCAAATCAAAGATCTCTACATGAAAGAGTATCTCACTGGGTTACTTTGATTAGTTTCTGTATCGTATTGTAAGTGACTTCCCACCTGGAATCTGTCCATAGCCTCATTCTTCAGCTTTGTGTATCAGTTCCTCACACCACTGTCCACTGTTGGTATTACAAGTGACTTCATCCTAGCAGAGATGAAAACCCTTAGAGGACATCTGAACATATCAAAAGCACCAGCACAACTAATGCAGATATAGCCATGCTGTCACTATGTCTGTAACCAGTTTCCAAATGTCCATGACAATCTTGAGGGATATGCACCAGATGAAGAGTAGAGTCAGGATGCTGAATTTTAGAACAAACTTTAAGTTGTTTAAGTAACTAGTGGATGGGATCCTCTGGAAAACTGCCCTCAGGGACAAAGTTGCTGAACAGAGCTAGCAGCTCTTTAAGGACTTTTTTCTTGGAGTGCAAGAGCTCTTGATTCTCATGTGTAAGAAATCAGGCAAAGAATGAAGGAGACCAGCATGGCTTAGTAAGGACCTCCTGGTCAAACTAAAGTGTAAGAGGAAAATGCACAAGCAGTGGAACCAGGGACATGTACCCTGGGAAGAATTTAGGGACACTGCCCAGATGTGTAGGAATCAGAAAGCTAAGGCATAGTTGGAGCTGAATTTGGTAAGGTGTCCTGCTTTCAGCTGGGATAGAGTTAATTGTCTTCCTAGTAGCTGGTACAGTGCTGTGTCTTTGAGTTCAGTATGAGAAGAATGTTGTTAACACACGGATGTTTTCAGTTGTTGCTAAGTAGTGTTTAGACTAAGTCAAGAGTTTTTCAGTTTCTCATGCCCAGCCAGCGAGAAAGCTGGAGGGGCACAAGAAGTTGGGAGGGGACACAGCCAGGGCAGCTGACCCAAACTGGCCAACAGGGTATTCCATGCCATGTGACGTCACATCTGGGGGGAGTGGGGGCGGGGGCATCGCCACTCAGGGACTAGCTGGGCATTGGTTAGTGAGTGGTGAGCAATTGCATTGTGCAGCATTTGTATATTCCAATCCTTTTATTATTGCTGTTGTCATTTTATTAGTGTTATCATTATCACTATTAGCTTCTTCTTTTCTGTTCTATTAAACTGTTCTTATCTCAGCCCATGAGTTTTACTTCTTTTCCAGATTTTCTCCCCCATCCCACTGGGTGGGGGGGGAGTGAGTGAGCAGCTGCGTGGTGCTTAGCTGCTGGCTGGGGTTAAACCACAACATAAGGGATGCGAAGAATAATAAGAAGGGCTTTTAGAGGTACGTTGGCCAGAAAAGGAAGATTAAAGAAAATGTATGGCCCCTGATAAATAAGGCACGAGAACCAGTGACAATCAACATAGAGAAGGCTGAGGTACTCAACAAACCTTTTGTCTCAGTTACCACTGGCAATCACTCTTCCCACATTTCTCAAGCCCCTAAACCCTCAAGGCAGGGACTGGGGGAATGAAGTCCCTCCCACTATAGGAGAAGATATGGTTTGAGACCATCTGAGGAAAATGAACATACATAAGTTCATAGGACCTGATAAGATGCATCCCAGGGTCCAGAGAGAATTGGCTCAAGTAGTTGCCAAGTCACTCTTAATCATATTTCAAAAGTCATGACAGTCAGGCAAAGTCCTCAGTGATTGGAAAAATGGAAACATCACACCCATTTTTAAAAAGGGTAAAAAAGGAGGATCCTGGGAACTACAGACCAGTCAACCTCACCTGCATGTCCAGAAGATCATAGAGCATATCCTCCTGGAAGACATGATGAAAGTTCTGGAAGACAAGGAGGTGATCACAGACAACCAATACAGCTTCACCAAGGGCAAATCATGCCTGACTAACCTAGTGGTCTTATACAATGTGGTGACTGCATCAGTGGACAAGGAAAGAGCTACGGATGTCATCTACCTGGACTTGTGTAAGACCCTTGATATGGTCCCCCACAACATTGTTACCTCTAAATTGGAGAGATATGGGTTTGATGGATGGCCTGTTAGATGGACAAGCAATTGGCTGGATGGCCCTGTACAAAGAGTTACAGTCAATGGCTTAGTGTCCAAGTGGAAACCAGTAATGAGTGGTGTCCCTGAAGGGACTAGTAATATTTAGTATCTTCATTAATGACATAGTGGGATTGACTGCACCCTCAGCAAGTCTGCAGATGACACCAAGCTGGGTGGTGCAGTTGATTCTCTAGAGGGAAGGGATGCCATCCAGAAGGACCTTGACAACACTGAGGAGTGGGCCCATGCAAATCTCATGAAGTTCAACAAGGCCAAGTGCAAGGTCCTGCACCTGGGTTGGGGCAATCCCCAATATCAATACAGACGTCAAGACGAATTCTTGTGATGCAGCCCGGTGGAGAAGGATTTGGGGATAGTGGTGGATGCAAAACTTGGCATGAATCAGCAATGTACACTCGCAGCCCAGAAAGCCAAGCATATCCTGGGCTGCATCACAGGAAGCGCGGCCAGCAGATTGAGGTGGGTGATTCTGCTCCTCTACTCCACTCTCATAAGACCACCACCTGGAGTACTGCATCCTGTTCTGGGGTCCCCAGTACAAGACACGGACCTGTTGGAACGGGTCCAGAGGAGGCCCACAAAAATGATCAGAGGCATGCAACTCATATCCTATGAGGAGAGGGTAAGAGAGCTGGGATTGTTCAGCCCGCAGAAGAGAAGGCTCTGGGGAGACCTTATTGCGACCTACGAAGGAAGCTTGTAAGAAAGATGGGGGTCAGACTTTTTAATGGGGCCTTTAGTGACAGGACAAGGGGCATTGGTTTTAAACTGAAAGCTAGTAGGTTTAGATTAGATGTAAGGAAGAAATTTTTTATGATGAGGGTGGTGAGGCACTGGAACAGGTTGCCCAGAGACGTTGTGGATGCCCCATCCCTGGAAGTGTTCAGGGCCAGGTTGGATGGGGCTTTGAGCAACCTGCTCTAGTGGAAGGTGTCCCTGCCCATGGTAGGGGGGTTGGACTAGATGATCTTTAAAGGTCTATTCCAACCCAAACCGTTCTATGATTCCATGACCAACAATGAAGAATTTTCAGGATATTGCAGTCTTTAATCCAATACTCCATAAATAGTGCTCACTTCAGCTGACATCACATTAGCACTGCAATACTTTATTGCAATAACATCAGTTGATCTTGGGGTGCTTCCTACATACTGTAAGAAGATAGAAATGCTACATTTATACAAGTAATATGTTGTAAAAAAATCAGAACTTCTAAAGCTGTTTAGGTGTATGTCATTGGAAGTTGTTCCTAGGTGTGTGATCATACTTTATATTGGATTAAAATGATACTGATTTTGGGAACAGGACGTAGGACCATAGACATCCACAACCAAATGCCGTAACATTTAGATCACATTTACACTCCTCTTACCTTTTCCTGTCTCAGTGGCTTCTGTATTCCTGGTTGCCCAGTGTTCTAGCTTTACCAGCAGACATGGACCACATTTTTAGCTAAAGAATTAATCTATGTGATGGTTAGGGAACTCTCATTATGAGTACTGACTCCAAGAAGTTATGAATGTTTTAGAACCAATTTCTTACTTACAATATTAAACAAAGCTTGAGATGCTAGCCAGTGCCTGCTGAAATCAAAGTGCTTTGGTAGTTACTGGATAAATATCTTTTGAAAATTTCTTCTTTGTATTTTGTAGCTTGATGCTTAGGTCCTGACTAGAGCTAGATCTCTTTCCATGAAATAAAGAGAGAAGATCTGAGGGAAAGAATGCACTTTTGCAAATTGTAGCCACGAAATCAAATCTGAGGATCAATAGTCTACAAATACACCTCTATTTTTTTGTTTGTTTGTTTAGTGTTCCAAAAAATGTTATTACACTGATGTGCTGCACATTTAGGTCAGAAATTTTCCTTGTTTAAGTGTTTGAATTTGGCGCAGAATGAGATAGTTGTCCTTGTTGGAGAGAAGGATGGGGAGGTCAGGACTGGCAGTGATATATGGAAATGAGAACTAGAGGAAAGAGTGAAAAGCTTGAGGGAAATGGTCTGTGCTGAGAGACAAAAGTCTAAATTTGTAAAATGGAACAATAAATCTGTTAGAGTTGAAAGTGAGGAAATAAACCTTGGAGGCTACAAAGAAGTCTCCTACAGTGTAGTGTCATCCTTACTGAAATAATTGTGAACCATGGGAAATGAGATTTGAACCACTCTATGAGATAATTTTTTGGGACTCTGTGGAAACCTGGGAGAATGCAACTCTATTAAATCAAACCTGTAATAGTGTTCTGAGTTCATTCAAGAAATAGAAGTGAAATATTTCAAAGTTTTATTATTTTTCTTGACTACTCCATTTCTTAAAAGAATTGGTAGCTTGATTATCTGTCTCAATTCAGGATGAAAATGAATTTGAAAAAAAAGTAAAATATTTTCCACAGATTCTGTAGTTTTAAATCCAGATCTTTAGTTATGTTCCTCATTATAGACATGGAAAAGGTAGGAAAGCTGATGCCAAGCAAAAGAGGCTAATTTCTAGAGGATGATGGGTCCACCTTCAGTGAACAAGTGCTGGTAAAGGGAAGGTAGCAGGCTACTTTGAATTCAGAATTAGTTGCATGGGTTCAGCAGCATGGAAACAAACCTCACTGCACTAATGGAAAATAGTAATGGAAGGTAGCTGGCTTTTGGGTGATTTGTGGAAACTCTATGTCTAGGGACTGGATGAGGAATTTCATGTCCACACAAGTGCTGGGAATGTTTAGATTTGTACTCAAACTTTGGCACTGCTACCAGTCTCTATTTAGAGCTGTATGTAGTTCTGCCACCTGCAGCTGTGACACTCTAACTTGCGTTGTAATCTTCAGAGCTAAAACTACACAAGGGAGAAAAAAGTAGCAGATGGAGTCGCGTCATTTACACTGAATACTACAGGAAAGGCAGCCAGATTACAGCAGATCAGGGGTAAAAATCCATTTTTGTCACTAAGCAGCAGAAGAAAAAATAAATCACAGATAGAAAGGGATTAATTTCTAAGGGACCAGCTATTAAATGTAGCATGGAAATTAGACTCTATCAGAAGTTTGCAGAATTTAACTTGACAAACTATATGTAACAGTGAATTATTACTTTAAACTCATAACCCAAGGCTGCAATGCAGGGATAGAGAAGGTAGAAATTAATTAATCAGCAATCTAAGCTGAGAGCAATATTCACTTTTAGATGCCTGGTGAACAGAAGTAAGGACACCAAAAGGACTTACATAAATTATAGGTCACTGGAGATAACAGCACTCAAATCTGTGAAGGTCTCAATGTTAAATGCAGAAGTGGTGTAACAAGATAAATAACAAGTGTTTAATGATAGCAGAAAAACAACAATAACCTACAATCAGATGGATAATAAATTATGGACAGATGGTAGTTGGAATCTGTAAATATTTCACTGTCCCATCTGCCTTCATCCATTGGTATAATTTTAAATTGGATTCCAAAAACGATGCTTTTATTCCCCCCTCTTTTTTTTTTTTCAGAATTCATTATTAGCATCATGTTGTGTGAATCTGTTTCATGGTTTGTTATGATACATCACCAACAGGCCTTCGTATTGTGAATTTACAGCACTGGAAAAAAGCCAGGGTAATTTTGGCTTTGTACATTTTTGTCTTAAAAAATTTCATAGAGTGAAACTTCCTCTGTAAAGAGCATTTTTATTGCAGAAAACATATTGGGAGTTTCACCTCAGTCAAGCATTGGTATGACTTTGAAAGTAAAGTAGATTTTCCTGTACAAATAAATATATTGTACAAACATAGTAGGTGCCTTGACAAACAAATAGCATTCAAGGACAAAGTGTATATTCACATTCATTTAGTGATGTTGTTAAAATTACCAATAGATATTTAACTCCATGGGTCACAAATGGAGAATAGGAATTTTTCTGACTTATGGTTAAAGCACAATTTCTCTCTCAAAAGACCAACACAAAACTTGGTCTTTTTTTAACATCCTCTTTTTTATGTTTTCATATACATTGTTTTTCTCAGCTTGAGGATGCTGAAAAAGTCTCTCTTAACCTGTATCTTATTTAAAAATAAAAGGACATGCCCCCAGACATTTTCTGAGAATTGGTACAAGGGGATAAAACAGTAGGAGAGGACACTTGCTTTGTAATACCACTCTCCCTAGCAGACAGGAGGGGAAGGAAAGAAAGTGAGAACTTCAACTCATTTGAAGCAGGCTGTCCATCAAAGACACCTGCAGTTCCTCAGACACAACCATTCATCACCACCATCCTACTAGAGGAGAAAAGGGGTTTTATAAGCAGCTTAATGAGCTTAATTCCCAAATCTGACAGAGCTTAGCCCCAGGTAGCTGAGCTCTGAAATGGTGGTCTTAAATTTAACAACTTTATGAAATTCTATCTTTTTGTAAAGTGTGGGTGGGTATTGGGAAAGGGAATTGTGAGGGCATCTGTTTTGTTCCTGTAGTATTCAAGGATAGTAGATAAAGTTAAGGGTCAGTTTTCTTTGATTTATACACTCATGCCAAACTAATATGCTAATATCTTATTTAAATCAAGGCATATGAATTTGCATACTGTAGTGTTCTATATCCCATTGAGATCTGCACTGCCTCAATGTTCTGTGTTCTCCTTGTGCTTCAGTTTCAAGGGCTTTTTAACCTCTGGAAGAATTTATTATGTGCCTTCTAGACGGAAAGGCAAAAAAAAAAAGCCAGTTTATTATAACATATCTAAAAGAATTATTAACCTTTCACATGTGAGAAACGAGAGAAAAATCTATGGTATTCATACACTAAAGAGATTTGGGTAGATGAACCAAATTTTTGAATTGGGAGTTTTAACTCTATGTTAATAGATTTCTAATAAATTTGCACAAAGTCATTAAACAGTACAAAATAATCAGGAAGCAGGAGACATCTGTGGGACTTTTTTTTCCCCACTAATTTTCTTTTTTTTGGGAGAAAATAATGTGGCTTGGACTTTAAACAATGAATAGTAGGTAGGAATGAATGGTAGTGAACAATATTCTGAAGTGGTTCCATTTGTAAGATTCTTGCAGAAGCATCTCTATTTGGTGAAAGTAGCATTGTACCTGTATTGTACCTGTGCCCCAGAACATTTGGGACAGTGACACTTTTTGCATGTCAGGTCTGAGGAGTAGTCACCCCTCAGAATAAGGAAACAGGCAATTAAGGAAAGTCATTGAGAAAGTCTAAAAAAACCCCAAACCAAACAAAACCCCCATGTATTCAGTTAGGGGTAGTTTGAAAGAAGTCCAGTTATCTTTCCATATATTTCTACCCACAATTCACAAGATGCAACTCTAGAAAATGAAACCTTCAGGAAAAAAGTAGCCTACTTGCAAAAAAAGAGTTGCCAGAAACATAAAAGGAACTAGATTCCAGAAGGTAAGATAACTTGGGGAGAATTACAAACCATTGAAAACTGAAATGGAGAACTAAGGATGTTGAAACTGTGATAAATTGAAAAGACTTATGAAACCCAGTGGAGACATGGCAGGGAGACTTGTTTTGGAGGGCTTTTAATGAACCTGATAATGAAAGAGGTGAGTTAATTTTGAAGGCAATAGTTGAATTCTTATGTGCTGTTCTGAGTAATGAAAGGCAGAAAGGTAATTTGGGGTTGGTCCAGAAATGGATTGGAAGAGACCATATAGAATAAGTTTCGTGCAAGATGGTGAATCAGCATTTTTCCTGATGATGTGTTGTGTGATCTGCAGCTCCCAAGTTTCAAAATCTGTTTAGCTGAATTGTGTAATCTGGTTGAGTATTTAGTTATTTTGTGATTATTTTTAAGATGTAAGTATGAATATGTAAAATAATTTTTTCACAGGTTCCAAATACTGGTGGCTTCCTCTGAGAATATATAATACATGCCTCTCCCCCTTCAAAATATGCATGCAAGAGATTATTTCTAAATACATCAGTTAACAGTTTTGCATTTTTTATACATAATTAGATATAACAGTGAGTAGAGGTGGCAAATGTCCACCGTAGTTTCTATTCTGTCCTCCTGCCAGCACTTTATTCTATCAAAACTACAATGCTTTTCTAAGATCCAGCCTATCTTTTCTTAAAGCATCTCCCATCCTCGTAGGAATGAATCTGGTCATATCCTGAATCCAAAATACTGAAGCAGATCACAGAGCTTTTCCAGATTTTTGACACATGCTATGGAGCCTCTCCAATAAGATTGTGCAGCTTCAGTTACTTTCAATTTTGCATGTTTCAAATGTAAGTGCTGACTTAAGGCTCTGGATGCTTTGGTTCATGTCTCTGCACTTTAATTTCATTTACCTATCTATTTCCTTGCCATAAGAGTCATCTGACTTGTGTGCATGCTAGTTCATCATATTCACTTAATAACACTAATTTGGTTTATTTCACCATAAGCTATGCTATTTCAGTACAGTGCCCCATTTCACACCCTTCTTTCTCTGCGATACAAGTCTGCTTTCTGTCTCATTGTCTTTTAGTATGTGAAAGATTAGTTAGGATTTAACAGAAGATGTCAGTCTTTCTCCTTACCACCTTGTTTAATGTCCAGCTATTAAATCTTAATAATGCTGATCTTACTTATATGAAGAACATTTCCTTGAAATATTTTCCCATTTTTACCATAGTTCTAATTTTTGATGATGACAAACCTCCATTCAGTACTTCATTACCGACACTTCCCTTTTGTCACTGGCTCTTCTGCCATGGGAAGACCTATGATCATTCTTTTCAACTGAGAGAAATATTTTAAATGATATTTTGAAATATCTTTTTCTGGTTTTAGTTGTAAGCTAGACTCCTGTGCATAGATGAGCTTCACATAAGTCTTGTTTAAAGTTCATATTTTATGTCAAGAAGGCAAAATTAAACCTTCTTTGACTTTCATTTCCACAACTTTTTTTTTTTTTTTTTTAAATACAGCTTAGTAAATAGCAGGGTTTGGTATGGGGGGGGAGATTGTGATTTTTTAAAATATATTTATACTCAATGATTTAGATGGACTTCTATTCTTCTGATTTAAGGCTGCCAGACAGTAATAATGATTGCATACCAGATATTCTGCTATTTTTGTAGTTCTACTTTTCAGATAAATTGGCGAACCAGCTGGTTGAATTCTGTGGAATGTTTTGTTGTAAATACAACTCAGTTTTTCTCATTTCACCTGCTGCAACATTGCAACAAGATTTATTTGCTTTTGAGACTGTGGGAACAAGTAGAGACAGAATGGCATTTTAGTAGCATTTATACACTTTCCACTCCCATCATTCCAGAAGCTGAACATGTATGAGAAATCAGTTCATTGACTAATACCATGTATTCATATTTTTAGTCTGTTTTATGTTTAAAAAAGGAGTCTGATACATAATACTTTTGTTCAGTCTTAGAAATGAATTCATTTTTTTCATATTAGTCTTCTGGGCTTTAATTTATGTTCAAAATAGTAACCAGTCCTCATTCTTTATATAAAAATAGATAAATTAAATTTCCTCTTTAACACATTACATTAAACAATGTTAAGTTATTTCCTACTGATATTTTAACGAGTAGTTTCCTCATTCTTTACAGACTTTGGAGGATAACAAGGGGCCTAGATTTTTAGGAGCCAAATATGGGCTGCAGTGCATTGCTCCATGCATGATGCTTCTGAACTATACCACGGCATCTCTTTCTTGTTTCTAAAAAAAGGTTTTCAAATACAATCAAAATGTGAATAAGTGTAAAGTTTACCATATAATGTGATCCTCATGAAGTAAAAATCAAATTTCCCTTCCAATTTATAAAAGAAGTAGTCAAGATAATGAACTTGTGCAAGTCAAGATAATTTTTGTGCAATGTAGAGCTGAGCTTCCAGATTCCTGGTCACAGAATGTGATGGACAGCAAATAAATAAATGGGTTTACTAAGAGCTGAAATGCAGATGTAATCTTCAGGTAGGGTTATAAATGGAAGAGAGGGCCTACCGGAGGAGACAGTACTTTATCTTGACCTGTTCTTACACTATTTCTCTCTTTGGTGTCAGTGGTCACTGTCAGATGAGAAACTGGGCTAAATGGTTAACTGGGCAGATGTTGGGGGCTGTTCTTCTCTCCTTTAATTTTCACCTTGGCAACGCAGCCAAGGTAAAAGCCAAAGCAATGAGTAGCTGCTGATGCCATGAGACCTGGAATGGGCACTGACACAGTGGTAACTGGACATTTGACTGTCTCTCAGGGTGTTCCCTCAGCAGTCAGGGAAATCCCTCACCCTACTCCCAGCCCCATCCTCTGGATAGCAAGGGCAGGTTTGATTCATGTGATATGGTCATAACAACAAATCTGGTTTATTGTCCTGCTCTATCTGTGGCGATCAAGCACAGGTACCCTCGGACAACACCGGTCATGTGGTTACACGCTCTGTTGTCCCTTTTTTCCGTCTCTTGACTCCCCTTTTCACTGTTGTTTACTTCTCTTTCTCTGCCCTTTTCTCCTCCCAAATAAACATCCAGCCCTAAATACTTTTTCCTTATTTGTCCCAGCTGTGCTACAAGAGTACCCAAATTCAGTATTTCTGACAATATTACCTAGGTAATCTCACCCTTATATGGTTTTGCTGGTACAGTTACCTAGCCACAGTTGGTATTGCAACACTGCACTCTCTGAAAGTTCCCCCATCCTTCCCTCCAAGTACCTGTGCAGTTTGACTGTCTCTCCTTTTGACCTGTGAAATCCAGCCAGCCCTTGTGGCACTAACTGTAACTTGTGTCAGCATGTTGCTAGGTTATTTGTTATGTCCAGCAGTTTCGCATCCAGTAGTTCTTCATGCCCAAGCCAGTTAGCTCAGCCTAAGGCCAGGGACAAGTGCGTGCCCTAGTCATTTGCCTGCAGTGCCAACAGAGCCATTTGCATTTTTTCCCTAAATCAGTTTATCAAAATGCTGCTTAAGAGATTAAGTAGGTGATATTATTCTATATATAATTATTAATTTAATTGATCCCACCACCTTTCCAATTTAATAATTATTAAAGTGGTAAGAACAGCATTTTATTCTGTGAATGGTGTCTTAGTGAAGGCCAGATTGCAAATTTCTCTTTCATACTGGAAGGGCCATGGTTAATTCCAGTCAGTGGAATTATATACTTACTAGTGGAAGCAGCTCAAGATTGAGCATCCACGCACATCTTCTTTCTGCATTAGTTTACCAATGTTGACTTATTGGATGTCAGTGGAGAAAATGTTAACAGCAAACAAATGTGAAAATCACAGAAATTAATATTCATGTAAGCTTTATTTTATATTTACATATGTGAATATTCATTCTGTGGCCATTTCCCCTTAGTTTCTACCCTCAAACTGAGCAAGAAGAAGAACTGATATATAAAAATAGGATAGGAGATAAATGATGAAAATATTCTACTATATACTTCATTCTAGGTCTTTGGCAGAAGATCTTAAACATGCTAAAAGTTTACATAGGTTCAAAGGGAAGCAGTAAAAGAAGAAGGTCACTACCTACCTGGAAAAAACTTCTGGCTCAAGAGCAGCAAAGGACTGAAGACTAGAAGAACATCTGAGGGAGAATATAAGTATCACATAGGCTTGCCCTGTTCCCTTTTCCCAAGGATCTCCTACTGCCTGCAGTTAGAAGCTGGGTACTGGCCTAGGCTGATCTTTTGTGTAAGACAGTGTACTACTTGTAATAGTCTTATGGCTTAGGAACATCAGCTTCTGAATATCAGCTGCTTCTTGTTGTTATTTAAATAGTCTTTGAAATTCCCATTTAGGATGATGTCTAGAGAAAGGATGTTCAGCCACATAAACTGCCAGGTTGTTGGTTTTTTTTCCCCTCTACATTAATAACTGTGATCATTCAAATATGGGAAAAGAAATGCAGCATGCAACTTACCTGGGCACTCACCACAAACAAGAGAGCTTGATTTGTGGAAAAGTTACATTCCATGCAAAAAAACCCCTAAGGTTTTTGAAGACACTGAGAGCAAATTTGAAAAACAAACAAGCAGAGAAAATTGTGATCTGATTTCTGTTGGGGGTGGGGGGAGGAAAAATGACCCAATAGCTTGTTTGGAAAATACTCACTCATCAACCAGGAATCAAAATTAAATGACACAGACAAAATGAAAAATGCAACAATCTGAAATCTATTGTTGAAAGCCTTACAATACCTTTCAATCCTCTAAATATCTGTAAAGTGTATTATCAGTGTAACTTCTCTTTGTCAGGTTTCTATTAATTTTTACTCATGCTATATTTAAAATCCCAAAGCAACTGCAGCTTACCTTACTTCTCATTAAGAGTATAATTTATATCACAATTTAATTCTACCATATTACCATTTCTTTTCAAAATAATCTTCTTAACAGTCTCAATATGCTTTTGTTCACAGGATATACTCTTATTTTGAGCAGCCCGTCTGCCAATGCATTTCAATGGATCAACTTCAGAAGAACATTGGCATCAAAATAAGCAAGCTGAGATCTGTCCATGTTTGTATCTATGCAGATGGCATCTGCAAGATGGATTTTTTTTTGTGAGCAAATGGATAGTTAGCTCTGTTTAAACCTTGCTCTCATGGCAGTGTTTCAAGACTAGCAAATTTAGCCATGTTCCTCAGAGAACAAGCTACCAAGTGAGGGCTGAATTCCATGAAGAAAGTGTGCTGAATTGGCCTGTCGTTGCTTCTTCAAGAAACATCCAGCACTTGAAATCTCTTATCCATCTTAGATGTTTTTAGATGCTCCATTTTAATTAAGTTGTGGGCTAGACACTGGTATTACACACTGTAAAACTGTCTTATGTTCTGCATAGTTCAGATCAGATGCTTTTAATACTCTCTGAATGCCTTAAAACCTAGTACAGATCTTCCATCCTTCTCAACACTTCACATCCTGTTTAGTCCATACAACAAACCAAGACAGAGTAACTAAGCCTTGCAGAGGTAATGATTAGCACTCCTTCTGACAGCAGCTAATAATGAATGTCTAGCAAGACACAGATCTGTTGGAGCAGGTCCAGAGGAGGGCCACAAAAATGATCAGAGGCATGTAACTCATATCCTATGAGGAGAGGGTAAGAGAGTTGGGGTTGTTCAGCCTGGAGAAGAGAAGGCTCCGGGAAGACCTTATTGCTGCCTTTCAATACTTAAAGCGGGCTTATAAGAAAGATGGGAACAGTCTTTTTAGAAGGGCCTGTTGCGATAGGACAAGGGTAATGGTAACTAAAAGGGGGTAGCTTCAGACTAGATGTAAGGAAGAAATTTTTTATGATGAAGGTGGTGAAACACTGGAAAAGGTTGCCCAGAGAGGTGGTAGATGCCCCATCCCTGGAAACATTCAAGGTCAGGTTGGATGGGGTTCTGAGCAACCTGATCTAGTTGAAGATGTCTCTGCTTATTGCAGGGGGCTTGGACTAGATGACCTTTAAAGGTTCCTTCCAACCCAAACGATTCTATGTTTCTATGAATATAGGAACACAAGCATTTATGGATATTTTCTCAAACTGCAACATTTTGTGGTTCAAATTTACACATACTGAAGATAATGTCTTTGGGTTTAAGAATCCTGAATTATCTTTCTTCTATCAATTTATCTAACTCCTTTCTGAAGCCATGTAATCTTTTGGTAAGCAAGCATCACACGGAAAATAATTCCATTATTTAGTTATTATCGTGTGAAGGAGTGTCTCTTCTTGCTTATTTTGAAGCTGCCACTTAGTTTAATTTGTTTGCTTTCTCAAGTCGGAACTTCATACTTTGTTCACCTGTTGAGTGCTATTCATGATTGTGTAGAGTTCCCACACCTGTTTTTCGTGCTGAAGAGTCCTAGTCTATCTAGCTTTTCCTTCAGTGGAGGCTATCTCTGGAATTAATCTTACCAGGTCAGGGGAATGCTAATACCCAGATGGTAGCTTCTGGAAGTGTAATTTTCAGGCACTTGCAGTTCTTGTGAATCATGTTCTTTCTTCCCTCTCCCTATGCAATGACATTTCTATGTTCTTGTCCTGGCCTACTGCTTCTGCCTCATAGGCAGTCTCTCACACTCTATAAAATTCTGAATTTTTAAGACCAAGTAAGCTGATTTATTTTGGCTAACAGTCTATCATCAATAGGATTATATAGATTATGACTCCCAGTGGCAGTCTCAGGACTAATAAAAGTCTTACATTTGTGTATCAAACAGAGGTTTTAAGGATCCTTAAACAGTTATATCTTTTGCTTCCGTTTAAAGAAAGCAGTCATTGGAAGGAGCAAGTCCAAAGGAAAATTGTGATGCTCGGAGTACACAATTCTGCATCCTTTCAGATGTATTTTCACTGTGCAGAAATAAAACCAGTCTATTCCTCTATTTTTTAACACAGATCACTTCAAAACAAATCCCATTGATTAATCTGTCATGGCTTGACTTATAAAGTTGCCTCTATACTAGCTTGCCTGGAAACTGGCCCTCTGCTTCATCCTGAAAGAATACTCACCTCTCACTGTCTCAGACTTCTTTTAAAACTATGTGGGTCTGTCAAACAGGAGGGAAAAAAGAAGACTAGTCCCTGCTGGAGAGTCCTTCTGTCAGGTGGTGATGCTAAATAAACTTTCTATATAAAAATAGAGCTTTACTTCCCCAGTAAAGAGTAGTTGCTCTGAGTTTTCAGACAAAATACCAAATTTATTTTCCTTTCTATGTAATGCTGGGACTAGCAGCTTTTTGATATTGTTATCTTTTGTTTTGGTTTAGGTTTTGTTGTTTTATTATTTTTAAGTGCCTGTGTGGTTTTCAAAACCTGTAGGCAGACATATGATGCTTCAGAAGTCAGGCACCCAGTTCTGGGAGAGCAATTCATAGCATGCTAAACTAGGCATCAATGCTCTAGATACATCATATGCGGGACAGTAAAGCTCTGACATACAGCTCATCTGAATTGGCAAAGAGCATCTGAGACTGTCTTTCCAGCAGAGCTTAGGTATCTCCCGAGAGGTGAAGTTACATTCCTCTAGGACCAAGATTCAGTCTGGCAGAGTCCTGGCACCACTTCCAGCCCTGAAGTACACCGTACCTCCCTGGGGATGGGTTTCTGGCAGTTCTTACCCTTGCTTTCACAGTTATTTGGTCTTTAATTCAGTGATATTTCCAATTTAAAATAGATTAAACATTCTGGGAGTTGATATTGACAAATAATTGCCTCAAATATTAAGCATTTCAAGATTTTAAGGACTTGAGGCTTACTTTTCTTGATTTTTTTCCTGAACTTAGATTTCTCAGTTTCACCTGCAGTAGCACTGGTTGTCCAAAAGTTTTACTGCATACCTGCCCAGCTGTTCTGAGAAATGTAGATGAATATTAGGCAATCTTTACCTATGACTTTAAGCATCCACATAACTAAAAAATTACTTTCAGTGTTTCACTTGTGCATAATATGGATATCTATTTCAAAGCATTTCCTCTCCCCACTTTTATGACAGTTGGTTTTTTTATTATCTGAATTGTTATGCTATAGGGGTATTCATCTTTTTGCTACATCTGAAGAAAAACAGAAAAATTATATCTGAGTTGTATCTATTCCCATCAACATAGCTGTTTTCTTTTTCTAGAGGGAAAAATTGAACTTCCAGAGATCTTGCTAGCCATAAAACTGCTGAAGCAAGGTCAGGCATTTCAATATGGAGATAAAATGTTAATAAATGGGGGCCATTGTCCCACACATGAAAATTTATGCACTACATCAATATGGGATCGTTCTTTTCTTGGTTAAATTCATCTAGTAATTTCTGACTATATTCATTGCCTAAGGATATATTTCTTTACGGTTAAATATCACTAGCTGTGCATTTTGATAGAAGAAATGCAGACTACAATTTATAACCTACACAATAATAAGTGAATAGAAAGTTGCCCCTTGGAAGAAATGCTACAGAGTATATAAAAATACATGTTCTGTTTCAACTACTTACACTGAATAGTATTGGAAGAAACCCCGATTGGAATTCTAATGCCATTTCTGAGTGTCTTCATTGTTACTGCTCTAAGAACATAAAAACAATGATGTCTTGTCAGTCAAGGCAATGCAAGATAAATACAATGCTGCAAAAACCTTGAGATGATCAAAGTAAATTTTGAGAGCACACACTTCTCTATATTCTGTAGAGTTCTAGATACACTGTTGTAATAAATATCTTTCCTGTGGCACCAGTAATTAAAGGAACACACAAGTAAAATGACCATTGCCCCCCAAATTTTACTATTTAAATAGAAATCTCTCCAAGGCCATCGGAACTTTGGGTCTCCAGCAACAGTCTCTCCAAGAACTCTATGTGGTAAAAGAATGAAAGACAGAATTTTTTTTTTTTTCTTGCAGATGTTTATGTAAAGATTACATTTCTAGAAAATAAAGTTTCATTCAAAATAGAATTAAAACACTTTTTGATGGGTGTTGTGATTCATACAAGAAGTAAAAGAATTCTGGAATGTATAAGAAAAAAATTAAGAAATTGTACTGCAACAATTGATTTGGGGAGGCTGATGTGGGCAAACAATTTGGCAAGAGTTCCTAAAGAAATGCTCGGAAGGAACTACAAATGGCAAAAAAGAGCTATAGTGATCCTTGGCTGCATGTAGAGGAAGTAGCAAGTAGGAAGATGTTTTCACCTCTTCCTACAGGTATAGGAAGAGAACTATAGGGGAATACTACACAAATACTAGAGTACTACAGTTCCAATACCATATTTTACAATGGAAGAAAAATGTTGGAAAATTGTAGAATGTCAGAAACCTTCAGAAACACAAAGAATATTTAATGTTAACAGAGCCTTTAAGAGATCAATGTATTTATCTCAACAAAAAGAGGACTGAGGGGTTATCTAGATCATATTTTCTTACTACCTTCACAGGGAGAAAGGAGAGGATATTAAAGAACTGTTTAATCTAGCAACAAACAACACTATGGAAACAAAAGATGTAAGAATTCAGGCAGACAAAATGAAATTACTTATCAGACACATTTTTTTTTGCATGCAGGGTAAGTATCCACCAAAGCAAAGCGTGAAGGCAATGGTAGATTCCTCATATCTCAATGTCAACAAAGCAGACTGAATGCTTCTGTGGGAAATCCCAGTCAGTGGGTCAAAGTTGTGGCCTTGAAATCAAAATTAGCCTACATGATCTGCCCTAATCACTTGTGTCCTTGAAAACAGTCCTTCCCTGTCATTTGCAGTTCTACCTTGCCTTAGATAATACCAATTATTTTCTTCCTTTACTTTTCATTAACATCTTTTAAATACTGCTGCTATTCAAGCCACTGTATGTACGGTGACAGATGCACGAACAAGGGTGGAAAATATTTCAATATGTATCCTCTAATTTGGATAAGCAGATATATGGATAAATGCATGCACTTAGAAGTTGAGATAGCCTAAGGAAGTTTAACAAAAACATGTGAGGACATAATTGGCAGACTCTGGTAGATTACATAGAATAATAGAGGTTAACACTAGAAAAAAAATATATTTCTGATCATTTGGTCCCACTCTTTTCTGTAGATGGTACTCAAATCCAGGGGACAACATCTTATAGCTGTTGCAGTTGACCTTCTACCAGGTCAATATGTATTTGTAGCCTCATGTTTTTGCATGAAGGGACAGATGTTTCATTGCCCCATTCTCACTACACTCCAAAAATTTGAAAATATAAAGTTGAATGCAAAGTCAACACACATTCCTCCCCAAAATATACCATCGCCCTTCTTTTCTTGGGAAGGGATCATGGGTTCATAGGCAAGGAGATATTTCTAGAACTTTCCAGCTGATGTTCTCTGACAGCTAACGAGGGGACTAGAAATATGTGGTGCACTGCAAGCAGTGTCTGTCTCTACCTATAGAAAGAGCCATTATTGGTCCTTTTTCCTACTATATTTAAGTCATGGATGGGAATTATTTGTTTCAAAACATCCTGCAGAGTTGCATTTTGGCTGGAGGCTATAGTTGCTGGAGAGGGAAAATGCGTTTGCAGCTGGGTAGTGTGGCCGAGCGGTCTAAGGCGCTGGATTAAGGCTCCAGTCTCTTCGGAGGCGTGGGTTCGAATCCCACCGCTGCCAGGAATATTTTCTAGGGCAGAGGAAAGTCGGGCACAAGTATACAGTGGGAGAGGAGTGGCTGGAGAGCAGCCCTGCAGAAAGAGATCTGGGGGTGCTGGGCGACAGCAGGCTCAATAGGAGTCGGGGGTAGCCAAGAGAGCAAAACAGTATAGCCAGCAAGTAAGAACATCCTGCTGTATTCAGCATTGATGCGCTTGCAACAGGTTTGCAGAGAGGTGGTCTATGCCTGTCACTGTCAGTGTTTAAGAGGTGTTTGGACAATGCCCTTAATAGTGACACATGTCATCTTTTTGTCAGGCCATTGGACTAGATGATTGTTGTAGGTCCCTTTCAACTGAAATAGTCTTTTCTATTCTATTATGTGGACTTCATGACTCTATGCTCAGCTCAACTGAGGCAATCTGCTTTCCTAACAGAGACATGAAAAGTCCTATGAAACACTGTCATCTAAGCTGATTTCCCACAACTTGGTCTGCAGGGACAACCTGGGTAACCAGCTTCCCCAGTTAGTGCACTAGCTCTGCACTGACATCATATATGAATTTTGAAGCGAGCCCATCACCTCAGGGTTACTGTCAACTTCCAGATACAGGTGTCACAAATAACTTTCTTCCCACACTTATATGCCAAGTCAATCAGTCTAAGAAATCAGACCTTCTTGCAGAATTACTCTCTCTCAAAAACTGAGCTTTCTGTCTTTGCAGGAATCACTTGAATTCTTCCTGTGAATGTGCAATAATACCCCATACAGGCCTAAATACCTGCTTTTACAGGAATTTGATCTCAAAATATGGCTGACTGGCACAGAGCACGCACTTACTGCTTAAAATGGCAGCAACTTGTGCTAGCCTTCCAGTGCTCATGATATTCGAAGGTAGATCCATCCTAAAAAATTCCTTTCATCCTTAACTCTTTCCCATCCCCTTCCTTGGCATCTCCTTACCTAACTGGCTACAGAGACCCTATTTTAAAATTCAAATGATCTTGTCACTGGAGACACCTTTACTTCTCTGACACCTCTAAATATTCTTCTTTACTGTTTGCCACAGACCCTGGACTACTGTCCCATTCCTGCCCTCCCTCCCCTGCTCTCACCCTCCTTCCCTGCCTGGCTGGTTTTTTTAATGTTATCTTCCATCTTCTTCTCTTTCCCCACCTCCACAGATGCCTCTAAAGACATCTCCACTACTTTTACTTGGCTGTGGAAAGTTTGTATTTCCAGTTGCTTACAAAGTATTTGAAAATATAGTTTTGTTTTCATTAATTAAAGGTCATAGAATATCCCAAATTATGCTGTAGAGAATATGGCAGCAAAGAACATTTCTGAAAGTACTGGGCTGTTGTCACTGATGGAAAGCCATCCTGTTAGCCCAAATGAAAGGAGCATAGCCCAGGTGTCTGGAATCACAGCTCTGTGTCTTGTCAATTAGATGGTACTACAACTACTATTAAATAAGCTAATAAAGTCCTTCAGGAAGGAATAAAGTCATTTGTTTTTGTAATTGTGGTATCACCCTATGGCAGCAGTTTCCAGACTTGCCAGCAGTTACACAGAAAAAGAAAGAGAGACAGTGTCTGCTTCTAAATGTCATACCTTCACTGTGTGAGCAACTCATAATGACATTAAGGCTATTTAAGTTTAGACCAGAGCTCCCTATTAGATGGCAGGCAGTAATACCTTTTAACAGTACTGCAGTGCAGAAGACTCAGTCAGCACCTAAATCATGTGAGACATTTCCCCCAACAGTAGTGTTCTGGTGATTACACATAGCTATTTTTAAAGAAAACGTAGGACAATGTACTGAATTTCCTTTCTATGTTCCTAAAAACCCTCCTGTTAAACAGCTTCTCAATATCTTCACCATCTAACCTGAGGCAAGAAGAGATTATTATATTAATTAAGACAACATTATGATTAATAGCTCTTTGTGTCAGTCAAAAGGAGAAAACACAGCCAAACAGCTCCAGATGTCCAGCAACTCTTCATATTAGACTGGCAAGCACACCTAATTCTTGATTTTCTTCAGATTCTGTTAATGTTCTATTGTGATACTCACGTGATCATCTCATTCCTCAGACAGAAGCACTTCTCATCTTTTTCTCACTGTCCTAATTTGTCCCAGTCTCAGCTGCCAGTTTGTAGAAGTGTACCTTTCACCACTCAGCTGTGACCTTCAGAACCGTCAATTATATGTATTGTTTCCACATGTATTTAATCTTCAGGATGAAAAAGACTATCTCTGCTGTCTGATCACATTATCATTGCAGTCTTTACTGTAAGTGCTTTAACCCATCATGAGCTCTCTGGAGTCAGTGGGTTACAGGAGTAACGGGACAAAAGCATTGTTCAATCTCCTATCAACCAGTGACTGTGCAGGACACAGTTTCCTACCTATTTAATTTCTCAGCTTTAAAAGAGCCAGAATACTTCTGCTGCCTGATGCAGCCACATTGCAAATCATAGGTTGTACCATCTGAACAGTCTTTCAGTCATTTCATTAGATTGGGAGTATTCATGAGTGATTTTCTTCTAAAATAATTCAAAAAGTCAAGCATTTTTCTGCTTGCAGAAGGAGATCACTCAATACCTATTTTGGGCTGCCATGTGTTGAAGACAGAACACTCCGTTTAGCAATGGCAGAACGTCTGGGAGAGACTAAAGTTTTGGAAAGTGGAAAAAAAATAATCCTTAAATGGGTGTTTATGTGCCAGAGTAAAAACAAAGTGAAAAACAAACAAACAAAACCCCCCAACCAACCAGACAAAACCCCCCTTCAGCTATTTTGTGTAATTGGACAGATAAGGACCTTTTGAGACCATGAAGATCTCATGCAAAAATTGTTCTGTACGCTGAGTCACATTAGACCAGCCCATCTGTCCATCTCAACATTTGTTTTTCTGATAGTTTTACGTGATTTCTGTAAAAAGTTTTTATTGTTAGCAACAAATGATCAGACTTCAGCAAATTTTATTATGAAGTCATCATAGGTTTCATAGTCAAATAAGGTTGATGTCAGGGTTTCTCAAAATGGCCATCTTGCACCTTTGTAGACCAGATCTGAAATAAATACAAGGATTGACTCAACGACATAGATTACTTTTTCTGATTCCTGTATTATTCTGGATGATTTTATTTGCAATTAGAGTTTCCGGGTTATGTGATATTTGAAAACTATTTCTGAAAATGAAATATCTAAGATAGCAGTTAAATGTTCTTGCAAGATATTTTAAGATTATCATCTACATTGTGTGTGATCTAACACATATGAGTATTTATGAAATATCATTGTGGCAAATACAAGTGCTAGTAGACTCTTCTCAATTTGCGCATCATTTTCTTTTCTCTCTGTCAGAGCACAAAAGACGTATGAATCAAAGCTTCCACTTGGAGACAGGCTCCTAAATCATATTTGATCTTGTTTGCTTGAGTGGTGACTGGCTTAGTAGGAACATTAAATGTGAGTACTGGGGCATGTCAGAGTGTTGTCTGTATTCTCTGCAATATTTTATTGGTTTTTTTTCATGAGTGTTGCAAATTTGTGGTCTCTCAAAACAATTTTAGAGGAGCAGTTAAAGCTGTTTCACCTGTGCAGTACTGTACAGCAAGTTCTCAAGGATCTTCTACACATTTCTGGGAGGCTTTTCATGTCAGCTACAGCTTCATATGTTCTTAAATGGCTTGATGATTATATGTGTCCCATGTATTTGAATGTTTTTGTCATGGATGGGGCCTTCTGAGAATGAACTTAGTATATAATCCTTGTGTCCTTGTCATCATTTTCCTCTGCTTTCATCTGCGGCTGACACAGCCATTATCACGTCATCATGTGTCTGCTTGAAATATCTGCAAGTATCTCTTTGCTCTTTTATTAAAACGTTCCCTATATCAGTTTATTGCAAGAGGTAAATGAATTATCTTGTAGCTACTGTGTAGGGTTTGAAATGGCTCAGTTCAGCTGACTAATTATGTAATCTGGCTTGCCAGGACCTGTCCTTGTTCTCAGTAAAAATATTTTTATCAGCTTGTTGGTGCTGTATATCAACTAGTGTGCAGATAGGATGATGCTACCTCAAGATAAACCTGATATTCTCTTGTGAATGCTTGTTAATACAGAATTTCTTATCTGCTGTTTATCTTCCTAATTTTGATGAAACTGTTAACCCATATGTTTGACTTAGTGATGTTTTTGTAACACCTTTTTTTTGTGAATTCTAATTGGAGTTCCTTCACTATTTTCTTTTTAGGTTGTTTTCAGCAGTGTTTCAGTTGTTTTCTTGGATTACAGTAGTTCCTAAGTATTAGGATTTCATTCTAAGAAGTGGCATATTTTCAGTTGGTTTCTAATAAAATGAGTTAAGACTTCCAGGACTTCCTTCCCCACTGTGTGCAATGAAAGAGGTAGGTCCTCTTCTGTGTTATTTTCCCCCAAGGCATTCACATGGATGTGGAAATCTTGTTTCTATTATTTCCAATCCTCAGCAAGTTCATCGAGATAAAGATAAGAATGTTTTCTAGGTACTCTTCATTTTTCTTTTGACTTTCACATACTGACAGGGTTTCAAATAAAACAGCAAATCCTTGCTTTGCGTGGGTTATGGTCTCTTCTGACAACATGTTGTGCTGTCCTTTTTATATATCAGGAAGCCAGATTGTGACCAAGGATATAAAATTTAAAGTAGAGCTCACTCTATTAGACACAAAGTACAATAGCTTCATCAGAAACACCTAGTCCAAGATCCCTCTGGTAATTAGATATAATGAATTTTAAACAGAATTTGGAGAGATGTAGCTTCTGTAATTTGGAGTTGTCCCTTAAATTCAAGTCTAGGAGGACTATGTCTAAAGTTGCCTTTGGTGAATATGAAGTTTGTGACTTTTTATATAGAATATAATTAGAATACTCTCGTTCACTAGCAGGATAATATTCTAAAGAACTCTGTGTATGTCTTTAGTGATAAACCCTACAGTATGTGAGGCTTTGTGACTTTAATAAGTACAGCTTGATGTTAAAGAACATGTTTTGCCAGTGGGAAGCTATTCTACAAAAAAATACCAACATACTAGACTGGTTTGGTTATTTTTGCTCATATTTATACAGGTTTAAAGTCCTCTAGAAGGAAAACCGACAAGCAAATGAAAGCCAAGAAACCATCTGAAATCTAGAAAATCAAACAGCCTGTGAATCTGCTTTGAAGGATGGTATTTAGGATATCATTATATTCCATTTATTTCTCTCTTCTTTTTTCTACCAGTCACAAAAAAGAGCAATGTCAAGAGAAAACCCCCACACAATTCAAGGTACAAAAGTACCAAATTATTTAACAAAAGCAACACCTCTTTGTTGCTTTGATACAGATCTATATCTCCATCTTCCGATATTTCTTTCTGACATTAGCCTTTTATCTCCAATGCATTTTAGATTATAAAATGCTGACTATACATTTTGCTATACATGTTGGAGAAAAGTATTAGCTACTTTAGCCTTTACTTAGTCTTCTGCACAGTAGACTCTCTGAGGAGAATCTTATTGGTTATTTCCAGTAAATCATTGTTCTTGTCGATGTGTTGTCATTTTTGGGGGATTTCTTTAAGACAATTTCTTTAAACATGATCATGATCATTTAAAACAAAGGCTCATTAACTCAAGACTTTTTTGGCCTACTGCAGTCTCTGCTGAGCATGCTTTTATTTTGTATTTGAGTCTTGAGTTAGGTGTATATTAAAGAAAAGAGGTCTTGTCCTTTCTCACTGTAAGCCTTTTTAAAACATCCCATCCTTCCCCTAAGTTCTCAGATCTGCTGTTGCATGTTTTCTTGATAAAAGTTAATGTTTCAGGGATTTCCAAAATTATTCTTTTGCATGCTACCACTTAAAATGGAAGCAGGTCTTCTGGGCATGGGGAGTCACTAGTAGAGAAAACATGAGTGATTGCTTTCCTAAATATGCTATATAGACTACCACATGATTTTGTTGTATATTGTTGCTATTCCAATCTTTTTAAAATGGGTTATAAAATGAAGTTAATATATGAATATAAGAGCAGCATGCTGGTTCAGACCAAAGATCTAGTGGAGGTAGGTAAGTCTGCAGGAAGTGGACACATGAGGAAGAATAAGAGAAGGACAAACATACTGGGTAATAGTCCCTAAAACACTCCAACTATTCTCAGCTGCGGAGGATGCCGGAATCTCTTGCAGTTTCTCTCGGTGGCCTCTCATGAATGTCTTCTAAGAAATCATTTTCATTCACAAAATCCTTTGGCAAGAAGTACTACAGTTCTACCTGCTGGGTAAGGAGCTACCTTCTTTCCTAAGAAAGAACATTTGGGATAACAAGAACATTGCATAGGTAATTGATTTTTTTTTTTTTAATTTAATGTTATCCAGCACTTAGCTGGATAGCTTTCATAGAATGGTTTATAATAACCCCAAAGTTTTGCTTCTGAGTGCTATTAGTCAGCTGAAAGCCTCTTGTTTTGTATGTGAACCTAGGATTGCTTTTCACTGTGTGTATCAATTTACACCTACCTGCACTGAATTTCAACTGCCATTTGTATATCCAGTTACTCAGTTTGTAAGATCCTTCATAATCTGCCATCATCATCCTTAGTATCTTGAATTACTTTGCATCATCAGAAGCACAGTCCCTTCTTCAGTGTCCTTACCAGGTTAATTATGAAGGTGTTGAATAGCACAGAACTCTACTACTGATATCCCTGCAGCACAGGAATTAACATTTCCCTCCTACTTTCTATTTCTGATCTCTTAACCATTTATTCATCACATTTGTCTATGTAAGGATCCCCTGCACTGATGTGATGGCTGCTTGTTTTCCTTAAGAGTCTGCAGTGAAGATCATTGTGAAAAGTCTTTTGGAAATCCAGACAGGCTGTATTAATCATTTCAATTTCTGTGATTGCTGACTTTGTCAAATAGTATCAGTATACTTCTGGGGCAGAGCTTCTCTTCACAGAAGTCTCTGGATTTAATTTTCACAAACATATTTACAGAGACATTCAGTAATTTATGCTTTCTACTGATTTGCTTGCTATGGAAGGTTTTTTGTGGGTTTTTTGGTTTTTTTTGTTTTTTTTTTTTTTTTTTTAAGACCAGTATCATGACTACTACCTCTAGCCTTCATGTACTGAGCTTTAAGTGAGAGGTTGCATGCTATGTTTAGTAATTAATCTATTTTATCATTAAGTTCATTTGAACTCTTAGATGAATACCACCTAGTTCTGGTGAGTTGCTGACATTCATTTTGTCTCTTTGTGTATAATCACATTAGTTCAACTTCAGGTATGACCTCTCCTGAGACCCTTCATCCCCAAACCTGTCAAGGGATTCAGATGGGAACCTTCTCTGTTCCTTTTACAGTGAACTTCAGTTAAAATAATATATTCACCTTATGCAAAATTATTTTGTCCTGAGTCCTCCTTTATGTCTCAATGTGCTATATACATCAGTACAGAATCTCTATTTCACCGTTTGTTCCCAAAGGATTGCAAGAAGGGTATGAGAGAAGCTTGGTTCGTTTCACTAGCTGACTTCAGAAATCTTTTTTTTTTGTCTGCCTAACCTTCACAATAATTAAAGGAGTTTACCATCTGTAAGCTCTTAATGTGTACTTGGTTGATTTTTTTTTTTGTCTTGGCTTTTCTTCATAATCAGATGACATCTACTTATTTTTAGCAAATGCTGGGGTTCCAAGTGGTCAGATGATTCCAGAAGATTTTAACTATAGCAAATATTATGAAACTTGTGATAAATTCACATGAACAAGCAAAAAGGGTAAAGTGATTCTTGCATACAGTTATGTTGTTTCATATTTCAGTGTACCTCAAAAGCTTTTTAATGTCTCTTATTTAGGTTATATTATACTGTTTTCAGATTAATCAATTTGAAGTATTCCAACCTAACTTAAAAAACTACTAAGAATTTCTGAGAAATATAACTGATATCACATTCATTATTTATCTTGATCCCCAAATGCACATAGCTACAATTTTTGTCTGTAAAGATTTATATGTATATCCATTTTGCAAACCGTTATGCTGAGTCTCCCACCTTTTATCTCTTCCTCTTTGGCTACTTGTCATTAGCTTTCTGCTGGACATGACTGCCCACAGCAGGGCTTATGAAAGATATGTGCGTATTCCTTATTAGTTTTAGTGGAAAATCTGTCACATCAGTTGACACTGCCATTGCAGATGGCATGAGCTAGCAGGAGTGACTTTGCCTTGAAAAAGAATAGGAGTTCCACACATACATTCTTCCTCAAAGACTACAGAGGAGCAGCTGGGATAGTAGTGTTTTCAAACATTTCCTCTATGGACATCTATCAGCAACATAATAAAGTTATTGAGAAGTTGCTGTGTGACCCAGACTTACTCTATCATTCATTTTCAGACCTTTAAGCCTTACTGACCTTAGATCAGTGTTACCTACTGCTGAGAAGTCAAGAATTTTTGCCTATTGCATGTTTGCGATCCTCTTCCTACTTATCAATTCAGATGCAACATATTTATGGACTGTCTCTTACCACCTCAGAGAAATCAACCCACTTAAATACCCTGTCTTGGCTTAGGGCTTTGTTGCCTTTCATTTTATACACAGTACTAGGGTAATCATATTCAATAGCATAATGCTAACTTCCATTCTGAATATATGTTAATAATATAGCATTTTATATTTCAATAAAATTAGTTTTTCTAAATCACTGCTATGGTATCTAAGTGTTCATAGCTATAAAGAAAAGCAAAGTGTAGCTTCTCCTCCAAATCATGTTTATAAAACGGCCTATGTAAATGGAAAGTTCAAGGTCAACTGCTAATCATTGATGACCACCCAAAGTTTGGATAGAATTCCCTTCTATTTCCAGATCATATCCCTTTCAGAGTTTGAAAGGAGGGTGCTGCTCTTGGCTAAGTGGCAGGGCAGAGCACATTATTCTGATTTTGGTCATTTGTCACTGGCTCACAGCTTCTAATACAAGTGCCATCACTACATTTCACATTTCCATTCCTTCCAAGCTTTCTCATGTTTCATTTGCATTCCACTGATGGGTGTCATTTTATTCTTCACTGTCTTAAGTTTTTTTTGTGACTGTGTGACAGACAGCTGCAATGGGCACTATCCTAAGTACAAAGCAGAGCATCTCTTCACCAGCTATCAGCTAAGATTGTTTTTTCACCTGTTACTTGTGTCCTCTCCATTGTATCACTGTAGTACACATCAAATGTCCATTTCTATTTTTTTTTCTTTCTGACCAAATTTTGATTCTATTCCTGACATTTATTTTGTGATTGGGTGACTGGGATTTAAGTTGGTGAAAGAGGCAATCATAGGTTCAACTGACACTGCTCTACGTCAGCCATGATCCTCTCTCTCAAGTCAGCAAAGTAATTTTATCACAGTAGTGATTTCTGAGTATCTAGGCTAATATAACTTCTCTGCAAGCAAACTATGTTCGTTCTAAAATATGACTCAGGTGCAGTTTTAACTGACTGGTCTTCAATCATTCTTAAGGAATAAAGTAAACAAAAAGGTGGTTTTAAAATAAAGTAGATGATAGAAATCATATAGTCAGTTCATATATTCACACTTAAATGGTGTCAAGCTGACTCTCAGATTGTACATGAGGGTATAGTTGTAAAGAAGGCAGTGAAGCTGTATGCATAGCCCCTGCTTAAGATCTGGCTACTGTGTTTTACTTCCTAAAACTTTCAAAGAACAAAAGGAAGGAAATACAGCACAAATATTTACAGAATAATCATACCTAAAGCAGAAAAAATTTTCACAGATTTCTCCTGAATTTGTACCACATTGTGTCATGTTACTATGGCAGGGTACAATACAGACATAATTCTTAGTGGGAGCAACTCATCAGTTTTCCATGAAAGCTGTATATAATAAAAATCCAGGAAGATGGTTTTGAATACCACATATATTTATTCTGAGCATTTCTTTTTTGAATCAAGCCACGGTTCAGAAATAAAATCTCAGATCTAGCCAAGAACCTAGCTCTTAACATTTCTTCATGTTTACTTGAATGGTGCATGAATAAAAAGTCCATCTTTTGAAATGATTCAGATATTATCAGAGACCTTTGCTTTCTACCTGTTAGAGTTTGTGTAGAATTATCTTCAGACTGACAGCATTCCAGTTACCTAAATGCAATTTGTGCACATGCATACATTAGAGAAAATTAAATACCATATGGTGCTGAGCCAGTCACAATTTGTACTGTTTGAAAATAGCACACTTTTGAAGCCTGATGACAAATTTTATGGGTTTTCTCTCTTGCTACTTTATGGAAAAATAGCTCTTAACCATTTATCCACAGAAGCACGGCCTAAGCTGTGGCTGTAAAAATTCACTGCAAGAACTATTTCTAAGTAAATGATTGTCTATAAAACATAGAAGACCTATGAAAAAAGATTTTTCCTCTTAATATACATACAACATTTTTTTTCATTTCTCTGGGTGATGCTGTGTTTTTACTGCTCACAAACATCCGAAGCAAAGAAGGTAAATAGAGCTGTTCCTGCTACCCCTCAGACACACTAATGTTACTGTGCGTCAGAGGAATTCTCCGTGAAGTAACTCCTCTTATGGCACAATTTCAAGGATGGTGTTTGTGCCTTCTACTGGTCAGCCAGTGCAGCTGGGTGTTGTTAGCCAGAGGTTTTGTTTAAATTGATGGTAAAATATCAGGCAATAGTGAAGCAGAGTTGTTATGAATGTCTGGGTGAAAAAAGCGTCCTTGGCCATTTGTATAAACCTGTATACATTTAGTGTAACCTTTAATACTTAGCATGAACAATGACTTTTTGTTTGCTGTGTGTGAAAGCTGTAAACTACTGAAGCAGCAAATAGAGCATTTAATCTTTGTATTTCCATAGCACATCCATGCCCCATTTGAGACCGACGGCTCCTCATATGAGATACTAGTACATGTGATAAGAAAATCTGGAGAGATATTCTGTATCTCCTGAGACAAGCACAAGGCTCTTAGAGCTTAGTGGCATTTCTTCCTGATCTGAGTCAGCTGTTCCAGGTCCTTGTGTAGGTAAGGGAGGAAGAAAGCAAGGGTTATTATCTTTAATTAATAGTTAGGGAAAGTAGTGCACTGATTAATTGGTTACCTTGTCCATGAGCACACAGGAGCCCTCTCAAGGCTGGTAACTGAATCTTAGGTTTCCCAACTCACAGTTTGTTACCAGCGGGAACATCCACTTTACAATGCACACAGGCCAAAGATTCAGCAACTGCTTCAGAAGGTGGAGGAAATGGACTTTGATACTCTTTTAGAGATAGTGGGTTTTTTCCCCTCTCCTTGTCTCTAGTGTTGATTAGAACTTCTCTCATTTCTAAGTCTTATGCCACTGTTCATCCATGAAAGATAGCCTGCGCTTTGTGTTATAAATGCTGCTCATTGTTTCCTTCCTCATCTTTATATAAGGACTATATTGAAAAGCCTGTTCTAAAAAAGAGTTGCATTTTTTTTTATATTTCTCAGCTTTAAAAGTATATATATGTCAGTTTAATTAGATACTTTCCTTTTGCTCTTTCATGGAGTCTGTTTTACTTCTTTGCCTCAATTTCATAGAAAAGAGATAATTTGGTAAGGGCAGAAGTACTGTATTTTGGTGCCCTAAATCAGAAGTATTCCATATTTCTGGTTTTGGACCATTCTAATTAAAATCATTGTATGAATTAATTAAAAATAAAAGCTGTGTTCAACAAATATAAGGACTTCTATTGTAAGCAAAACATCTATTTATTTTACTGAGACTTTATTTGAGGAAAAACATTTTGCTTACAAAAATTTTGTTCATCAGTTTGATGGAATAATCAGAGCAACATTTAAAAGAATCTCAGGGAGGCTACATTAAATCGGATCCATGTTTTCCAAGCAAAAAAATATATTAAAATACATTCCCTGAATCTACATATTTGTGCAGTTGGATGTTATTGCTCTACCATGTGTATCTACTCCGCACTTGTGAGACCACGCCTGGAGTACTGCAGCCAGTGCTGGAGCCCTCAGCACAGGAAAGACATGGACCTGTTGGAGTGGATCCAGGGGAGGGCCACAAAAATGGTCAGAGGGATGGAACACCTCTCCTGTGAAGACAGGCTGAGAGAGTTGGGGTTGTTCAGCCTGGAGAAGAGAAGGCTCCGGGGAGAGCTTATTGTGGCCTGTCAATAATTAAAGGGGCTTATAAGAAAGATGGGGACAGACTTTTTAGCAGAGCCTGTTGCGATAGGACAAGGGGTAATGGTTTTAAACTAAAAGAGCATAGATTTAGACTAGATGTAAGGAAGAATTTTTTTATGATGAAGGTGGTGAAACACTGAAAGAGGTTGCCCAGAGAGGTGGTAGATGCCCCATCCCTGGAAACATTCAAGGTTAGGTTGGATGGGGCTCTGAGCAACGTGGTCTATGTGAAGATGTCCCTGCTCATTGCAGGGGGGGGCGTTGGACTAAGTGACCTTTAAAGGTCCCTTCCAACCCAACCTATTCTATGATTCTATGATCTTGCTGACTTTTAAGTCTAGGAAATATTCCCTCGCTACCTGTTTTAAGGGTCAGATTGGCAGTCTGCTTTTTATATAGCTCTTACGTGGACTCCCTTAAATTCCTTTGAAGCATACAGTGCCTTGGGGTGTTTGTATGACAAAGGTGCTTTGGAAATGGGATGGTGTGGGGTTCTCATTGCAACTCTGCTGGGGCCACATTTAACTGAAATCTTGGCACCTCTCAGGACATATGGATGATGTAAATGATAAAAAAAAATCTTAGCTTTGTAAAAAGTCTCTGACCAAAGGTCATGTCATCTGGAAACACTTTTTTTCCATTAGGAGACAAACCAAGAGCTGGAATCACTGAAGAATTAACTGCCTGTTTGTGTCAGCAGGAGCCTGTATCTGCCTGTGAGTTTCTCGTAGCGCTTAGCTGCTGTGGAGCCTAAATTCTCCAGGCACCTCAATTTCCACTATTACAGACTCCTATGTACATCAAGGCTTGCACCCATACATGCTTAAGATACTCTATAGCTTAATAAAGATGTTGTTTAGTATTTAGCTCACAAGTGAGATTCATCAGCCTTTCTGGTCAGGGATGAGACGTTTTTCCACTTAACTCATCTGAGGAGATGGATACAAAGCCTGAACATATGTTCTTTCTCCCCTGACCTGCATAAAGTGTAAACAAACAAAGGAGAGAATGAGGATGCAGGTTCATAAACTGTATACTGTGTATAAATTGCAGTGAGACTGGGGACCAGGCCTTCTTTAGTCTCCTTTATTTTCCTCTTTGCTGGTGAATTTCTTAGTGAATTAGTCACCAGATCATTCTCATAGACTTTCTTTCTTTATTGTTTCAGTTTCTAAAGGATGGGCTGGGAGTTGTACCCAGTAGAAAATCTTTTCTTCCTCACTGGACATTGTCCCAAGAGGTGGGAGATAGGGAATGGCAAACAAGGAATTGAGCCCTCCGTAGCTTCCTGAGATTGCTACTCTGTGAGATACTACAAAAATTGACTGCACTGTTAATAGAAGGAGTTCTAGTTCTGACTTGGGTGTTCAAGTGCATCAAGTTAAACCTAAAAGAACCAGGATCCAGTGAGTCAGTCACAGTTGTGCTTCCGACTGCTAATGTCCTCTCCTATGGCATGTATGTGGGCAGAGAAATCCAGACAGCTCTCTCTACAGATTCTTCAAAGGCACATTTCCCATACCTTTTTTCCTACCCAAATACAGAAAGATTAACAATCAACAAATGGTATTAACGTAAGAGAGAAGTGCAATTATTTATGTTTATCTATTAAGTAAACAAAATAATAAACCATTGTGCATTTAAACTGAGGCAGTAAATCCGCTGGTCTCGGATCATATTTCTGTCATCTGCATGACATCTACAAACTCTTATCTCTGGATTTTGTTCCACTGCACTTGTGTTACGTGTGTATGCCATGATATGGAGCATCATAACCACCATATCTCATGCTTTCATTTAATTTTACAGCCATTCTTTTGCCAAGTAGTGGCATTCTTTTCTGGCAGTGGCAATAAATACTGTGTGGCCATTTTTCTGTTAATGCTATCTATCTATATAGATATTAAAAGAAAAAATCTAGAGCTAGAACTTTATTCTCTGTTTGAAGTATATTAAGTATATACTTAAGTATATACTTAATACTATAAGTATATATACTAAGTATACGTATAAGTAATACTTATATCTTGTTAGTACCTATTGTACATAAACCACTCTTTGAGTTTTGAACAGACTGCTGTTACAAGAGCAGGTAGCACTTTGCAATTTTGCTGAGTCTTGCATACTGTTATCTGATATAAAAAGTGTCATCTATGCACCATAAAAATATTTGGTATTGGCTGTCTTTCCAAGAATATCTCCCATTGTGACAGTGATTCTTCTTATACATGGTTTGGTGTGGGGTTTTTTTTAGTCAATTAATAGGTGAAGATATCCATGTTTTTCCCTTACAGTGACCAACAAGAGTATACAGTGTTATTTCTATTACTCATTCGATAACTTCCTACTAACAATGAGCTTGTCCTGCTTCTCTTTCATCTTAGAGCAAGGAGAACTTACTAATGGACACAAATTTCAAGGCAGTTGGTTTCTTTCATCTTTATTCTGTGCACTCTTGTAACACTCCAAGTCCTGGTATTGGGCAAGGAAGAATTCACTGTATCTGTGGAGCTGATTTATTGTTAGTCCAATTAATGTTTTAACAGTCTAATAGTCCAAATTCTCTAACACAAAATTCTCTAACCAGTTTAAATTGTTATACTAAAAAATCCCCGCCCCAACCCCCAAAACTTTCCTAGTATCTACCTTTTTTCCTGGTGCTGTGCTTGCACTTTCAGTGTCCTTTTAGGTGTTAAGGCTGAGACTTCCAGCTTTTCTTGAGAAGAATTGCAGGTGGTGGCATGTTTTTAATGAGCTGTCAGTGTCTGGAGGTCTTTGCTAAGAGAAAGGTTACATTAATGGCAGAGGTGTCTTCCTCTTTAGTCCTGGGACCTGCTTGTGTGTGTTTTTACATGTTTCCTTACCCCAGCCTGCTGCCTTCTGGCTGCTCCCGGCGGAGCGTGAGCGTGTCCCCACAGCCTCCCCCAGGTTCAGCCTCCCCAAGGGCTCTTGTTTCTTAGACAGCAAGTAGGACACTGTGTTTCTAGACCCTTCCCAGGGAGGCACTGGCAGAGCTCAGGCTCAGGCAGGGGAGGCAACAGGCACTTGGCCCCGAGGCAGGAGCTGAAACCAGCCCAGCCCAGCGCCGGCCACCGTAAGCCCAGGGGCCAGCCCCGAGACCTGCGCTCTCAGCTCAGGGCACACGCCATGGCTCTTTACTAGGAACAGCAAAAAGCTTATTTATCCAGCAACACTGTGAGCTTCAACCCCAGGAACTATTTTTAGATTTTTCCTCTGTTGTGTTTCTCTTCTGCTGTTCCATGTCTTCATTCTCTTGAAGGGATCAAGGGCTCAACAAAAATGGATAATCTAGTCTGTAATAAGATGAGGAAATATTTTCTTCTTCAATTTTTAATTTGTACATCTTGTTAGTCTACATACCAATCTCTCGTAAAGGAAAAAACATTACTGGATTTAGCTTTGCTTGTTTATGCTGTATTGTCAGTAACTTCCTGAATGCTGACAGAAATGTTTTAAGAAGTTCTGGCTGGATTCTTTTTCGAATCAGTTGGTGTCCTAAATATTTTTCTGTTGATATTTCATTCAGTTCTGTTGCAGCTCTCTGCCCTGATCCTGTAAAGAATTGCTCTAACAGTGCTTGTGGACCTGATTTGTCTCTGCTGTGTTCTCTACCAACTCTGACAAAGCCTTGCAAGGTGATGTAGACCATTCTGGTTTTTTATATCATCTGCCAAATTGTTTTGGCCTATGTATTTTGCCACAGTGTCTGCGGCTTCATTTGTACTTGGCCGAGTTCATGTTTTGCCAGACTTTGGTTTTCCACTAGTCTCCCTGACTTTTTGGTCTCAAATGAAAATTACAGATTAGTATTTTATTGTGTTTATTCAACAAATTCCTATCTATAAACCTTTCCTCATGTAACCAAACATGCAAGACTGGCTTTTAACTTCTTGTTAGTCACTGATTTTTTGTTGTTGTTTTAACCATTCTGTGCATTCTGGTTAAAACAAATGAAGAAACCCAAAGCTTTTTACCTAGCCTTGTTGGTATAATTACACCTCCAGCTGTTTAGTCACAAATAATAGCTATAATTAATTTTGTCCACCCTCTTTTGGCTTGTGTGTTTAATTTCAGAGTGAGAGTGGGAAGGACAGCAATGTCCTTTTCCCTGAGGCCCGGTGTCTGTGTGGAAGCATTGGTGAGATTGTAACTAGAACGTGCCACCTGAATGGTAGTGTTACTCCTGGGAGTGAAAGGCAGACACACAGTTCTTCAGTCTCAGTGGTTTTATACTGGTGTAACTGCATTTACCACAGGCAGCTATAGCTGCAGTAGCGAGCTGGAGAGTTCTGTAGTGTACAGTGGAGAAATGTCATGCTGTCAGGAGGGAGAATGGAAGATGACAAGTAGGCAAGGGAAAGAAGCTACAGACAAACTGGAAGCATGGTATCCTTTTAAAATATAAAACAGTTACCAAAATGCTGGTTAAATAATGTGCCACGATTACCAAAAGGGTTAACAATCAACCATACATTCAGCATATGTCTCAGTGGCTGTGAACATTGTTGGCAGCATGTACTGACAGAAGAAGTCAAAGCTTTCCATTGAAGTGAGGAGACAGAGAAAACAAAGTGATTTCTAATCCCCATATAGCTTTTATGATTTGGATGAACTTGATTTTTTTTCCCTCTACTAAGCTTTTATTTTCTGAATAAGAATGTGAGGTTGCTTACTCAACCTTCATTTCAAAGAGTCTGGTGCCTGGGTCTCCTGAGGCGTGTTGTCATAGAGGTGTATTTGCAGCAGATTAAGCCACACAGATCTGAATTTCATGATCTCTTACTGTCTGTCATCTTCAACATTCTTCATTTAGAAACTCTAATGTTTCCCATGCATTCATCCCCTGGTGTAAACATTGTCCCCTTGGTAATCTATATAGCACTTATGCAAGCAGTAGACTGACTTGTCAGCACAGTTTGTATCCCTGTTAAGAAATACAGTTCTCTATTGCTGCTCAAGGTCAGCATAGTCCTTCTGAAAGATTTTACAGAGGGAACAAGTGTCACCTGACAGAGAACATGAAGGCAGGTCATTTGCTGGAGTACACATTTTTAGAAGCTTGGGTATGAAAGTCTTAACCTCATTCCATAAATTACAATGCAGAATGTCCTCTGTGGTCTAAAATTACACCTTTTATGAGAGGTCAGTATTTCTACAAGGTTTTATAGTGAAACAAGTCTTTGAAGCACAACTTTATTTTCATTTTTTTAATTTTAAAAACTAAAGGCATTCAATAGTTAGCCTGCTATTGGTAAATAGTTAAAGACTGCAGACTGTGGCAGTAGATATAGTAGACATTTTAAAATCTTTGTAAAGTAATAGTTTGCACTGCACTTGGAGCTATAATAATCACAAAAAGTAGCGATTATAATAATGCCTATGGAAAGGCAATCTTTTCAGCCTTAAACAAAAAAGAATCACTTCACTGTCATTATGGAGCTATTCACTAGAGTCACAGAGACTGAGGTGTTACAAAAAGGAATTATAAAAATTGTGTTAGTAGTAGTCATAGTACAGTCATGTCTGAAATTAGTTCTGAAAGAGAAGGTTAAGAAGTGATGAAAGAGTAGATTTATTTTAAAAGTAATAATTCACTGAAGCTCCACTACCTAGTGGGAAAGAATATTTTTGTTCTTATGAAAATGAAAGTTGTAGGGATTGTTACAGTTAGAGAAAAGTTCAGACAGTATAATTTTAGAGATCTGCCATTTTTCAGCCCTAATTGCTTTTTGCTGTTATCTTGTGGACAGCAGCAAACAATTTTAAATAACTTTTGCAGTTCTTAATGGGTTTGAGTATGAGAGCTTAAAGATGCTGGTTTTGAGATGAACTGTTATCAAATATTATAATATTACATTTAGCAAAATAACTTAGGAAACTACAGAAGGCCCAGTGTGCTGGTTTTAGCTGGGACAGAGTTAGTTTTCTTCATATTAGCTAGTATGGGGCTGTGTTTTGAATTTGTGCTGGAAACAGTGTTGATAACACAGAGACGTTTTGGTTACTGCTGAGCAGGGCTTACCCAGAGCCAAGGGCTTTTCTGCTCCTCACCCCACCCCACCAGCGAGGAGGCTGGGGGGGCACAAGGAGTTGGGAGGGGACACAGCCGGGACAGCTGACCCCGACTGACCAGAGGGGTATCCCAGACCATAGGACATCGTGCTCAGCATATACAGCTGGGGGAAGAAGAAGGAAGGGGGGATGTTCAGAGTGATGGCATTTGTCTTCCCAAGTCACTGTTACTCAGCGTGATGGAGCCCTGCTTTCCTGGAGATGGCTGCCTGCCCACAGGAAGTGGGGAATGAATTCCTTGTTTTGCTTTGCTTGCACACGTGGCTTTTACTTTACCTATGTTGTGATTTAAGCCCAGCCAGCAACTAGGCAACATGCAGCCACTTGCTCACTCCCCCACCCATCAGTGGGATGGGGAAGAGAATGGGAAAAAACCCTAAAACTCGTGGGTTGAGATATGAATGAGTTAATAACTAAAGTAAAATAAAATTTAATACTATCAATAACAATAAAATATAATAATAATAATGTAGTGGAAAAAAGGTAATAAAATAAAATTAAAAAACATAAGAAAAAAACCAAGTGATGCACAATGCAACTGCTCACCACCCGCTGACTGATGTCCAAGCATCGATCCGCCCCTCTCAGCCAACTCCCCCTAGTTTATATACTGAGCATGATGTTGTATGGTATGGGATATCCCTTTGGCTAGTTCGAGTCAGCTGTCCTGGCCATGCTTCATCCCAGCTTCTTGTGCACCTGCTTGCTGGCAGAGCATGGGAAACTGAAAAATCCTTAAGTTAAAATAAGCGCTATTTAGCAACAATTAAAAAATCAGTGTGTTATCAACATTATTCTCACACCAAATCCAAAACACACGGTGCTGTAAGGAGAAAATTAACTCTATCCCAGCCGAAACCAGGACAATATCCACCCCTTATTCTATACCATTTACGTCATGCCCAGATCCCACACTTCCCAATATGTTTTCCGACTAATCACCGCTTTTCCTGTCTTTTAATATATACACACAGATATCATTCCTGCAGTCTGTGGCCATCTCTATCAAATGTCTGTTGAGTTCATTCAGTCCGTGACTTTGGGCTCCATCTGTCATAACAGTCTGGGCAGGAAGGATGGTGCAAAGTCTGCTCTGTCAGCAGAACAGCATCGGGCATTGGTGTGCTGCGGCAGGTGGGTGACACTGGGCGCAGCCGGAGGATGGTGTGTAGCATTGGGTTGTTGCATGCTGATGTTAGTCCTGATTCCACCACCACTGCGCTTTGCTCGGTTTTATCAAAGTTCATTCTTCATTAATCTAAGTGATTCTTACTGTAATACCATTGATATAGCATATAACAATTATAATAATGATGACATGCAGTGGCAGGATTATATAGCAATCAACATCATACAATTTAATCTATTGGCTTTTCTCACCTAAAATCAAATCCCCTTGGGGCACACATTGGCCTTCCCCACCCTTCCACATCACCCACCAATTGCACCCAGGTCCTTGAGCAAAAGCAATCCCACAAATGAGTTTGCCTTTGCCTGAGGCAGGAGTCACCCAGATTGTTTTCTCTAACATATTTTTTTATGTGCACTGCAGGAACTTTATGCCCTTCCACAGTACATAAAAGTTCTGACTGGCCAGGGCCAGCTCGATTGAGAGATCCTCTGGTGTTGACTAACCAGTTGGCTTTTGTTAAATGTGTATCCCAATGTTTGAAGGTCCCACCACCCATTGTTCTTAGTGTAGTCTTTAACGATCCATTGTATCGCTTGATTTCCTGGAGTCTGGTGCGTGATAGGGGGTGTGATGTAGCCACTCAATGCCCTGCTCTTTGGCCCAGGTGCCTATAAGGTTGTTTTGGAAATTAGTCCCATTGTCTGACTCAATTCTTTCTGGGGTGCCATGTCGCCACAAGACTTGCTTTTCAAGGCCCAGGATAGTGTTCCAGGTAGTGGCATGGGGCACAGAATATGTTTCCAGCCATCCGGTGGTTGCTTCCACCATTGTAAACACATGGCACTTACCTTGGTGTGATATAGTCAATCTGCCAGGCCTTCCCATATTTATATTTCAGCCATCGTCCTCCATGCCACAGAGGTTTTAACCACTTGGCTTGCTTGATTGCAGCACATGTTTCACATTCAAAGATAACCTGTGTTAGAATGTCCATGGCCAGGTCCACCCCTCAGTCACAAGACCATCTATATGTTGCATCTCTTCTCTGATGGCCTGAGGCGTCATGGGCTCCCCAAGCCATAAATAATTCACCCTTATGTTGCCAACCCAGATCTACCTGAGCCACTTCAATCTTAGCAGCCTTGTCTACCTGTTGGTTGTTTTGATGTTCTTCACTGGCCCGACTCTTAGGTACATGAACACCTACATGACATACTTTCACAACCAGGTTCTCTATCTGGGCAGCAATATCTTGCCACAGTGGGGGAGCCCAGATGGATTTACCTCTGTGTTACCAGTTACTCTACTTCCATTGCTGCAACCACCCCCGCAGAGCATTTGCCACCATCCGTAAGTCAGTATAGAAAAAAAGTATTGGCTATTTTTCTTGTTCAGCAATGTCTAAAGCCAGCTGGATGGCTTTCACCTCTACAAAGTGACTGAAATGACCTTCTCCTTTGCTGTTTCTGCAACTTGTATAGGAGTCCATACTGCCGCCTTCCACTGCATGCTTTCCTACAATGCGACAGGACCCATTAGTAAACAGGGCATATTGCCTCTACTTTTCTGGCAGTTTACCACGCAGCGGGGCCACTTCAGAATGTATCACCTCCTCCTCTGGCGATATTCCAAAATCTTTGCCTTCTGGCCAGTCCATGATCACTTCTAGAATTCCTGGGCGACTGGGGTTTCCTATTCAAACCCGTTGTGTGATCAGTGCGACCCACTTACTCCATGTGGCATCGGTTGCATGATATGTAGAGGAGACCCTCCCTTTGAACATCCAGCCCAGAACCGGCAGTTGGGGTGCTAAGAGGAGCTGTGTTTCAGTACCAACCACTTCTGAGGCGGCTTGAACTCCTTCATATGCTGCTAATATCTCTTTTTCAATTGGAGTACAGCGAGCCTTGGATCCTTGATATCCCTGACTCCAAAACCCCAGGGATCAACCTCAGGTCTCCCTGGGTTCTTTCTGCCAGAGACTCCAGGTAGGGCCATTCTCCCTGGCTGCAGTATAGAGTACATTTTTAATCTCCTGTCCTGCTTGGACTGGCCTAAGGGCTACTGCATGAACAATCTCCCATTTAATTTTTTCAAAAACTTGTTGTTGTTCAGAGCCCCATTTCAAATCGTTCTTCTTGACTGTAGTTTGGAACATGCATTTTTCAAAACCCCACAACACCTAAGAAAGCTTGTGTTTCCTTTTTACTAGTCAGTGGAGATGTAGCTGCTATTTTGTTGCTCACATCCATTGGGATCTGATGACGTCCATCTTGCCATTTTATTCCTAAAAAATGGATCTCCTGTGCAGGTCCCTTAACCTTACTTTGTTTTATGGCAAAACCGGCTTTCAGGAGAATTTGGAATACTTTTTTCCCTTTCTCAAAACTTTTTCTGCTATGTTGCCCCATACGATGATGTCATCAATGTAGGTGTTCCAGAGCTTCACCCTTTTCCAGTGCATTCCGGATTAGACCATGGCAAATGGTGGGGCCGAGTTTCCACCCCTGTGGCAGTCAATTCCAAGTGTACTGGATGCCCCTCCTAGTGAAAGCAAACTGTGGGCTGCACTCTGCTGCCAGAGGGACTGAGAAAAAAGCATTAGTGATATCATTTGTGGCGTATCACTTGGCTGCCTTTGACCCTAACTAGTATTGAAATTCTAGCATGTTCAGCATGGCAACACTCAATGGTGGCATGACTTCATTCAGGCCACGATAGTCTACTGTTAATCTCCGCTCTCCATTAGACTTTTGCACTGGCCATATGGGGCTATTAAAAGGTGAGCGATGGGAAGTGGAGAATGAATTCTTTATTTTGCTTTGCTTGCACACATGGCTTTTGCTTTACCTATTAAACTGTCTTTATCTCAACCCACAAGTTTTCTCACTTTTACTCTTCTGATTCGCTTCCCGATCCCACCTGGAGGGAGGGAGTGGCTGGGTGGTGCTTAGTTGCTGGCTGGGGTTAAACCACGACACACAATGGTGTTCTTCCTTAGGAAAAACTCTTCCATCCTATTGTGACACTATTTTCAGTCTTGTCATGAGCAGTCTAAAAGGAAAAGAGACTGATTTCGGTTATTTGCACACAACACTAGTCTGGAACCACAAAAACTGGCTGCTATAGCAGAAACTCTTAAAGAATTAATCAAGCTCAGTGATGAATTAGCAAAGGCATATACCACCTAACCTGTAGGCACACAAAACTCAGGACAAACAGCTGTTTTGACATTTTTAGCTGGGAATCCTGCCCTCCACAAACATATTTGATGCTCAGACATGGTGTCTTGGCTGCTTGCAGTCGTCCCCATCTGTCAGGATGGCACTGTGCCCACACACAAGGTGGTATGTCAGCTTCGCTAGGGCATAGGTGCCAAGTAAATTCTACTGTTTGCAGAGCTTTGCATGTGCTGGTTCTTCAGTAGGAAGCCTCTGCTCTGTCACAGCAAGGCTGCCTCTCAACATGACTCCCTACACTTGATTACACCTGTTGACACTTAGGTATCTAAAGAAGAATACTTAAACAGTACAAGCAAGAAACATCGGTATGCAGGAATGGGTTTAGGAACCTGTATTGCACATACACTGAAAATCCATTGTTATTTTTTTTTTTTCCTGATCCTACAAGAAAAATCTACTTTTCAATGTGGGGCAAAAATAAATAGATTTTCAGAGTCAGATCGCCTCCTGGCTTCTCTCTCCAATCTGGAGAGAATTATATTGGCATAATTTATGTCATTATTATTAACACTTTCAATTCATTCTCCTTCTCCTTATTCTTCCCTTGCTCCTAACCCCCAAAAAGACAGAAATCCAGTTATCAGCAAAAACTCAGCCAAAAAAGAAAATAAAACACAATGGAAAACGGTTGCTGAAGCAAGGAAAGAGAAGCCCGAATCTTCTGTCTTATTGATTTTGCAGTGGTGAAACTGTATTTACCACAGTGGAATAATCCTTGCTTTATCCCAGTGCATGAACTATGAGGGCAGAGAAAAGCCAGGCACTTAAACTGGGTATTGTGCTTGGGCAACTCTGTGAGCAGTCTATGTATTTGAGAAAGCATAGGGGTAACTTCCTTAGCAATAAAGGACATAATCAACTAAAAGATGAGAAAATTATGAGGCTGCAGAGACATTACTGTACTTTCTTCTTATAACAGTCCACATAGCTGGTCTAGGGAAGAACGCTGCACTGCCTGGGGGAACAGAGTTGTTCTGGGTTCTATTTATTATTGAAATTATTTTCTTTGATGAAAATCTGGATGAACTGAATGAACTGAACTGTCCTTTCAAAGGACAACTCTGTCTTTCAGAAACACTTCCTCTCATTTGCACATAATGGGTTATTCATAGCATTCAGAAACAGAAGTCTTCATCATTCTTTTTATATCTTGTAGATTTTAAATTTCACAGGGATGTTTCCTGTAACAATGATGAGGCTTTTAGCAACCTTACCAGCTGCTCAAAGTTCCTACTTGTCTTTTCTCTTCATCTCTTGTTGCCATATAACTACTCTGTTTTATGTGTGACTCATCCCTCTTTTTCAACCTTTTCAATTTCTTCTTTTCAATGTTGCATTGAAAAACTCATATAACCTGTTTTCAGCTGTATTTACTTTTTTCTAATAAAAAATCTAATTTCCATATACGTATTATATTTTAAAAAAACTCCAATGTCCTGATTAGTCATAAATGTCTTTAAAGAGGTCTTCTAAAAGCTAGAAATAATCACAAAATGTTGAAACCTTCAAGAAACACACCTTTCTGTTCTTATCTATTTTTATTTTGTCTACCTGCTGACTGTTGTGAGACATGTAAATTGAGTAACTCAGAAAGATTTAATCCAGCACAATGATACATAAAATCATTTCTTATTGTATTTATTCCCTCCCTTGACATTAAATATATTCCTTACTCTGCTTTTCTCACATGCATCTTTTTGACTGGTGTATCTTATTTCCCCCCCTATTTCCATGATTCCCATTATATTATTCTTAGGCTTTATTTGTACTGTAGCTGAAGTATTCCAAGCACTCATATTTTCCTAAATATTTCTCATTCCTCTAGTTCACTGTAGTGTTTGCCCATTTCTTTTTTCTTTTTTTTTGTCCTACTAAGTTATTCTCCAACCCTCCAGCACTATATCATATTATTCTAACTACATAGTGTATCATTCTACCTCACCTGCCCTACCACTCTATCTCTTAGCATCTTTGACAAATTATCACCATTATTTCCCTTCTAACTGTTCTTGTGCCATTCATCACCCATGACATTAAATAACTGCTCTTCTATCAAAATAATATACCTACATCATCTAGGCAAGTGAATGTTCAACCATTTTCTGTTAGAGATGGCCTGAGACTGACATATCTGTCCCACCTGGCTATTCACAGATAAATGGATGAACTGAGCTGTTACAAAAAAAAAAAAAAAAAAAAAAAAGGGGGGATGAGGTTTGGGTTTCTAGTTAAAACATCCCTAAAATGATTTAATTTCCCTGCAAAGGACAATCCATAGGTGCTTTAAAAGAGAAAACTTCATCATGGAATACATTGTCACTGACGTAAGTATTAAGGGCATTTTAATTCAACACTTTACCATGTGAAAAACTTAACTTTCACATTTTTTTGTGTGTATGTGTGTATTGCAGTAGTTTAATATTAGAAATGTTTGATCTATTGTAATCACACCAGTTTACAAAATTGATCTATCTCCTTTAAGGCAAATCCATTCCCTGTATCTAAAAAAGAACTAGCTGAAATGGAGTATTTTAATACCACTCCTGCTAGTAGTTCATATTACATTTTAACTGCAATTGGAAAAAATCCTTCCAAACTTCCCCAAGCTAGAAATATTGACAGAAGCCATGTAGACTTTTTGAGCTGTGAAAGTGATATTGTTGTATGCTTTTTATTATTTTAAACATTTGTGACTGCATTCAGTACATGTAATATATATCACATTTCATTCATTAAAGAAGCATGTTAATACAACCTGAAAGTCTAATTTTATAAATCAAAATATCTGACAATTGCATTGAAATGATGCCATTAGACATTTAAAACTTTCAATAAAAGAATAAGTTGGGCTGTGACTACTCAGAAGAAACAGCTTTCTGTATTAAGGAAAAGTATTTTAGGCTAACATTTTTAAAAAAGAAGTTGCACCAAGTGTAGACCAGGTGAAAAAGAAGGTTTTGTGACACTCAGCACTGAGGGTCCTGAAAATTAAACACCCTATTACGTTCCCTGTTACTGACACAGCATTCAACAGGCCTGGATGAAGGAGGGAAGTGGTGGTGGAACAACCACAAGCCTCACTCGTCCCAGATTAACAGACCCAACCCTTAGCCATTAGTATAATCCAATGAATCTTGACTTCTGCTGGTCTAGAAGCACAGCTTTAACAGAAATTTCCCTTCTCAAGACTAACGTACAGGGATGGGATTTGGACATTCTTGAGAATTCAACTCCACTCAGGCTGAGGTGAGTGTACTTTTTTGACCTTTACTAAATGATAGAAAATCTTGCTCAGTTCATGAGAGAATGCTACCTCCAGAAGAATATTTCAGATGTGGAACTTGAATTCATATACCCTTTTTTGCATCCCTGATTATGGGCTTATGCCATAAGCATGGTGTTTTTATGGGTTTTTCAAGGAATAGTTGTCTGCCCAAAGTCATTTAAGGCAGAAAATTATTTATATTGGTTACATCATACTTAAAGTATTTGTCTCATTTAGGCTTTTCATTCCAGTGCAGGATGTCATAGAAGTGGAGTATTGTAACATTGACTTCCAGTTAGCTAAAGTAGTTTACTGACTGTAACTCCTCACCTTTCTAAAATAAACATTTAACCTGTGCTGAGACTTAATGACCATTGCCATGAATCAAGAATACCTTTCCTTTTCTCTATCCCGATTTCATTCTGGCCAGTTTTTCAATTTTACTGCATCTTAATGAAATTCATACAATTCAAATACAGTCTTCAAGCACTCCTTTTGTGTGTCATCATCCATACGACCTCTTGTAAATAGTAATTCATTATTAATTACTTTATTCACCTGAATGAGGTGAAGACCAAATCTCTCATCCGTTCACAATATGAAAAGAATACATTTCACCACTCTTTTCGGTTTTCATTTTTCCTTTTTTTCTTTTTTCTTTTTCTTCGGTGATAAGGGAGAGGTCCTCTGGAAAAGAAAATCTGAACAATGATTTTATTTCTACTAGGCTTTACTATTGAAGGCAATTATGATACCACACTGGGTTTTCATGTTCCTCTGAACAGTCTTGCACTTGATGACATCGAGTTATGCAGCTATTATCAAAGCCTGTGTTGTCTCCTTGGCCAGTGTTAATAATTGAGACATGCCAGTCTCTGGAAGCAGTATGGGTTATCTATGATTACAGTAATTTTTCTCCTAACAGATATAAATAGAATGACATTACTCCAAAGGATAGAACTGATTGCCTCTGGCTGTTTGCCATGATTGACCTCTAGAAGCAAAAGCTGAGTTTTCTTTCCCATCTTCATATGTGTCAAATGAGATTCCAATTAGTGGTGCATCACTGGGTGCGCAGTGAGGAAGATCTCTTTCCAGATGCACATGTATTGTGTGTGAGAGAGAGTGGGGAAAGGCAGAGGTATAGTTACAGGCCATAGCCAGGCCTTCTGCAGCTAACCTGTCATGTCATTTTGGCAAGAGCCTGCAGCCCCTCATTTTTCTTGACATCCAGGTGGACCCCACCAACCTAGATGGGCAATCTAGACTGGCAATCAACCAGTCACCTATGCCTACCTAACCACCTAACTCTGCTACAGTTAACAGTACAGCTAACTTTAGCTACAAGGGGTAATGCCTCTGCCCCTTTCCCTCTGGTTCTTGACCTGCCACCTCCTTTCTCCTCTGCTACCAGGTTTGTCAGAGCTGTTCCCTGCACTACAGCTGTTCTGTTTCTTCTTTTTTTCCCAAAAGAGTATTTTGCTTCTTCTGCTAAACCTATTTTTGCATCATTCAGAATCTGTGAATATTTTAAAAAAAGAAAGGAATCAATTTCCTCTAATATTGGAAGAATTCTGAAAGATACCTCAAGTATTAGGCATTGGGAAGCGAGGGGAGAGGATTTACAGTCACCTATTCTATGGCTCTTTTGTTTTTAAGGGAGGTATGACTTTTAACTCTGTGTTGTGCCTCAGCTAAGAAACTAGATTTGGGAAAACAAACTAACCAACCAACCCACCCATGTTTCCTTCATGCTTTTCCTTTTCCAACATGCAAACCCCACCATTTTCAAAGCATCTACACAGACAGATGCAGATAGTCCCAAATTCATTCTGCCCACCCTGCAAGCCATCTGGCCTTACTCCAGCTCCCATCCAAATGTCATGTGGCTGTGATGGAGCATCACTGAGCCTGGACTAATAAACCTGACCTCGCAGGAGCTAAATACAACACTGTACAGCTAATGCAGCTCTGCGGGTTCTGGCCAGGATGAGGCTGGCTTTTGGCTTACTCAGAGTACGAACAGAATAGATTCAAGTCTGTGTACCTGTGCTTAGAGATTTCTTTCATGTTTCTCTGTTAGGTTCTTTTTTACCAATAAGTCATGGTTTAACCCCAGCCAGTAACTAAGTACCATGCAGCCGCTCACTCACTCCCCTCCACCCAGTGGGATGGGGGAAAGAATCGGGGAAAAAAAAGTAAAACTCATGGGTTGAGATAAGAACAGTTTAATAGAAGAGAAAGGAGGAAATTAATAATGATAATAATAACAACAATAAAATGACAACAATAATAAAAGCATTGGAATATACAAAACAAGTGATACACAATGCAATTGCTCACCACTCGCCAACTTCTTGAGCAGCAATCCCACCAGGCCAACTCCCCCCAGTTTATATACTGGGCATGACATCACATGGTATGGAATACCCTTTGGCCAGTTTGGGTCAGCTGCCCTGGCTGTGTCCCCTCCCAACTTGTTGTGTCCCTCCAGCCTTCTTGCTGGCTGGGCATGAGAAGCTGAAAAATCTTTGACTATAGTCTAAACACTACTGAGCAACAACTGAAAACATCCGTGTGTTATCAACATTCTTCTCATACTGAATCCAAGACAGAACACTATTCCAGCTACTAGAAAGAAAATTAACTCTATACCAGCTGAAACCAGGACACAACACCCCATCCAAATAAAAAAAAAATCCACTCTTTAACCCTTGGCACACCTTCTTTCACATTATCTGGTGAATGTTTGTACCCATACACTGTTGTTTACAGTCCTAGCAAGGAAACATCAAAAGATGATTCTTATTCCAATTACATCTTCAAATCATTATTACATAAATAACATGCATGATGGCAATTTTGTTTAACTGTATAAATAAAACATCACAAAATGCTGGAATGAGGAGGAGAAAATAGCTTATTTTGGTAGTTAATTCTGATCTTCCTAAGCATTTAATTTTTGGATCCCATTCTGTTAGTCTCACGCATCTTCCCAAAATTCCCCCATGCTCCCTATTTCCGTACTGTGGGGCTAGAAAAACAGCACAATAGTGGAGGAGGTGAGGAATTAGAGGAATTAGTGACTGGTGGGTATTCTCCGTAGACCAATAACTCTGAAAGCCCATAGTTGGGGCAGGGCATGAGAAGTTCTTAGAGCTATTTTACTGCTTTTGTTTTGGACAGATGAGCTTTCATAGAGGCTACTACTCATTTTGAGCATGTTGAGGCTTTCAGAATAGATACAGGTTCATTTCCAGACAGAATCTTTTGGAGCTATATTCCCTGTATATTTTAATGTTTTCACCAATCTAGGGAATCACATCAGTAATGTCAGTAAATTTTTCTGTTCACTCCAAGCATGAAGAATTTTTCTAATGGATTTAGGAGCTCTGTGTGCTCTTAAGACACAGCCCTTGTCTGATGGCATGCCTTCCAAAATAATTCCTTCTTATATGAATGGTGCTTAAAATACTATCTTAATTCAGGATGTAAACTTAACCAAAGTTTATTTCCACAGTATTTCAGGATTTATTTGCTCTTTCATCTATTACCTACTTCTGGAATGCTATGGAAAAAAAAATAATGTTAGATCTTGATTGTTAATTTTCTTCCTGAACAGAATAAATATAAAGACTTAATGTCAGAGAAGAAAAAAAAGGGGGGGGATTGAGATAGACATGTTTAGGGGTAGGAATCTTTACATATCTAATAAGTATCCAAGCTTGATGTGGTTTGCTGTTTTGTGTAGTTTGTGTAACTGTGAGTAATAAGGTTAAATACCCCAAATATCTAAAAGGCCTTTCACTGGTATCGAGGCCCTCCACCAAATCTCTTCAACAGGCAGAACTGGAAAATCTTTCATGTATTGCTGAAAAGTCATAGAATTAGAACCAAATTCTTCTGTCTTCGCAGCATGTGCTTGGAAAAGGTCAGTGGACTGTCTGAGTACCAGGTCAGTGTTGGTATACTTCAGACAGACTGAAAGCTGCTCTAACTTCATCCTGCATGCTGAGACACAGTTGGACTGTGGAAGTATGCTGGACTTTCTGTCCTTCCACTGTACAATTATTTGAGAAGGTGAGACTGTTTTACAGCAGCCCCACTTCCTTAGTAGACATTTCATTTTGCTCTCTAAAAGAATACATACAGCAAAGACAGAAAGCTTGGGTTTGATACAAAATCCTTTGTAAGCACTTCTCCAAACCTTGTAAGCTACTTTAACTACTTAGTATAGAAAATACAATTTGAGCTTTTACATTTTTCGACTCAGTGCTGTGGAAACCCAGTAATTTCTCAGCACTGTCCTATGTAGAAATCTCTTCACTTTCTTTGAGTCCCTTGCTTTTGCTCACAATCCCATACCTGCAACCAGATCCGTTATGTTTTTCCACACCTGAAGGGTACCTGTAGACAACACTGTCATTCTGTATGACTTTTATTATAGAGTTAGAGAAACAAGAAAACAAGAAATAAATATCAAGCAAAAACTCCCTGAAGGAGAAAGTGTACATTTCTTCACTTGTATACCACAGCAGACCTGTGAATACAGCTGATTGATAGAAATACAGTATGTGAAAAACAGATTCACTTATATTTACCTAAAGCTGTTTTCTTCACATATATTTGAATTGCCTAAGTGATACATGAGACATGCTGTACAACTGGCAGAACTTGTAATTTGCTTCAATTAATACAACCACATGCCTAGCAGTAATGACAGAGAAAGAAGGAAATCTTTGACCTCAGGTGTATCTTATTATATAGTTTTAAAGAGTAGTTCTACACATGAATAAATTAAATGAACTCACCTTAGATTGTAACATACTATCATTCAGTTAGATATGAATACCTTAATGAATATTTCAAAAGCTAAACATGAAAGCTAAGTGCTTGCTCTCTGATACATAATCACTGCAAGACCCAAAAAGTTTACACAGATCAGTAACAGGCCTAAAGAAACACAGTCAAATCTTAGACACTAATGAAGTTGTGGCTTTACCTTAAGGAAAAAAAATATATTTTAAATTTATTTGTTTTAGGTTCTAATGTCTATAAGTACAGAGCATCCTTAGGCCTGCAGGTTCACATTTCTACAGCCTCATTAATTACACAAGTTCTTCAATGCTAAATGAAAGGTACATGTCAAACAACCACATTTTTTCAAAATCTGTTTAGTGCAAATAAGTTCAAAGATTTTACATTGCATAGAGAAAGTTAAACATTTAGGAAGAGCTACGTATTCAACAGGAACATACATTGACCTTTGGCCATTGAGGTTTATAGACATAGCTGTTTGATATGTACGAAGAAATTTCAGTATTAAAGTACACAACTAAATAAAATACTTAACATTTACCACACAGAAGATGAAAAAAATACAGAAGTGCTAGCCATGCACACATATCTCCAAATGGACTAAGCAAAATTCTAAAAGTTCTCATTACTATCTCTGAAGCCTTTATAAACTGAAACAGAAAAACAGGGAAGTAAGACAAGCTATAAGAATATGTGCAAAGGATACCTTGGATAGAAAACTATTTTAATGACCTTCTGAGCATATTACTCTTTTGTCAGCAGTAATATTACAGCATTGGTGATTAAATCTAATAAAATGAGGAAATTTAAAAAAAAATAAAAGAAAAAGAACTATTCAGAGAACAAGAATAAAACAAATATCCAAGAATTGTAAAAAATGTTCACCCAATTAAAAGAAGTAATCCCTTAGATGACATGGAGGATTATAAAGCTTTATTGAATTTTTCATAAGCAACGTACTCTTGATGAAACAGTTTCTTCCGCCAGAAATTTCCTTCCAGTATTTAGAGTGGCATGTGCTCAACAACCTCTCTAGATACTGAACACTGCCCATGACTTAGCTTGGTGTTGTGTAGTGATGTAACTTGGATTGTAAAATGCAAAGAGAATAAAAGCCTAGGTAACAAAAAAAGAGAACTAGAAAAAGAGCAGAGACATGCTATGAGGAGGATCTGAATGAATACTGGCAGACTGCTCAGCTGCAGTCAAGAAGAAGGAGTGCTCGAGGAATCCTTCTGATTGGCAGCAATAAGGATTTGTGATGGAGAAACAGTTGGAAGCCAGGCATGCTGTTTTAGGACAGCTAAAATAAATCTAGACAGTTATGTAGAGACACCTGAATCACTGTCCCTTAGGTCCTGTCTGAAAATCCCAGAGAGTATCAGCCTTCACTCACTATTTTAACTAAAATGCGAGACTCCAAATAAAATATTCTGGCAGATTCTGAGTAAAATAAAGACACCTGAATAAATGTTAGGACTAGTTTTAAGAAAATCCTCAGCCTCCTCACAAGTCAGAATGTAGAAATCAGCCCCATATTTCTAGTGTCTGAGATGCATTAATTATTGCAGCTTTAAATATCCATCCATTAATCTCCGTTATAATAATTAAAAGTATACTAAATTACATGGCATTATGTGAAGTTACATAAAAGAAAATTCTCAACAAAAGAGAGCCTTTTAAATGCTTTTACCACTCAATGTGATTAAAGTGTGATTTCTTCCATCAGGACAGATGAAGAGCAGCAAATTGTCCACAGTACTTGCAAATTGAATAGAAAAACCTGCTTATTGACCTCCTAAATTGTTTTAGAGCAGATTGATACATCTCAGTTATTTATGTGAATAAATACCAAGAAAAAACCCCTCTCATTTACAAGAATTCCCAAGTGGTAACTGCCTGGAACACAGAAAATAATCACAATATCAGTTCCTTACCCAACAGCATATAGATAGATACAAGCATCTCACTGGACAGCATAGCCAATAACATGCAGCTTGTAAAGTGTAGCATAAAAGCAATTTCTAAAGTTAGGGTCAGACTCTTCCACAAGAGGGTGACTGAACATGAAAAACAAGCAGCACTTTTGGGAGGCATGTTAGGCAAAATTATGAAGAGCTAAGGAAGCATTTTGAGTAATAATTTTCTGAAATCATGGGAAAGAAACAGCAATCTTGGTCTTCTTTTAAAAGAAGAAAAAAATTAAGCTTGCCACATTTCTGATTAGCACATTAGAAAACTACTCCTGCCTGTGTCATGACATAATGCTAGGCATTCATAACACATAAGAAAACTCATTTTACCATCTGCTACAAAGCTTATCAAGTTCAGAATGGTATTGCATTGTTAGCCAATCTGTTAAAGGAATCACCATCATCCAGCAAAGAGAAAAATCATTATTTTTTAAAGTTATGTTTTGTCGTTTAAACCAGAGCAGCAGTTGGGTTTTGTCTGAGATAGATTGCAACTTATATAATTCTTGTCCTAATTAAAATACCTGCATGAAGTACACAAGGAATGAATGTCTGGAACATATTCCAAACATTTTATTATTTTACTGCTGAAAGATTTAGATTAATTTAGCCTCAAATAATGAAATCTTCAACTAGTATGGAAACAGATGGATAGATGGATGGACAGACGGATGAATTGGTGGACGGACGGATGGATTGGTGGATGGATGAATGAATGGATGGATGAAATCTTCGGCCCTTCTTCATGGCCTGACTGCAGTCACCCCATCCACCTCCACATGACTGGGAATATCTAAAAAACCATACCAGGATGCATGAGTAACTGTGGAAGACAACTAATGGCAAGACTGTTTTGTAAGCAGTCTTTTGCAAACTCCAATGTAAGGGGTCCCTTTTGCATGGTAGAGCTGCCTGGGGCCAGACAAAATTGTTGCTTAGTATGGGCCTGTAGCTTAAAGCATTTTAAGGAAGCCTTATGTTGCATCAAACAGTCCAATGATGTTATCATGACCTGTGAAGACCACTAGGACGCTCTGAATTGTACCAAGACCACCTTTCAGCTTCACAATTGTTTGGAGTTGAAAAGACACAAAGATATCTTAAAGTTCTCGGGTTCCTCAGCTCTGTTGGTTCTTGTAGAAGCATTACAGAACCCCACTCCTGTACCACAAGGGCTTTAGCATAATGTCCTTCTGTTTTGCAGCTCTGTCTAGCACAATATCTATGCTATTAAAACACATATATAGGGTAAATGTAGATAATAAGCAGTAATGTGTCAGTATTTTTCTAGTAGTTATTAGGATTTCTAGTGTGTGCACTGCTTATGCTATCACAGTCAGTCAAATAGTGGCTAGACAGGCCTGTACAAGGACCTTTCCTAAGGAGTGGGTAATTCACGGTATTCAATTATTTAAACTCTGGTTGTTTTTTCTGCTGAGCCTGAGAAAAGTGTTCTGACAGGTACAGGTTATCGGAGGGATAGATTTTTGTGAAGCAGTCATTTTAGGTACACGACAATATACACAGACACAAAAACTCTTTAGATGGAAATGGTCTTTGGTCTTAATATGAAAAAGATTGCATTCTCCCCACTCCCCCAAGTGTTAGAGGAACAATTTTATAACAACTTTTTAGAAAGGGTTCAGTTAAAAATGTCTGCTATTGTACCTTTGCTGAAGAAAGAAACTTTTAGTTTGTCATGTTCCTCCCTGGCCATCCCTGGGGATATGAACAATTATTTTGACAGAAGGTGATCAGGGATGGGATTCATCTTACATAACTTCAGTTGTCCAAATATAGGGCAACTAGTCTAAGCTGGCTGCCTAAGCTCCCTTTGTAAAGCAGGAATAGAGCACAATAGGAGCACAGTGTGCCCTGTCCCATCTCTCAGATACCATTTTGGAATGGGGTAAACAATCCCCCAGCAACACACAGTTTGTTCTGGTGCACAGTTGAGGGAGCAGAGATTATTGGTTTAGACAGCTCACGTTAGCTATCAAGTCTCTCTCTACATGTATCAAATTGTGTAGAGGAGACAGCTATAACGTGTTTTGTAGTCCTCACCTAAACACTAATAATCATTAGCTGTTTAGTTGAACGGTTGAAGATCTCAGTAGATTTCAATGCCTATGGCACATACTTGGTGCTTGTTCCTCTGCTGACTTCAGAAGAAATCATCATAGACACTGTTTTATCATGGATTATCATAGATATCATAGCTGCTGTGTTCTATTTCCTGACCATTCCCAAATTTGTTTTAGAAAACTGAAATGAGCTTCATAGGAAAAAGGTTCTCTGAAGAAATATATGACTGTTAGGTGGGGGAACCATATTTTATCATACACCATACCTTAGACTATAGCAAGTTGTAACAAAAGATAAACTTAAAAAACAGAAAAGGAAATTGAAAAAATCCCTGTTTACTTTAATCTCTGTAATTCCAGTCCTTATATTAGCTTTTATGTGGGAGCATATGGACAGTATTTAATAAGAGAAGCTACTATTTCAGAGGTCAGATGAAGGTGTAGGGTCACTTCTGTAATACTTTTTTGTCAATATAACTATTTTCAACAAGGCTTATTCAGGAGAGTAGAGGAGAAATGACCATCTCTATTACTGAATGTCAACAAAACAATATAGATGGAAACAATTGTCTCATCATCTAATACTGGCTCAAACTGCCCTTGACATTTCCATTTTGTCTTTCTGAGCACTTAAGATGTACATTACTGCAAGTTAACTCTTTTGGTTGCTGACACTTTATGGGTTTAGCATATCATAGGTTACTAAGACACACCTTGGGAAGCAGAACGTGCAATAATTACACACGCTGACAATGGCATCGTGTCCTTCCCTGCAGAGCTGCAATAGTTGGGGAGGCAAAGAAGAATTGCGTGTGTCTTTATGTTCAACTGCTTAAGAACATTGCTTTGACAAAACCATTATTATTATTTTGAGGAATAAGTCCACAATTAATAGATGAAAGTCAGGACAAGTTCACAAGAAACACTTTATTCAACAGTACAGTAGTGTTTCTGCTGGGTGTTCTTGCCAGAAATCAAGTTTACAATGTTTAGCTGAAAACCGAAATAGATATTAAGACACGTCGGCAGAGTTCCTGATGTTGAAATATTACCAATTGCTTTTTTTACCTTTCTGTTACAAAACACATTTTTGTCATATTCAGCACAGTGCAGTTGTAACCCAAATTTTCTATTTAAAAAGTGCAAATATATGTACTGCTTTGAAATGATAATAAATTAACATGCATATTTACTCTCATTCCTTACACTTTCAGCTGCAGCAATGTTACAGATCATAAGTTCTTTCTGCCACTAATACCTAATCACCCAGGTAATAATTTATACCGCAATATTGACGTGAACACACCCTATCCAATACATCATTGCTGCAGACCTGTCATATCTTTCATACACTTGTTGAAGGTTCAGGTCCCTGCCCTGTGTTTTCAAGCTCACTGAGGCATTAGGATACTCTTTTCTCCTTTTTTGTCCTCTAGAAGTCTAACTCTTGAATACAACAGAGACAGAGCAAGCCACCTTTCTTCAGAATTTTCTGTAATAGCCCACTTTGAGCTATAGAAGACAAACAAAAGTAACTGAGATAAAAGTACTCTTTTGTGAATGTTGAATAAAAAGTATCCTTGATTTCTGTGTAGTAATTTTTTTACTACTTTTGTTAATAATTACGGAACTAAAGTCTTGTGCCTGTGAGAGTGAGGGTTTCTATCTATATGTAAAACGATCTTGGTTTGGAGAGCTGTGTTGCAATGCAGATGCACCTACCAGCACTGTGGTAAAAGGCAGATTTGGAGTTGAGATGACTATAGGAGTTTCCTTAATATATTAATCCACCAGCAAGTAATTTCTATGTTAAAAGTGGTGTAAAAGTTCTAGTATATATTACCAGGAAGTAAACACATGAGACAGTTCTTAAGGTATCGAGTTGCTGTATAGAAGTGGCTATGACAATGTGATTGTCACATTAGTTGTCTGAAAATTTTTTTTTATCTGCTTGCTTTTGAGTATGTCCATTATCACCTGACAACTCCTAAAGGCTGTATCACACCAAAAATGCCAAAACTTTGTTTTGAAAAATGTGGTTTCTATGTCCTTAGTTAAGATCTGTGACAACATTTAGAGTGTATGTGGAGAATGAATAGCAATTTGCTGGACTTTACTTCCAATTCCAAATTACAAGTGTATCTATTAGCTCCAAAACCAAGATTCATTGCTCAGATTTCCAAGGTCCAAGTCACAAGCAATTTTGGGCACCTTTTGACATTCCTTAACCATTATAACCAGTTGAATCAATTGTATGTTCCAAAAAAATCTTAGCATTTTTATGTGAACTGATAAGTATATCACTCTCATTTTATCATCTAAAGTAATTGTGTAGCCATGATTTCAGAAAGTAATGGTGTATTTTTATAGAGACATGCCTGCATGTTTTTTATCTAAAACTTCATCAGCTGTAGAATTGCTAGGGCAATTACCAAAATTTTTGTGCTACTATAAACTTGTGTTCAATTTGTGTGTGTGGAAATGTCTTTTTCCAAGATTTTTGGTTTATGTCCGTAACAACATCACGGCACGATTCATTTATTAATCGGAACATAGTGACAATATTTCCCAGAAGTCAGTCAGGTATTTTGCTTTTTCATTTTTAAACAGATTTGTCTTGAGCAGCTGAACAATGTGAACTTCCCGTCAGTGTAATCGTAATGAGAAGCTTATAACAGCAGGTGTTTTAATCATGTTACAGACAAATAACAAATTTTGGAAGAAAGGATACAATTATGCTGATCAAATATATGGAACAGATCCAACAGCTTCACAATTTTAACCTATCAAAATTACAGTATTAAAATGAGCCAGAAAAAACAGTTCTTCTGAGGCAACTGAAGTCTGATGAATCAAGAAAAACAGTTTCAATGTGAGGAAGGTATTCTTGCTCTTTCCTACATAACTTACTTAAAGTGTGTTTTAGATTTTTATTAGCTTGGACTTTTAAATCAATATGTATCTTTCACATGGCAATCTTGAAAACAGCAAGTTTGTCACAGAACCTTTTTCATTTTACAGTGTTCTCTAGTTCAGAAATGTTCACGTATATTTAACGTTATAAGCAGATTCCTTTCAGCTTACACTATGAAACTCTTTTTCTCATTGGGAAGTTCATTTAGATAGGCTGGATTTATTCTCCATGTGAAATTTTGTATCACAGGCAGAAGTTCTGAACTTTTGGTTCTGAGCAATTGATTACCATGATTAAGACTGGAAAGGAGAATTTTATTACAAAACTTGAATATCTTCAATCTGGTTTCGTGTTCTGGGAAGAATATGTGTTTTGTGGAAGTTTCAGTTCCTTCACCTCCTCTTCTATAGCCTTTCAGGTGTGGGAAAATCACAGTGAACATCTTAATTCAATAGAAAATTATGCAATATGTAACTTACTGGTCTGTTTTCTGGTGGGGGCTACAGGTTATTCATCTCAGATCCCAGGTTGTTTTTTGTTTTTTTTTAATATAACTGAATGAATATAGTTGATCAATGTAATTCAGAGCACATACTCTTGCCACTTTATTGCAAAACAAGCAGTGCATCTTTATGTCAAACAAAAACACACCAACATCATGATGCAGCCGGAGCTCTGGCGATACTAACTTTCTAAACCAACATAGCTGTACCATGCAAATTTATTTTCACAGAAACAGCAGGTACACCAAGTTCAAATAAGACTTTCCTCTCAGTATATTAAAAAAGGACATGGTTGTGAAATAAAATAACCTGATTTCCTATCTGGGAAAGTAGTGTTATTAAAATAAACTGTAGAGTTAAACAGAGGAGAGACTAGATGAGCAATTGTTTTGTATTCTGAAGTAGCTAAATCAAGATAGTTCATGCTGTATCAGTCTTGGTTTTTCACACATGCTGTCAATGAGAAGAACTCTTTTAAAAAGACATTGTCCAATGAGAAGGGCAGAAAATTTCAATAGCTTTTCAAATAATTCAGTAACTGTTAGGAAATTTATTTGCGTAACTTCTTTGGATGTATAACTCTTCTTGGTTCCTTAATCTGTTCAATGTTAGAAGAATTAAAAAGAAATCTCAAGTGAAGAGTTTCTATTGATCTAATTTTAATGAAGCACTCAACAGTTTCAAATAAATTGATATATTCTTTAGTGTCTTGGGAAGACGGAGAGTGAATAAAAGCTCTTTACATTCCTATCAGTATAGTTGATGTAAAAACTCTATTTCCATCCCACAGGAAATTCTGACATTGTGAAATTTATTTTTATTATTTGGATTGAAAAATGAAAGTGTAGATGTTTCTTACTCCAGAGAAATTTGGAAAAAAATAGTCACTTAAACATTACTGTGTTTCATCTTCATAGGTTTGCAGTCCCATGTGATAAAACTAGTATAACACAAAATATAAACTTCTAATATCAAAGTGAAATTCAATAATAAAGTTCAAATGGAATGTCTCTTTCTAACTGAAGTAAGTGTGCATTACTAACCAAAAACTAGAAGGTAATGCTGATTTATATTTATTTCATGTTTTCCTTTAAAAATATTACTGATGTATTGGTGCTTCTCTATTCTCTGATGAAAAAAAAAATGTCCCAGATTCACTTATAGCAACCTTAATACAGTAATTCCCTGTTGCATAGGAGACAATGGAGATGTGTATGTATTTAGAGTTGATTTCTTTCCACCGATTTTGAAATAACATTTTATGGAAATGGGGCTGATGGCTGATACAAGATATATTATTTTCTCGAGATTTTTTTCTTCTGATTTTTTTCTTTAAATATCAAATCTCTTTTTCAGTGATTTAGTATGATTACAGGATCACAAGGAACATTTTTGTTTGCTAGTCAGGTACAAATCCTTCCAGTCAGCCAGTGGAATCCGTTGATGTCAATGAAAGTTTTGCTATGTGAATCTCACTCATTTTCAGCAGAACTAGAATTATTTTTTAAATTTTCTATCAGTTCTAAAAATAATTGCTTTGAGTCAATCCAACAGGGTTTTTTTTATAAAGTTTTTACTGGAAAATAGTTTCAACAAAAATTCACCTCAAGAAAAATAATGACTTTTTATACATTAAATTGAAGGAAATTTCTACATGAAAATACAAAAAGGTTTTATTTTAAAAGAAAAATTTGACTTCTAGCTACCTAGATGACTGTAAATAATTTCAGAAACCACTCAGCTTTGCTCAGCCTCCATTTTCAGCTACATGGATATTTCAGCTGAAAATATTTGCCCTGAACTATTTCTCAGTTATCTCCAAATACTCTTAAAATAAAGAATGTTGGCTTGCTTCCTTCTCATCTCAGTTCCCCCCCACCTTGCTCAAATTGTTGATCAGACAGTTTGTCTAAGGTTTTGCATAGCAACTGTGTCTGCAGTGTCTGTAGCCACAGATGCATTAGGCAGGCTGAAGAGCTGATAGCATCCATAGACACTTTTCCCATGAACTTTGTTGATAAGCCCATCTTATTTAGGAGGGAATTGATTGCAAAGTCCTTTGAGGCTAGTTCTCTTAGTTCTTTAGTCCATGTGATTATCACTCTCACAAAGAAATTGGAGGCTGCTGAAGTGTAAAATGAGACTGATTCACCCCATAATTCTGTTGCAGACTGCTTGTTTTTCCTGTCTGTCAAGTTATTGGGGAAGAATTAATTCATCCTCAAGAATAATGACATTCTTCATAGTTACCAGAGAGCTGGCTTAACTGTGGTGTTAGCTTTAGGTGTCAGAGATGACTTGCCTTTTAGGAACAACTGATATTTGGAACATGGCTTGTGAAAACCTTTGCTTTTAGAAATCGGTTTTCTCTTTCATTGTTAACTGCAATAGGACAGGTATATTATTCTATTGTAGTTCTCTGTTTTCCAGTAAGCTACCCTTTGTGGTGTCATTCTGTGGTTATGATGTACACTCAGATACAGCATGGGCTCTTCTATGCTTCATTCTTTGGTTCAGCACACTAAGATGTCTAACAGGAATGCTTTCTTCCCTGCTTGTAGAATAAAAACAGAGAGAAGAGCAGTTTCCATGACCTGGACACAATATTAATTTACAAAAAAATCTGCTGGGAACGATCTTGAAGGCAGAAAGTTAAGGTCTTTTGATAGAAACTAGACATACAGTAGTCCTATAAGCTAGTGTATCAAGGTGGGAAAAAGACATTTAACCATTTCTTCTACAAGTCTTTGGATTTTTACCTAAAAGCACCCTTTGCTATCCAGCTTAAAGGCTGACAGAATGATACTGCAGAACAGGGAGGCTTCTCTAGTGTGAGGTCCAGGAAAACAGATTTTGGTTGTTCTCTTTGCATGACTATGAAACTTTCAATCACTGCTGAGATATTTTCATGCCTCTGAGAAAATTTAACCTCCTATCTACATTTATTTGTTCTTATATTTGAGGGCCCAGCATGTCTGTCCTGAATATTTCTATGACTGCATACTGGGATACTAATAAGAATGACTAGAGTGAATACAGAGTAATGGAATAGCTTTATTTTTAAGGAAAAACTCCAAATGAAATCACTGAAGGAAATGCACTCTGTGTGCCTCCCTGTGCTCCACTGGTTCATCTTTCAGTCAGCTGCCATCTTTTACATATGCCTGTCATGGTTTAACCCCAGCCAGCAACTAAGCACCACGCAGCCGCTCACTCACTCCCCCCCCACCCAGTGGGATGGGGGAGAAAATCGGGAAAAGAAGTAAAACTCGTGGGCTGAGATAAGAACGGTTTAATAGAACAGAAAAGAAGAAGCTAATAATGATAATGATAACGCTAATAAAATGACAACAGTAATAATAAAAGGATTGGAATATACAAATGCTGCACAGTGCAATTGCTCACCACCTGCCGATCGACACCCAGTTAGTCCCTGAGCGGCGATCTCCCCACCTCCCCTCCCCTCTGTTTATATACTAGGCATGATGTCACATGGTATGGAATACCCCATTGGCCACTTTGGGTCAGCTGCCCTGGCTGTGTCCTGTGCCAACTTCTTGTGCCCCTCCAGCTTTCTCACTGGCTGGGCATGAGAAGCTGAAAAATCCTTGGCTTTAGACTAAACACTACTTAGCAACAACTGAAAACATCAGTGTGTTATCAACATTCTTCTTGTACTGAACTCAAAGACACAGCACCGTACCAGCTACTAGGAAGACAATTAACTCTATCCCAGCTGAAACCAGGACAATGCCCTTTGAAGAAATTTGAAAAATTAGATGACATCAGAATGGAAATTGCCACTATCTGATTTTGCAGTACTTGCTCCTACCTTTGGCACAATGGTCTAGTGCTTACTTATCCAGGAAATGGTGTATCTGCATTACAGCCTCTACTTAAACTTGAGGATGACAGCCTTTTTTATCTGAACCTCAAAACTGTTGCTCTAAGCAAACCTATAAAATATCCTAAGTCAGACCTTACCATGTCTCCTAGGAGAGATGAGCCCAGGGATGCAAAGTAACAGGATGAGAAGGAAAGAAACAAAACACAATCTGACTCTACTTGACTTTTTGTGACACTCAGAAGAGAAATGGTCCTTTTTTTCTTTTTTTGGTCATATATAAAATTCATACTCATGTCAAGAACCTGAGTTTCAAAACTTTTCTGCCCTTTCCTGAATGCTTTAGCCCATGTTAGTTAGGATGATGTCTTCAGTCTCTTCAACAGGAGCAGTAGGGAATATTCCACCTGAAGCAGTTATACAGCCTACTGATTTTGGATATAATAGGTATAGGATCAGTTCCTTTCAGGATGAACAGAGCCTGGATTGCAAGTATCGCACTTGGGAGACACTTTGAGGGGGAATCAGGTTGGAGGTTATGATCTCTAAATGTAAGACTCCACATGTCTATAGATTAAGAATTTCAACTCCAGTTATCCTTAATGGGATCCTTAACAGTCAGTGTAACCTAGAGCTGACCATGGCTATCTGGTTTCCTTAAGATGGGTTGAATTGTTCTCCATGATTCCTTGGCTGTGCTGACTGCATTGTCTCTGCCTGTACTGGGAGCACAGACACCTAGCTGATTTGCAGAAACTTTCCATTGTGATTGCCTAGAAATAGTTGTTTGAATCTGAGCTGAATCCTACCCCATGTTTCTCTTTCTCCTCTTCCATTACATCTTTTAAAGATCCCAGGAACATCCCTGTCAGTTCATCAGTCTGTAGACATACAAACTGAGCAAACTATTTTAACTTTTGCAGGTTTTTCAGGTGCACCTACTCTTCAAGTAGGGAGTAGTTTCTCTACTTATTGGAATGTGAAGTTAGACTTCCTAGATTGTGCTCCATTTCTAAACCTATTTCTGAGACAGTGCATAAATTGAGTAGATCAGATTCCACCCTAACTGCACAACATTTACATTTGAACTATAGGGTGTCTTTATCATTTTGTGCATCTTTAGCTCTGTTAGAATAGCTCCAAAATTATTCTAGTAGCTTTAAAGCTGGTTTTGCTGATGCTTTTTTTTTTTTTTGGGTGTGTGTGCATGTGTTGATTATTGTTCTCTCTTCCTTAGGAATATATATTTAAATTTCCCTGCTGCCTTACAGTTCCCACACAATGTTTGCTTGATTGCATATTCTTTGTGGTTTCATTTGGTTTGTCTCTCTAGTGTGAGGTCCTGCAAGCACTGTTCATAGACCATCCTCACAAGAGGAATTTATGGGTAATTTTCTTTGGCACCTGAAAGATTTATGATCAAGATATTAAACATGAATAGGAAACTGAACTAAATAAATCACAGCTTAATTGTACAGGTGGATGCTGATTTATTTATATGTGGGTACGGCATTCAGAGACCCCATTTTACTTCAGTTTTCTGCTGACATATATAAGCAGGCAGCAATTTCAGCTCAAGGCTAGGTGCAAGGGACTCTTACATTCAGCTTGCTATCAGTACCAAGTTTTTGATGAGGCTTTTGGGGACAGATCCAGAAAAGTTTGTGAGCTGTACCTGTCTGCAGTATTCAGACTACATTAGGAACTTCATTTCACCAAAGCAACACTTAAAGTACTGTTAGTAGGCCTCAGAAGGATAATCCAAACCACCTAAATCAGCAGTCTAGACTCCATAAGTAGACAGTGGAGAGAGGTAAACCCCTCTCAGGGCCTATTAGTACTTACTTTGGTTAACAAACTATTTCTCTCCCTTGACTCCTTGGAGCATACACACCTACTTCAGTGTTACTGTGTACTGAGCAAGGGGCAGCTTAGACCTAGGCAAGAAATAGCAGCCCCAGTCTCAGCTGAAAGCTTGGAGAGTAACAGTTGCCTGGAACAACATATAACCTGATGGTTTGTGCATTTTTTTTCATGAAAAATTACAGTAAAGTATAGTAAAACTACATCTCTATTTTTGACCTTTTTCACACAAGTTGTAAAAAATTTGCAGTACATAGAACTATCAAAATAAGCAATGATTTATTCCTTAGTAATGCATTGTAAATGTTACTTTTCACAGGAACAACAGCAAATACCACTGTTTCCTGGAGCTTATCTCCTTATTCCTGCATACTTATATATTTCAAGGATTTTCTTATACCTGTCAGTCTTTTCTGCCAGCTATTGGGCTTTCTCCTGCTCTGTACGCACTGCTGTGTTATCTAGGCAGCTTTCCAGTTTCATTCAGCACTTGACGGTCCTCTTATACTGCTTGTTTTCTACTCATACACAATGATGCACGCAATGATTCTGACAAGCTATTAACAGACATTTTAATGCTGCTAACCTTGCTTGCTGTTCCTCCTTGTATGTCTCCTCTGTTTTAGTTGACTATTTTTCTGGTGTGTGTAAACTATACTTCAAACTCTCTCTCACAGCTAGTCTTTGTAGGGATCTCAGATGTCAGAAAGCTCAATTTTGTTTAGAAATTTTGAGCCTAGACTTGTTAATTTCCAAGCCTGTTCCTGTAAATGATAACAAACTCACGTCATGCTCCAAAAGGCTCACTGCTTGTCAAGTGCTTTTTAACAATATCTTCTAAATGTACTCTGAGGTTTATTTTAACTCTTCACAGACCTTACCATGATTTTTAAGAAATAAAAATTTGATACTACTTTCTAAACTTACCAAGTGATTTAAGGAGATACTGTTTTGGAGTAGGTATTTCTTCTGAAAAGGAAAGCAAAAGCATGACTGTGTATAGTTTATGACACGAGTACTAAAATATACTGCTTTCAGGCAATGAGTGAAGCCACAAAATTTTTGATGCTTGATATTCTGCTCTGTTACTATCAACATTATATCCAAAGTAGAATTCAAGTTTCTGCTTTGTCTGTTATAGGCACTTCCCTGTTATCATGGATTTAGTTCATCTTAAAATGATGATCATGAATCTCAGTGGTGTTTGAGAGCTTGCAGTGGTGATTAACAAAGGCCTGTTGCTATTCTGAAGTGCACTGAAGTATGTAATTAAACATTTTTTTTCTCCAGATTGGAGCTGAGTTTTGAAATAAGAGTGGTTTGATTGAAAACTTAGCTTTGTGAAATGGTTGAGTTCTCCCCAAGCCAAAGTCAAGTTCAAAAAACTGATGACATAGTTAAAAGAGCTTGAGCTTAAACTGTTAATAGGAGGATCTCATTGCTGACACTGCCTTCGAACACATCAAAGGTCCAACAATTCATGATGACTGCATATTCATTTCAACTTGATGTAAAAGTATACAAATGTCTTGGCTATGTTTATTCCCCCAGTGGACACCAACTTGAACATGCACCAGCAATGCTCCCTTGCAGCAAAACAGGCCAATGGCCAACTTGGCTGCATTAGGTAAAGCATTGCCAGCAGGTCAACGGAGGTAATCCTTCTCCTCTACTCAGTACTACTAAGACACGTCTGGAGTGCTGTGTCCAGTCTTGAGCTTCCAGTACAAGAACATGAACATACTGGAGCGAGTTTAGCCAAGGACCACAAAGATGATTAAGGACCAGGAGCATCTGTCATATGAAGAGAGTCTGGGAGAGCTGAGACTGTTCAGTCCGGAGGAGAGAAACCTCAGGGGGATATTAGGTATATAAAAATATCTTTGGGGGTGTTACAGAAGGTGAAGCCAGACTCTTTTCAGTGGTATCCAGTGACAAGATAAGAAGCAATGGGCACAATTTGAAATATAGGAAATTCCCGCTAAACATAAGAATTTTTTAATTTTTTTTTTAATGGTGAATATGGTGAAAAACTGGTAGAGGTTGCCCAGAGATGTTGTGGAACCTCCACCTATGGAGACATTAAAAACCTGCCTGGACATGGCCTGTAGCAACCCATGCTAGCTGAGCCTCCTCTGAGCAGGTGTGTTGGATTAGATGACTTCCAGAGGTCCCTGCCAGTCTGAGTTATTTTGTGATTCTGTGTGTTTGTGGCTGATTCATGGACTAAAAGGAAGGAAAAAAGTGTCAGTGACTACAGTAGTTTTGTGGCTTCAGCTCTCCTGCTGTGGCAGATCACTTCTTCATGTGACCCCCATGATGATATTACATGCTAAAAGTTCCTTCCAGCCTCAACAATTCTTTGCTATTTATGTCAGTATCCATTCAAATTCTTTTTATCTCAGTTTTTTTAATATTCCTTATCACAGAAAGCTTTGCAGGGAAATTATAGTATTTAGTCTTAAGAGGAGAAAAAAGCAGGGAAAAGTATCTTTTTCTACCTTAAAAATGTCTTTGCAAACAAAGTCTTTCCTAAGCAAAATTCTATGTGTTATAGGAAGTCATTCATGGTGACAGACTAGAATAAAATAGAGTAAAGGGCCTACAACAATCATGCAGTCCAACTGCCTGACCTATTCAGGGCTGACCAAAAGCTAAAGCATGTTCTTAAGGGCATTGTCCAAATGCCTCAAACACTGACAGGCTTGGGGCATCAACTTCCTCTCTAGGAAGCCTGTTCCAGTGTTTGACCATCCTCTCGGTAAAGAAATGCTTCCTAATGTCCAGTCTGAACCTCCCCTGGCTCAGCTTTGAACCATTCCCACACGTTCTGTCACTGGATCCCAGGGAGAAGAGCTCAGCACCTCCCTCTCCACCTCCCCTCCTCAGGAAGCTGTAGAGAGCAATAAGGTCAACCCTCAGCCTCCTTTTCTCCAGACTAGACAAGCCCAAAGTCCTTAGCCGCTCCTCACAGGACATGCCTTCCAGCCCTTTCACCAGCTTTGCTGCCCTCTGCTGGACACATTCAAGGACCTTCACATCCTTCTTAAACTGTGGGGTCCAGAACTGCACACAGTACTCGAGGGGAGGCTGCACCAATGCTGAATACAGCGGGAGAATCACCTCTTTTGACTGGCTGGTTATACTGTGTTCGATGCACCCCAGGATGGGGTTTGCCCTCTTGGCTGCCAGAGCACACCCCTGACTCCTATTGAGCCTGCTGTCGACCAGCACCTCCAGATCCCTTTCTGCAGGGCTGCTCTCCAGCCACTCCTCTCCCAATTTATACTTGTGCCCAGTGCTACTCCATCCTAGGTGCATAATCCAGCATTTTGACTTGTTAAATTTCATCCCATTGATCATAGCCCAATGCTCCAATCTATCCAGATCCCTCTGCAAGGCCTCCTTTCCTTCAAGAAAGTCAACAGCACCTCCCAGTTTGGTATCATTAGCAAACTTGCTAATGGTGCATTCAGCTCCTGCATCCACATTGTTTATAAATGTACTGAACAGAACTGGCCCTAGAATTGAACCCTGAGGAACACCACTGGTGACCGGTCTCCAATTAGACGTAGATCATTAACTACAACCCTTTGAACTCTGCCCTTCAGCCAGTTCTTCACGCAGTGCACCATGAACCTACTCATCACACAGGTGGACAACTTTTCCAGAAGGATGCTGTGAGGGACAGCATTAAAAGTCTTACTAAAATCCAGAAAAACTACATGCACTGCCTTCCCTTCATAAGATAAGAGAATCTTTTTACCTATAAGAGAACAACAGATTGTTCAGTCCATAGTTTCCTTTGTGCATGATATAAGCATCTTTGATTTCATACACTCTTTGGGTCAAGTTACTAATATGTGTATAGTTTAAAATATTCATCTCAGGGAACCACATGGGGTTAGCAAGCAGATTTACACAAGTGCTCTTCAGAAAAAGAAAAAATATTCCAAAAGACATAAATGCTGCAGTATTATCTCCATAAATAATAATGATATTATAAAGGAAGAAAGAAAAAATGATCAAATATTTTTGGTTGGCTGCATGTACTCTCTTGGTGGAGAAGCTGATATTAGGTCTCAGTAGTGTAGTAATCTTCCTTTAAAATATAGAATATCCAGAAGCAGTAAATTAAGTTACATTTTATCAGCTCAAGTTTTTAGTGTGTACTGACTCTGCCTTGCATCTATTGACATAAGAAAGATTATGTCAACAACATTCCTTAAAGGTGGCTATCCATCCATTTTCTGCTTTGTTCCTCCTGTTCAGGATTGACAGTTGAATTGATTTTGTTCTGTCACAAGAGTCAACCCCCTGAGCTCTGATTTCCATTAGTGCTTAATAAGCTTTTATATCCAAAACATGTAAACTCCCTTTAACTTGAATAGTACAGGAAAATCAACTGCAAATAGCAACAGTGATACATACCCATGCCTGAATGCTTAAGATGGAGGGATGAAATGTACAGAAGCAGAACGGTTACATGGTATCATTATATGATTTAGAGCTTATGATTTAGAACAATGTTATTGGTTGAAGTGAAGGTATAGGAACTATAACGTTCAGAGATGTGGTATAGTTTTGCTCAATACTTATAAAGAAATTCTAATGAATAGAGCATGAAAATATTATATGAAAAATAATTTCAATAAGATAATTTCTGTGATTCTATAATGGTGGAATTTGATTCAAAACCCGTTTCTTGCTTAAGAATTGGCTTCCAAAAGATCATCTTTCATTTTTTGTGAGTGATAGCTGTGTCTTATGTTTACAGGGCAACTCTCAGAAATGTACATGAAGTATAATCTGGTACAGTTTTAGTAAGCCCCAGTAACAGTGTCAAATAGCATAGCTATGAGGCAGCAAATCCTATTTTAGTTGAACATCACGTCTGAAAGATTTCAGCCTTTCTAGTTCAATCACCTTTGTTTTTTGTCTTCTTTACATTATTTTCTTTGATTGTTAATCTTGAAGAATCTGATTGTTGCATAGTTGTTTATGGCTTCACTTTCTACCCTTCTCTATCTTTCATTGTCACAAACTTATAAAACAAAGTGCTATAACTGGCTTTGCCTGAAAAAAGAAAGATCAGAATATTCAGCCTGTACATACTACCAGAAACTGATTACTTCTCTTACTTGCTAATAGGAAAGAAGAGATCAGTTCTGTAAATCTCTTCAAAGCACTATAAGAATCTTCAGCAATGTTTTTTCAAGATGCTATCATTGTTCTTCACATCACTCAACTTAGGCTCCCAGGATAATGAAAAATAAGGGGAAGGTCAAAGGACTGAAGGCTGTGCTTATACTGACATTATGCCAGCCTCGAGGGTTGTCCCTGGCTGTTGGGCTAGGTGATGGAGCTGGGCTAGACAAGAGGACTGTGCTGCCTTTTACTCCAGGGCTGCTCTCAGAGGGAAATCCACTTCAGAAGGGAGCCCTGGGTATCAATCACACTATCTGCAGTAAGGACAATTGCAGCAGAACAGAGACCAGGAGTGAAACAAGGAGTAACGCAAGGTGGGATTATAACCCTGTATAAACCTGTACAAGGTTTCTATTTTGAACTGTCTTTAGGTGGGATTCCATCTCTTTTCACTGACCCCAGAGGGAATCTAGTGAAAAAAGACAAGTTCTGTATCTAAATATATATGACATCATAGTCATATCTGACGTATTTTGCCATGTCCACTCCCAATCAGTGTTGGGAGAAGGGAAAAGAAAGTATCGTTCAGCCTGCACTGTCATGGCGGCCTGCAAGAGCATCATTAGATCATTGCTTCAATTAAAGCAATTCTAAGAAAGGGGAAAAGAAACCGAGGAAAGCCATTGTACAGTTTTAGGTTGTCTGGGTACACACAGAAAATGGAAAATTTGGCCCTCCCAATTTCTTTTTTTTTTTTTGACGCCTGAGGCCAATTCTAGGACTCTGTAATCCAAACATTGTGCAACTCAATGGAAAGAAGTATCTGCCTTCCAACCTCCTAATACAGATACCACCAGTCTCATCCTTCTAACATCTAAACTCTGCAAACAGCTGCCAGTGTATTAACACATACTGCACTACTCATTCATTTGCTCTTCAGCACCTTGTGTATGACCATTATAACAATAAGATAATTTCACTATGTAATTGTATGGGATTTTGAAACCTGACTGCAATATTATCATTCATGTGGTGAACTAAAAATTACTAAAGTTTTCTATAAACTTTTGTCTCTCCCCCCCACCCCAAGAAGGATTATATTCTTACCAGAGTGAAAAGAAGATAACAGTTAACATAAGAGTCTTATATTCCAGCGCAGCCAGTGATTTAGGGTGATAGTATGAGATGGTGTACAAGGGCTGGACTGACAGTTGCAACCTATCTGGGCAATATCATTCAAAAAGCTCATGAATTAATAGGTAACATGTACAGTAGGAGCGAGGCCGTCCTAGAACAGTTTTGGAAGGTATTCCACAAATTCACTGTCAGCAAGATAAAATTATTTTATCTTATGTTATTAGGCAAGAGTAAGGCAATTTTCATCCTGCAAAGCATGAATGGCTTTGAATATACAGACAGAGTTCAGTTCCAGCAGAAGAAGGTAAACATACGCTCAGTTACCTAGTTTGTACCTGTTAGGATTCTTTTAAATGTATTCTGCTGTAAATTTAAATTCTTCGTTTTATTAAAAAAGTTACATATTTGTAACTGTGACCTGAGTAAGAGTTCCATATACCCATCTGAAATTCAATTTATTGTTATTTTTTGTTTCCTTTCCTTTTTTTCCACTTTCTCCTGTCCTATCTTACTTTCTCAGATCTTTCTTCAGCTCTTCCTTTCCTGCCTTCTTTTTCAGCCTGATTGCTTAAGGAAGCAAAGATTATGTGACTGTGCTGTTTGTCCTCCTACCTGCAAGCCAGCCTCTCATAACCTTAGAATAGGCTAATTTCAATCATATTTGACAGAGGCATAGAAATCTCAAAGTTCCTGAGCTCTTACAACTTTCATGAGCCCTTGTGGCTGTTTAGAGAAGAGGCACACCACACCATTCTCCCATTGAGCAACGTTACAAGGTGAGTGACTTCAACAGCTATCTACTTAGCTGGCTAACCAGGAAAGGCTGGCCTCGCAACGTAATTAGATCTTCAAGAAAAAAATTGCTACATGCTGCGTCTTGCTTACATGGCTTTCATGTAAAATAAGAGAGAAACTAGAAAATTGGTATGGTCTAGGGTACTCGCAGATGAAACCAGATGTATTACTGATAAAGGTCTGCAACATGGGCGCTCTGTGAGAATTAAAATGGTGAGCTGTTGGAGTAATACAGAGGAAAGGAAGAAAATGAGTTTGGGGTGTCATGAGGGGTACTGAGCAGAGCTAGGTCTGCTTGAATAAAGTGACACAAGGGACAAAGGGCATTAAGCTCTTAATTCCACTGTTAGTTAAATAGTTTGCTTTTACTTCTTTTCTTAGCAAACTGTGGCCTGCCCCAGAGTGCACTTTTCTGTCATGTCATAACATTTTAATGACTCATTTCAGTGATTAATTCCATCTATTCTTTTTCTTCTCAAAAGTATCTTCTGTCCTCCTCAGTCTGATCCCTTTTTCAGACTCTCAGAATCTTTGTCTGTATCAGTCATGTGACTTCGATGTTTTCACTTGGGGAAATACATGGATGTTGGATGTTGAAGAGTATAACTTAGTTTGAAAATTAACTTATTTAAATTTCAGAGCAAAATAACTTTTAAAAAAAAGAAAATGAAATTAAATTAAGTTTTTGTTTGGTTTGTGGGTTTGGGTTTGTTTTTTTTAAGTGAATCTATTTGCTGAATTTAACTGGGATAAGCTGTTCTAAAAAAACGTACTCAGCTGCTTTCTTTAACTGTCTGCCTTAGTGCAAACATACAGAGCAGTCATCCCATTCCCATACACTGTATGTTTGTCAACTATTGCTACAATTTGTATGCTGGTCTGTCCTGACCTTCGCATGACAGACACTTAATAATTTGCATTACCATTTGACCAGTACAGTCAGACTCTATGCACAGTATCATCTCATGGTACCTGCTCTGTGTCAGCCCTATTTCATCAGGACATACTCCCACCCTTGTTCAGATTCTTGAAGGCCACTCAGAATCAAAGGTCCTGGACTCCTTGTTCTTATATCCACAGAAGAAAGCTATAGTATTGGATACATGGTGAATGTGTCAGATGATGGAAAGTTAGAGGCCAGAACAGGGTTTGTCCTCCCTGTGTTGAAAAGGCAATACCCCCAAGAACATGGTCTCACTGATGATTTTTCTGGGGTACTATGGTTCTACATGGTCCCTAAACAAGGTTGTGACATGACAGCAGTCTAGCCCCCCCATATGTTGCATCTGTCCATGAGAGGGACTTCCTCCAGAAAAAGAGCAGATGGAACCTCTTAGTGCACACACAAAACTGTATTTATGTCAGTGTGCTTATTACCAGAACATTAAGCCCACATGCTTAAAAACACATCAACCCCAGAGAAAAACAAACATACCAATCAGTATCTGCCCCCTACAGCATGCATTTATGCATGAGAGGGAGAAACATTAATGGACAATCAGAGAATCCTCTAAGGCAGAGGAAGTACACTGAATGATCTCTCTTCTTAGAAGGACTGCTGTGACAGTGGTCTTTGAAAACCAGAATGAGAGCCAAAGAGTAAAAGCACACTCTGCCTCAGTCCTTGGAGAAGTTCCAGGAATTCTTCCCTCTCTCATTTTTGGTTGCTTAAAGCCACGTTTCAAGAAACCCGCCAGACTTTGTTGTGTGCTTCCTGTCTACAAAAGTTATTTATTCTAGCTGGGCTTCCAGAGTAGTGAAAACAGTCTGGGCTTGCTAGCTCTAAGCAAAGGTCTTGATACCAGGTTGAACTATAAAAGACCTGGCACCTCTTCTCATAAAAGCCTCACTGTATCATGCAGCTACTGAATTGCAGATCAGAACTTTCTCACATTAGAGCTGGCAGGCAGCAAGGACTGTCTCACTCGGAGCCTTGCTCTCCTGGAAGCAGAGAGAAGAAAGCAAGTTCACCCAAAGTTTATCTTACCTCTCACTTGGAAGCATCTACCACATTAATGCAAGATGTTGTTGCTGTTCTAGCAGGAAATGTCTGGTCACATTTTAATTGTACCAAAAGGTGTTTTTTTGGTTTTTGTTGTTTGTTTGGATTTCTTGCGTTTGGGTTTCTTTTTTTAATATTCCAATATTAATCTGCTGTTGGTAAGAATAGCACAGTTTAATTCTTCCAAAAGGCTATTACAGTGTTCTAATTTCATTTCAATTATCAGCACAACTCCACCCCTCCTTACATTTCATCATAATGCTAACAAGAATGTTACAAGACTCATGCTCTTCACTTGCTCCCTTTCCCTTCTCTTAATTGCTCTTAGTGGCTTTTCCTTCTGTCCTTGACTTTACATTTTCTCAGTCCAGCTGACCCCACGTTCTTAGAACTCCCTGTAGCTCACTTGCAAGAGCCCATCTTCTCTTTCTTCCTTCACAGTCTAACTGCCATGGGCTAAATTTTCAGAAAAGTCAGGATACAGAGAAGACAATGTACACCAAGAGATAACTTTTATTTCAGTTTTTGTTTTTAAAATATTTATGGTGTTTTTTTTTTTATTATTCCTGCAATGAAGTGGTAATTCTTCAAGAATAGGCAGATTAAAATGATTGGGAAAACATGCCCTGAGACACAAACATTCATGTTTTTCATGTATGCCTAGCTCCTTGCTTCTCACTCTGATTTCATGCTCTGATTTTGTATTTCTGATAAAACTGTACTATTGTGAAACCAGTGATGCTCAGCAATGAACAGGTAACTCTTTAAGAGCAGTGGTACAGATTGCTGTTTTGCCCTGGCACATGTCCACTCTCTGGGCAGGCATTAGCTTGCTGTGCTTGGATCCAACCACTCAGTTCCATACGCTCCCAAGGTCTCGTGTTGTGCGTAGTGATGGTCACTGTTCACAGCCCTGTGACTTTCAGGAACATACTTTCAGGACAGCTGTCACAGTTCTTCCAAGGAGCTAGTGTTTATATGTTCTGCATGGAGGCCACTGGTCTACAGGAGTTCTGCTTTCCTAGTTAGAGGTAATATGGGAATATGGTGGGACAGCAAGAAATGCATAAATTCCTTAAGTGTGCATAGACTTGGGGAAAAAAAAAGTCTGAGAAATCTGTGAAACCCAAAATCCAGCTCTGAACAGGTTGCTGCCTGGGTCACGCCACTCTTACGATTCTCAGCTACAAGTGGTATAATCTCTCATAGCATCTCTTCTTTTCAGCCTGGTCTGAGTATTCATGGCTGTGAAATCACTTCTGGTTGGAAAAATAGTCTCCTTTTACATCACTTTGACACACTCCTGTGAGGTTTGGTTATGAGGTTGGTCCCAGCAGCAACTTCAGTCTAGCCTGTCAGCTTCTGTAAAGATGATCCTTCAAAATTAGTATCTTAGCAAATGGAGTCTTTGTCTTCGCTGCATATGAGTTTTCAGCACTAAGGATCATTGATGCCTCTGTCATTGTGAGTTCTATCCCAATGTCAGAAAATGATATTCAGAAAAACAAACTCTGTCAGGTTTTGCCAAGAAAGTGGATAGTTTTCTCTTAAACTTGTGTCTTGAGCTGGTATATCCCATAGGGTAATTGAAAGGGAAAAAAGGATAGGACTAAACAGTTAAGAGGGGGAGAAGATGAGAACTACTTAAGTTGTTCTACCAGCAAGAAAAATGTTTGTGGAATCATAGCCTTAAACATCTTAATCATGATGGAGCTTACAATGCAAGTGAAGGTTGCAATGAAAATGGTTTTTGCCAAATAAAATGAAATTCACAAGTTCATACAGAACTTAATTCCTTAATATCTCACGCCTGTTATTTGTTCTTTAAAATGTAATAGTGCCTACAAGGTCACTTGTAGGCATACTGCTCCATTGCACTATAAAAAAAAATGTATCTCCTCAACTCCAAGAGCTAGTATATGGTAGAGAACAGCAGACAGCCTGGAAACAATGATTTCAGAAAGACAAATGCAAAGGGCAGATGTCAGAGGACAGTATTTGTAAATATTTTCAAGAATTTTATAGCTATCAGCACAGGTGAATTCCATTATGCTTTGGTCAGGCAATAAAAATCGCTGCCTCAGTTTTTATTCATTCACCAGCAGCAGACTTCAGTCCACAGCTGAAAAAACTATTAGTAACTAGAGTGCAGGGGTTGAAGTTAGTAACATATACTAATGAAATGGATGTGCAATTTATTTTTCAGTGTAGTGATAAAAAAGTACTCATACAGTCTTTGATCTTGAAAATTACATTTTAAAGTTTAAGACTCAAAATTATAAGTCAATATATTTTCATGGTGAGACATCAGCTTTAATCATTTGACCGTGGTAAAACATGAAACACTGGCACAGTTTGCCCAGAGAGCTGATAGATGCCCCATCCCTGGAAACATTGCAGATCAGGTTGGACCGGGCTCTGAGCAACCTGATCTAAGTGAAGATGTCCCATTGCAGGGGGGCTTGGACTAGATGACCTTTAAAGGTCCTTTCCAACCCAAACTATGCTATGATTCTATGTCATCATAATAACACTTTAATAGCATTTTTCATCAAGTTATCTCAAAGCACTTTAAAACTGCTAATTAATTAGGAGTCCTTTGCAATATCCGTGATGTAAGTTTTATACTCATTTTACACATACATAAGCAAAATAATTGTGCACTTCAAATAGCAGACTCAAGGCTTTTATTTTCCAAAAACAAAAAAGAAAATAATTACATTTGCTACTCATAGGACTTATATACTTCAGAGAATACGTTAGTCCTGAGACTGCTGAGTATCATTGGAGCAATATTTTTTATTATAACTATGGTTTCCTGGCCTTTTCTAGGTAATGTCCTAAATTTCTGGAATATAGCCTTTGTGCATTTGAACTCTACAAAACCATGTCAGTAGATTATTAAGTAAGCAATCTTAAAAAAGTTAGATTTGAATCCTTGTTGTTGCTTCCAGAGCTCAAAGCTAGGAACTTGCAAACATGTAATAAAAATGCTGAAAAGCAAAAAAACCCTGACATGAAAGAGAAAAATGAAGATGTACTAGAAAGCAGATGGTTATATGAAGAACTAAATGAATTCTATATAAGAAAAACAAATGAAACTAGGGGAATTGAAGAGAAGGTCCAAGATATGCATGGTGCAGACAAAGAAATCATACTTTTAAATAATTTTGGAAATGGAAAATGAGTTTTAAATCTTACTGTTTGTCATCATATCACATCTTTTTCTTCCTAAAAAGTCTTTAAATGATGCAAGAAAGCAGATCCATTTCAAAGCATCTTTACGTTTCATTATTAAATACATTATCTCTGTTGTATACAGAAACCTGGTGATGGAGTATGAATACCTGGTGGTAGTCATGACATTAGAAATCCTCCTCATGCTTGCCCACATACCTGGTTTCAGGATACCAAATATGATGCGTCAGATGGTGACTGTGTAGTATACCAAATTTAGTTACAAACCATGAATGAATTAACTTGGATACAATAAAGACAGGAATAAAAGAAATGCATTGTTTACATAAAGTGTAACTGAACTCTGCAAGACATGGTCACGTACTTTAGAGAGGTAAAAAATAGAGATGGAATAAAAAAGATCTGGGAAAATTAATGAAGTTTGGATCACTACTGACTGTAAAGAGTAATTGTTTGGCTGGAACTTCTTGCTCTATAAATCACCTTCTAAAGTGACAGCAGCAGGAGTTTGGAATTCTTCTTTTATACTTAAAATCTCTGTAAGGCAAATGAATTTTCTTATATTTTCCAAATAAAGTACAAAAGCAGAATTAGGCACCTCAGAATGAAGTACATAAAATCGTCATAAGGTCCAGCACTGGAAATTTCCTGTTATCTACATTCTGTAGTAGAGATGTACTTTTCACTTACATGTTCTCTCTATGTTGCCCCCATCTGCCATTTTTATGGCCACATGGCATGCGCTCCTGACTGTATGGTAACTCCGATTCAGAAGGAGAGGTTCATGTTCTTATCATACCCTTAGCATACCTGGTCCTTAAAGCAACTTTCTTGGGATACAACTTTTTAAAAATAAAACATGATTAGGAGGGGACAGAAACTAGGGATCTTGTTTTAGGGGAAAGGGATCTAAATAACAAACCATTAAACAAAAGATGGTCATTATTACTACCATCAACATTGTTTGAACAATTTAAGCTGCTGTTTACCTAAAGGAGAACCTCAATGAGCATCATGCAGGAGACCGATGAATGGCTGTGTCCTCAGTACAAGCATTTATAAACACATAGTTAATAACTTTAGTTGGTCCACAGGTCATCCAGGACAAGAAGGGACATGCCTGAATTACAAAGTCTGCACAGGGGACTATGTTCTAGCAATACACAATTCTTCAGACATAATAACTCTCTGGGGCTTAGCCATGTTTTTAGGTGCATAAACACAAATTTACTTATCGTAACAGGAATGAATGCAACCTCTAGAAGCGTGCATATGTGCTATAATGAGGATTTAAAATTCTAATTTGTCTCTTTCTAAGATATCTATTGTTTTGCATCCACGTCTGTTCTCTAAAAGAAAGGAATGCCATATATTTGAGACTGAGGTTAAAAAATCATACGGGAAATGTTCATCCTAAATTCCCACCTGTTTTTAAATTTCATTTTCTTTCAAAACCACCAAATACATAGAGGAGTAACTGCCCTAGAACAGAACAAAGTGGATTCATTTCTGGGAAGTTAACAGCTCATCAAGGGCAATACAAATCAAAATGGCACAAGTCAGTGTTTCATAAAGCCTCTTCATGTATGCGTATGTCTCAAATCCCAAGAAACTTCTGTCTCTTCACAGAGCATTGCAGTGCACTTGTTGCAAAATAACAATTTGCTTAGCATGAATGTCTGTATCACAGACTCCAGAAACAGCCAAACACACTTACTTGTTAATTTACTGACAATTTCTGTTGCATTACTGAAGCTGTTGACCTTGGGTGATAGTGAGAGTCAGATTGGTGAAATCAGTATATGACTTCAGTTATAGCAAAATTTGTAGAAAACTTTCAAATCAGATATTTTATAAGACTTCTATATATGATCCTGTGCTACTCATATTCATGAAGGTATGTTTCAATCCTGATATTTTAAAAAATCTGCATTTTTTCACAGTGTGTTGAATGCTTCCTGTGATGCAACCCAGAATATGGTCAGATGTGAGCAGTGCTGAAGTAATCTCTACCCCAGCAAATCCTTCTCTGATCATATCACAGTGGCTTGCTCTGCACTGCTCTGTATGCATACTCAAACTTTCCCTATGAGTAATATGCAAAATTTCTGCCTGTCTCTCCACACCTTTAAAGGCAACTAGAAAATAAACAAACAAAACCAGCTGTGTTTTGATAATTTTCTTCTTTTTTCACTTTTTTTTTTCTTTTAGACTGCTAGGTGATGACTTGAAAGCTAAAGCAATCTTCTTGCTCTGCTGCTTCCACCATCACACAATTTGTTCTACTGCTAGTATTGTATTTTGAAGACGAAGATTTTTAATGCTTCATTGCTAAGTTTCCAACATTAAAGGGTAAGATTCAAAAGTCTGGTGCTTCTGAAGCACTCTAAACAGTTTGGAAAATACTTGGCTCAGCTCCTATACACCTTTGTTTCAAGCTTTGTCAAATGGGTCCAGAAAACAAATCAACATTCAAAAAGGGTTTTTTGAGGACTATTAAAAGAATAGTTCCTGGGTATTATAAAAGAACTGCCCAGATTTCTTAGATAGGAACTGAAATACGGTCTTGGTAAATGATTCTAGCAGAGCTGAAATGTTGACCAAGCCTCCTCAGGATCAACTTGTTAGTTAATATTGGAAACATAGTCTTATTCTCTCTTCTGCAATAGCCATTAGGGATGTATTACTCAAACTGTATTTTCCTTTTCCTTTGAGAAAAGTAGGTGAACCACAATCTTTTGAATTAAGCATAACATTAGCAAGGCAATACTTATACCTTAACGAGAGAGGCAGGCAGCTCAGACAAATAATAGTGCTGTGCTGTTCATAATCTCTCACCCTCATACAAATGAGTGGAAACCAGGACTGTATAAGAGTTAAAAACCAAGCAAAGGGTTTGCAGGCTAGTAAAAGTCTGAATGTGATCAATCTGTTTCAACATTCTGGAGACTCTGACCGCAAATTTTGAAGGATGAATTTAGCTGATAAATGACAAGAAAGATTAGTCTGAAATATTTACTATCTGTGGTGTTAACAGTCATTCCATCTATATTAATTGGCACAGCCTCTTCTGTGCCAGATGGTCTATTGCAAAGAGTGAACATTACCCTCGTGGATTTATCCAAATTATGTATTTGGCGTTTGGATGAAAGCATTTTACTTTTTTACTAGTTGAACACTGAGAATTATGTTTGTCCTCTTAATGCTATTATTGCATACAGGTAATGATATGTCATCAATAAACATGCATACAAAGGTCTTTCTGGATTTTAAGCAAAGACAGGTATGATGGATTTTTTTAAAAATAGCTCTAAAAACCACGGTCCTATTAATGCCAGTGTCTACCTCAACTTTCAAAAACAAATTCTGATTCCCTGTTGCTAAGACAGTAACCCAATTACTAGAGGTGAAAGTCACTGGTAAGCATATTAGTTTATTATCTTCCCCAGATCTAGGCATTTTGGGGAAGACCCTGGCTAAAATACTGCCATAAGAGTATCGTGTTTTGGCCTAATGCCAGCACAGGTGTTATAAGTTCCCCACCACCACCCATCGACTGCCTGAAGGTAAGCTGCTCCAGGGCTGCCTCCTTCTCCAAGCACAGTGATATGGCAGCTCAGCTCAGACCCCTCACTGACTCCAGCCTCATCATACTATGTCACTCATAAGTGCCCTCGGACGAAGGTGGCAAGGAAGGGACTCTGTAATTCAACAAGAACACGTGGTAGGGAAGAAGGCTGGATGGATTGGCACAAGGGTGGTTGCGACTCAAAGGGCCGAGACACCCCCAAAAGCCTAGGTTTTCAGTCAGTTATCTGATAGCAGCCATATGGGAGTTGATAGTTTGCTAACTTTTTAATGGTCTCATAAAAACAACAACAAAAATGTCAGTTTACTTGCTATTATATAGCTAAAAGCTTCCAACACAGACTTTTTATTAATCACAACATAAGAACACAGCACAGAATGTGTGAGATAAAGAGATCAAGGGCTGGAAGCTCTGTGCAGCTTAAAAAGTGTGATAAAAGGTGGGATCATCTGTTTTACATACATACATACACTCAAAGGATATAGTGGGGAGTATAAAAAGAGATATGCATGTTGGAAGTAAAGGGATGAGGAACTAAAAAGAGGGAGGGAGGTGGATGGGAAGCAAGACAGAGGGCAGGGTGCCTCCTCCCAAAGGAACTGTAGTGAACACAAACAGGAAGGTAAGTGCAAAATGAAAACAAAATAAATGCTGTCTGTACAAGCAAAGCAAAAGAAAGATGACAGAAAAAAAGGGAAAAGAGAGTGGAAAGAGGTGATATGGGCATACACAGAATGGGAAAGGGGGGGAAGACTTAAAGCTGAAGGGGAAGTAAGCAAAGGAATGGCAAAGATGTTTATACTTGGTGCTTCTTTTTGCTCAAAATCATTTTTCTCTGGTTTAGAAAAAATAATGCCAGAAGGCCAAAATCATCAGACAAGTTGTCTAGCAAGAATTGTCCTTTGGAAGGAATATCAAATCCTACCAATTAGACCTTGACCGGAGCCCTCTCTTCAGCAGGCGAACAGACTGTGGAGACATTCAGTATTGTCCAGTCCATTTTTATCTACAATAAATCAATTACATTTTGGAGACACTCACAAAGCTTGCAGGAAAAGATTTTCACTGTTCTTCCTACAGACAGCTCTGTGATTACAGTTCCAGGGGGAGTTAAGCTCATTGTGAATATTTAAATAATCATTGAATAGCTACAACTTGGTGCTTTCTACCCTGGCTTAAGCTTACCTCAGAACAGTCATCTGCTGCAATAAGTGACTTAGGCTGGAACAAGGTCAGCAAAGGCAAGAAATGTGAATGAACACTAACTGCCTGCTAAACAAAGTGATGATTCATGAATAAAAAACAGGCATGATTTTAAAGGTCACTAGACCCAGTTAAACTGCATGTCTAACTCTTGTGTATCTGGCACACACAATATGCAGAACTGCCATAGGGCAATTACTTGGGTATTCATCAGCATGAATAATTCTGGTCTCATTTAGCACATAGCCATACTAAATTACATAAAGAAAATGAGGTATAGTCTCAGATCCATAGTCAGTGGTTTTATTACGCAACTTTCACCTCTTACAGAAATTCTGGCACTCTCTATACCTTTTAACCCTCTTAGGAGATACAAACTATTTCTAGAGCCAAGCTCTGAAAAAATTCACCTTTGCAGCCTGTGGCTTAAGGAAGGCTCTCTTTTCTGGCAAAGGCATAGGTTTATAATTTTACAGGATGCACTCATAGGTCACTTTTGGATGGCTTTCAGCCTGGTGCATTAAGATGATTTTAGCATTTCATTCAGTAATGCTTTGTTATTTTAATTGAGATATTCATTTCTTTTTCCTTTTTTTTTTTTTCTTTATTGCTGCTTTTATCTGTGGCACTTAGAGTGCCAAGACAGATCGCCTCAAGAAGAATAAAAGGCATTATTATACTCTGTCTCTCTCCAACATTTGTGCTTTCAACACATAATAAATATTCAGATGTGTTTGCTGTCATTAGCTAGAATGGGAAGACTGTCACTGAGAAAAGGAAGACTTATAACAGGAGGACCAAGCTTCCTTTAATATTATGGAGCTAAGCAACCCGATATTTTGTCAAGGACTTTAACAAAAGCCTGACAGCCTGGGGTAGGGGTGTTTTTGTGTGTGTGCTACTGGGGTCTTTCTTTAGGATCCTTCCCAGAACTCTTGAGACGATATGTACATGACATTCATCCTTTTGTGGGTTGTAGAATCTTACCTGTTAATAGGCCATATACACCTCTTGGAAATCCCTCCTGGATGGGGGCAGCCAAGGTCATGTCCAAGGTGGGATGGTTGTTTGCACACTACTCCACTTCTTATCTGCTGGTAAGATGACAATCCCCCTTTTTCTTTAAATAAAGAAGGACAAGCCACTCTTACAGTGAGATCAGAAAAAATACTGGAGGGCTTTCAAACCATGGTGGCCTATTACTATTTGCTTTAGTTTTGTTCCTTTGTTTGGGGAGGCAATGTGGGCCACAGGCATCCTAGAACCTAACATTAGTTTGCTGGTTTACTAGATGAGTCATTTTCTCTTTCACTAGCCCATCTCCAAAATGCAGATTTTGGTCATAGTAACTGCTCCTTGAAAAAATATCTTAAAAGTGGTTTGCAAAGAAAATTACATATCAATCTATGTTAGCAATTTGTTCGGCTCAAAAATTATGCAGATACATTCCAAGTCAAACACTGAGTGGTACTGTTTTTGCTAAACTTCACAGTTATTTTTAAATGTTATTTCTTTTTTTTTTGTCCATGTATATGAAAGATTTTATTTTGCAAATCAATTACAATTTAAATAAATTAAATATTTTAAAATGTTAACATAGTTTCTTACTAACTGGATACCATTCAATTATCATCCTTGAAAATTCTTTCATACTTCATGATCAGTGCCATATTGGCTTTTCTTCATCGTTAACAAAATATGTTTCATATTTTTCTTTTGTCTTCTTATTACCACTACTAGTTCAGGAAAGAAAGAGGGTCAAATTAATGGATATAACTTTATTGTACATGCAGCTTAATTCAGTATCAAGCTAACAGTCAAAAGCAAGTCTGTAAATTGAAATAACAAAGTCTAAAGGTAGTACATATTTTTGTCATGATTTCACTGATGTAAAAATGAAGCAAACTGTATATTTATAGAAACAAAACAAAATAAAACTTATTTTTCCATTCTCATTCTTTTATCTTCTCTTCCCCTCTTCACCTGGCAAAATTCCTTTAGGATACAAGATAGTCTACTGCATATATTTATTCCCCTGGAGAGAGACTGAAGAAAAAAAACCATGTGACAGATGTTAGTCACATTGCTTAATGTACTACTGGAACACATTCAGAAACTATGGTGATGAGCATGATATAAATAATCTATATAGAAGAGAATCCTGAAACCTTTCCTCTGAGAAAATGTTCATTAACTTCAATTAGACTTTTACCTGGGTAATGATTAATATGGACTGATTCCCAGATTATAGATATTTTTAGTCTATTTTTAAATAGGTATAATACCATCATTATGTTATTCCTAAACTTTGTTCCCAAAAGCTTTCTACTTATTTTCTTTTAAAAATGTGAATTTATTAAGCAAAGTGTACATGATAAATGGCAGCATCACAAGTAATAAAAGCACTGGAAGTGATACTAGCCAACAGTTAAATTAATAGGCAAAATGCTTATTATCAGTTCATACTATCTGTTCGCCAGAAAGTGGTCAGCACAGTGGATGGCTGTACTAGGTCAGACCCAAAGGGCCATCCAGCTGAGGATTGTCTGCTCAGTCTGGAGATACAGTGGAAGATATGGTGAGCAAAAAAAAATTTCTGTTCTCCCTACACTCCTGAATTTAGGGACCGGTTTTGTCTTCCTCCTAATTTGTCTCTTCTCTAGATAGAAGAGTCTTATGTCACCCTATATGCCTCAGCTTTGTCCCATCTGGAAATAAATCCACATCTTTAACAATTTTTCTTGTTTTAATAATTTTGCTAATAATTTCCAATTCTACTATATCCTTTTGAACATGGGAGGACAATGGGACAGGGGCCAGAATTGCACAGATTCAAAGGTGATTCATGATTATTCAACTGAGCATTATCTTGTTCTCTGTTTTGTTACATTCTTTTTCCTAACAGTTCCTAACATTTGATTTGGGTTTTTTTGTCTGCTATTGAACATAAGACTGACATTTTTTTGTGGAACTAACTCTCATTATCTCAAGATCTTTCTTCTGAGTGATAACGCTTAGCTCCTAGCTCATCATTTTATATGTGAATTTGTGGGTTTTTTTCCCTTGTGCATCACTTTACATTTTTCTGCACTGCATTTCATCTGCCATTTTATTGCCCAATCAGCCTCATAAGTTTCTGCAGCAATTCTTCACAGTCAGTCTGCATTTTTCCTATTCTGAATAATTTAGTATTAACAGCAAACTTTCCCAGATCTCTACAAAAAGCCTTTTCCAGGACTGTCATGAAGACATTGAAAAGCACAAGTCCCACCTCAGCCCCCTGTAAAATTCCATAGTGACCTCTCTGTTCAACAAGAATTAGTATTTTACTCCTTTTCTCTGCTTCATATCTCTCAGTCAGATACTTTTATCCATGGAAGGTTCCCCAGCTTTGAAATGAGCTGTGACTTCTTGTTTTCTTTAAAAGGCGTGAGAGATGGCCACTGTCAAAAGCCTTTTGGAAATGCAGCCAGACTATATCAACTAAATCATCCTTATTTTAGGGTTTGATGACTTTGTCAAAAAAATGCCAAAACTTCTACATAGCAGAACTTCCCTCTGCAGAAGGCATGCTCATCTCTCCAGGTAACTTGTATTTATCCAGGTGTCCACTAATTCTACTATACATTTTGCCTAATAATTTACCTAATACAGAAGTCAGGCTTAGAGAATCTAGTTACACCAATCTGCCTGGAAAGCCTCTGATATACCATCTGCTGTGGCTATGATGACATGCTGAAAGATTTCAAAGAACGTGGAGGAAATTCTGAATACATTTTAAAAGGAAGACTCCATGTTATCATGACAAGACTCGTGATATCACGGCACCTTCATTCTGAACTCTTTTTGAAAGAAAGTGGCCATGATTACTTTATTTTGTGCTATGCCCACATCCCATATACTCTCCACTTACAGTATCAATATGCAAGCCAGAGCACACCTATAGGATTTGTAGTTAAAGGATTATAGATACTGTGATTATGAAGACCATGAAACAGGTATCTGGAACTTTAGTAAGATGAAATCGTCTCTGGAGAGGTACTGGAGCAGGATTTCAAGGCTGAGTATATGCAGACTTAAACATCTAAGTGGCTGGCCAGAGCTTTTACTCTGTCCTTGAAAATCATGTTAGGTTCTTATGAGCTATTTTAGATCTTTTTCCAACATCATTTGTTTTCAGAGCCAGAAGAGAAAACCATGTTCTCCATTGTGTCCCAGCATTTTACTCTCAGTAAGATACTATGATCAGACCATGATAGGCCACCTATTTTCACTTAGAAGGTACAGCCTGAATGCTGAATTTCACGTAGATCCTCAGAAACATCTAATTTGCCATTACTAGCAGGGAAAAGAGATCTGTGACATAGAAAGATCCCATTCATACAGATTTTTCTTTTTGTAAGAATTCCTGTTGAGTGTGCTGACATCTTGTGGCTGGATATTTAAAATGTGCTATGTGTGCATCGCAATGAGGTAATTACTGCATGGCATGCTGGGATCTTCAGTTCTTCTTGGAGACTTCAGTCAAAGGCCCCATTGACTCTTTTTCTTCTTCCTGTGTTGAAATTATTTTTTCATCTAAAAACCTCATAATTTTAGGGGCAAAATAAGCACTCTCAGGTACATTTATTTCCTTCAGGTCACATAGTCATTAAATCTCGGTGCCTGAGACACAGGCCAGAGTTGTGAGTATGATAGTAATTGCAAGAATACTGGCATGTGTTTGCCAATGAACTACTCTTCTTTGACTGGTTCTTGGCTTTCTTTTGTGGCCAGATGTTAGCAGAAGGAGGGAACGTTTTTTCCACAGTACACAAGATGGAGGGCTGCGCTTCAGTTCTTTGGGATTTTGTTTGTTTGCTCCTTCTAAAAAATAAATCCCCTGCAAACACTTCATGTCTCATCCTTTTACAGTCTAGAGATGACTTCTGTCATTGGTGTCTTCTGGCTATTCTTTTTTTGCCCATTCTTCCTCTTTTGTGTCTATAGTGTCCTTTCCACTCTCCCCATCTTTTAAACCCTCTCTTCTTTCTTGTCATCTTTTTCTTTTTTTTTTTCCCACCGTTGTTCAAACTTCTTCAGCAGAGATTTTGTTGTGCCCACCTGCAGCAGAGCAGCTGATTCCACAACAAAATTTACCAGCTTTGATACCTTCATTCTGCTGTGAGTTAAAAGGTGAGGAGCAGAGCCTGTGTGCATAGCTCAAGGGACCCTGATAAAGCTTCTCAGGGTTACTGTGAAAATCATTTCCATGCTGAAGGCCTAGCAGACAGGAGGACTGGCAGTTGTCTACAACAAAGAGACTTAGAGCAGGTAGTGCAGAATCAGCAGCTCTTTTGGGGTTAATAAGATACTTCTGAGGACAAGGGGAGAGGTTCTGCAGGTAGTTGCTGCCTCAGGCATAAGGACTAGCAACCACTGAGCTCAGTGTGAGTTAGACACAGTAAGAGAGGCTCTATGTATACAATCTGTCTCCCTCTGTTTATGTTCGTGATTCATCTGTGCCTACATACTCTTACGAACAGTATGCTGCACTATGTCATTAAACACGAAATTGTGTACATAACTTCTGGGATTTGTGTATATGTCTCATAAGAAGAAAAGAAGGGTTTCAGTGAAATCCTGCCCATATGGTGGGTCAGCATGCATTAGTCTCCATTTTTCTGATGTGTCTGTTCTGAAGAACCATTCAGAGAATTTATCTAGCCAGCACTACAGGAAATTTCCAAGCAGGAGAGGATATATACACATATGTTTCATAAAGATTTGATGAAGTTTTCAAAAAGGTGGTATATCAGAAACTAGAAGAAAGGCAATATGGTCAAAGTATGCTGTAGGTTCAGCATATTCTCAGTACAAGTGGAAAGCTTACAGGTATCAACTCATAAAGGGTATTTATTACGGATAATGGAAATGGAAGAGAATTTAGTGTCCTGAAAATGTTAATCTTTTTAGGCAATAATGAATTATTATGACAAAAAAGAAGAAAAATCTTAATGCTTTCAGGAGATTTTCCAATGCAAATCTAGTAGTTACAATGTCAGAAGTTATTCGAGAAAATTAAGAGATCAAGTTGTTTGTGAGAACAACAGAAGAATGAAAATATGGGCCTTGGAATAAATGTACACATCCCAGCAAAATTGTTATAACTCTTGAGGCACTAAACTTGGGTGCTTTCATTGCTGATTGATCATATGATTAAGAACAAGCCTGTCTAACAGGAAAATACAGTCAATTGAGAGGCAGATAGAAAACCCAGTCCAGATTAGTTCCCTTGAATTCTTCTCTACAGTAAACGCCACTCTTTTTTCCTGGACTTTGTGATTAAGAACAAATTTGAAAGTAAAATATTTTCGTTTATTTTATATCTGTATGGCTGTCAGAAGATTTAATCTGCATCCCTGTATGATCACAAATAAATGTTATCCACATTTCAAGGACATTGCCAAGATCCATAAATAAACTACATTTCTTTAGAGATGTTTTAATAAGGTTCACATGGGATTGAAGTCATGTGTAGACTTTGCAGAAGCCTTTGTCCTAGAAAATGAACTGTATCAGTATAGAAACTATAGTTCTGAAGCTTCATTTGTAGGCTCATCTGCTCAACTGCTATAGTAAAGTTTCTATATTAAAACTTCTACCAGCTTTTTATAAACTTCATTGTCAACTACAAATGTCTACTTCATTTGTAACTCACAAACTGCAAGAAAAAAAGGAAATGTATCTTTCCCTTTCCTTGCCAATATTTCATTGAGTACTTTTCATTTTGTTTCCTAAATTTTTTAAGCATTGTGCATTTGGTTTAAAACACATCATATACTCTATTAATATTCACTTCAAGGATTTAAAGTTTATTTTTTGGAAGTCATCAGTCTAAAAAGAATAGCGGTTGAAAATTCTAGCACAACTTCCAGAAATTCGTATTACTGTGAACAGTTACCCAGAGGCCATGCATGCTAGAGTGAAACCAGTCACAACAACCCGAATTGTGTCACACCTGGCGAGCTTTTTCTTATTGTGATCCTGTAGTTTTATGAACATTTTTCTGCTGTTTTATAACTACACCCATTCAAGGAAACGTTGGCTCTTTCTACACTTACAACACTGATAAATGTAAGTGCTCCCCTTGTTAAACCAGAGAGTTTGGGCCACACTATTCAGAATATGCCTTTCTATTCTGTCAAAGAAATCCTAACGTGTTTCTGCTTCCACAAATGCCAGTAATTTTTGTTCTGCTCTAACTGTGATGGGATCTGGTGTCATCAAAGCCAAAGATTCAAGGTGGATGTGCCTGCACCTTCTGCATCTAGTGAGTCCTCTGTAAGATCAAAACATTTTAAAACCCTCAGAGGGCACATTTTCTTTAAATAAAAAGCAAAATTTTAGTTATTCAAGTAGAGAAGACTCAAATAAGGAAAACTAGCTTGTGCACATCCTTTGTCCATTGTCCTTGCTTTTCCCTACTCAACCACCTTTTGAATAGCATCAATCTCAGACCATTCCAAACCCTAGGCATCTTTCTTTCAGGAAAGATCCATCTTTCAGGAAAAATGTCTTCTGAAGTCTTTTTGCTACCCACTTTCCACTGTAACTGTATAATGTCCTTTCATGAATTTCAAGCTCTTACTTGTGGCTGTAAACTGCCTGCTTCAGCCATACCCCACTGTCTCCGAGATCCTCTGCCTCGGGTACGCTCAGTAACTCCCTCAGGGAAGGAAAAGTCCCCCTTCTCCTCTCAGCAGACTCTTTGTACTCAGCTGCTTTAATAAGGGAACATAAACATAACTCCAAACGCACAGTAAAGCAGATGCCACCTGGCATTATCACAAAAAAAATAGAAGATACATTTCTTTGCTGGTTAGCAGCAACAAAACAAAGCAAGATGCAATTAGTATCTGGGAAGCCTTTGAGCACATGGTGCATATAGTTGTCAGCGTGTGTGCCAATACAAATTGAATAAGGAAGGATCTGTGGAACCATCTTATTGTTCAGAAATGCTCTGAGCTTCCCTTGCACTCTGGGCAGTGTGCTGGGTGTCAGTGCAACCTGACTTACTAAAGAACACTAGTGAGGCATGCTAAAAGAAATCAGTTTCCAAGCACAAGACATTTTTTAGAGGTGCTATTTTCAAGCCTTCACAGCTCAGCCAAATCAAACCCAATTTTCCTTGGAACACTTGAATGCACTACTTCTCAATAAGCAATAAGTATCTGCCAATTTCTGATTTTCTAGGTTCAGCTGATTCATCAGTACACTTCTTCAGCAAGTAGTCATAAGGCAGTTTATAACATAAGCAGTCTATTTTAGTCTTCTTATATTCCAGAGGACCAAACAGTATTAAGCCAAACACTGCAGAAAAATAAACAAATTGCAGGTTTAGACTAGTCTTGGAAAATTTTAATCTCCAAGGCAAATATTCCAGGAGAGTGTGAATGGGTGAAAAAAGATATTTTAGAAGGCAATATTTAGGAATCTACTGTTAGAATATTAGCTGTAACAAACATCAATTATTCTGAAAACCAGTAACTTCAGTCAAACTATCTTTTCTTGGCACTATAAAATGTATTGAAGTGTTGATAATCGCAAAATTTGAAGTGGTTTTCTGACTAAAGGGTTTACAAAGGATTCACTGCAGTAATTCTACAAATACAAAACAACGGTTTATGCAGCTCAATTCATAACCCCAAAGTTATTAGTCATAAACATTACTCCACTTTGGTACATCAAAGTAATATGTTTGCCTAACACTACATTTCATAATTAAGACTGACTGACAAAGTGGAAAGAAATGAGAATATTAATGTAAGAAAACGTGTCCTCGGATCTGCCCCTGGGTATGACCTGGCTCAACTGCCTTTCTTTTGGAAAACCAAGATAGAAAAAAAAGTAAGTAGTGGTGGGTTGACTTTGGCCAGCTGCCAGACACCCACCCAGCCACTCTCTTACTCCCCCTTCTCAATCAGGATGGGGGAGAAAACAAGGCAGAAAAGCTTGTGGGTCAAGATAAAAACAAGGAGATCACTTACCAGTTGGCACTGTAGACTTGTCTTGACCTAAATTTAGAGTTGCTTAGAGAAATATCCCTTTCCCATTCAAATTGCTTAATAAAAATTATCTAGAAACAAACTTGCAATCTTAAAAAAAGAGAGGACAGAAAGTCTGACATCAAAAGACGTTAAGAACAGAAAAGTTAGTTATTGTCTGAAAGAAAATTCTTAATTTGTTTATAATAACTCGGTTTCTTGTTTCAGTTCCTTCCAGGTTCTGCAAGTACTGAGAAGGCAGTGAAGGTGAAGAGGGAGATGAAAAGAGTTATCAGTCCCTTCCCTTTCCTTCCCTTCCCTTCCCATTTATGTATGGTCAGAAGAAGGGAAAGTTATTTTCTGAAAACACACTTGAAATTAGATTCTATTTGTGCTTCTGAATGAAAATCTTAGCTCCATATCTGTTAGCATCAGTAATGTCCCAGCTTGAAAACTGTCTTTTTCTCTTCAAAGAATTCTGGAGATCCTTACTCGTGAGACTTTTTGCTCATTCTGTAGGAGCAGACTTTGAAAAAGTCAGTCATTGGTCCCCATGCCAAACTTCTGAGAATCTAAGGAAGGTGCCCTTTCAGTGGGAGAGTATTTTTACCAGGAAAATTGCAAGCAGTTTCTGGATACGTGTGAGTACATTTTAAGGAAAAAAAATAGCCATTCCATAATTTCCTCTGCGACAACAAGGAAAGGAAGCAGGTCTATCTCCATATATAGGAGACACATTGAGTCTGCAATGAAGTAGAAATAACATCACAGAATGACAACTGAATTACATCCATTGGATGCAAATGCGTAATTGGTGTCAAAATGATCTAAGAATGTTTCAAGGAAGCTAAGAATGTGCATGTAAACAGCCTGCAGGATGGACTTTTCTCCTCTTGCTATGCATGTCATCACTGGCTTTGCCTATGTTCTGTCTGGGAATAGAAATTTCTTCCTTCTAGTTGCTATAAGAACTCTCCTTTCTCCTGAGATTTGGGAAATGATGATGAACCCTTTCTGCTTGCTCTGAGGGACTCGTATTTGAAGCAAGAGACAAGAAAGCTTTGAAATCTGTCCCAAACTCAGTACTATTGATATCTGGCCTGGTACCAATGAAGGCAGTCTTTCTGTGACTGGATCAACTATCTTGGCATGGATTTTTGCCTTTGTGCCAGCTGGGAGCCACATTTCACTGTGCCTTGCACTTCATCTACACACTGGCAGAAGCCAGATTTCCCTGCAGGCTGCTTAACCATCTTGGCATGGCTCTTGTCCAAATGCTGGCTGGGAGCTGGTTCCTCTGTGGCCTTCTCGATTCTCTTGGCATGAACATTGCTCAGACACCAACTGAGAGCTCAGTTCCTGAAGCCTGCTGTTTCCATCTGCTAATTCTGAGTGGCAACAAAAAGAGAGGGGCTATCCTTCAAACCACCTCAGACTATTTTTTTTTTCCTTCGGAAGTTTCTGAGGAAAAAAACCCCAACAGTCAGACATAAATAAACACTAGGTTAAACATTCTGTAAAACCTCTGTTCCAAAAAGAAATTGGAAGTCCAGCCTCTGTGTGTCTAGGTCAGTTCCACCTGGGTAATCAAGCTACAGTTGGCTGGAATTAGTCTGCAAAGAAATGAAGGACTGGGCTGTGGTATGCTTTGCTTCATCCACTTAGAGAAAATCCACTGTGATTTCTGTATGATATGCTTCTTACTCACAGATGAGCTCTAGGCTCTTGCTCTTCAATCCTGATCTCTGTATCTCTTTCCTTTAATCCTTTTTGTAATTGCTGACAGGTTTGCCTGACTTTATGATTGTCTAGTCCTTTTCTTGTTCTTTAGTTGAATAAAATTCTTGGATTCTTGCCTATATTGTAGATTTATTTTTCCAGACTAGTGGGAAAATATTTCATTTTTTTGATTCACTATAATAGGTCTATCTGCTTTTTACTCAGCCTTAAGTGCTGAGTGCAAATATCCCTGTCTTAAGCTACATTTCCATGAAGGGATATTCTCTGGATACATAGAAATCTGGAAGTCTCTTCCTGAGAAATGGTGTTAAGTCTAGGTTCTGAGTGAAGATCTATCTCTATCTGTATGGAGATGGAGAATGTTTATCTCCTACAAACTGAGACAAGATAAGGCTGAGAGCATTGACTCCATCTGCAGCTTAATGCACCATTGTATCTCTGGTTCTGCTAATCCCAAACGATGAAAAGTCCTGAGTCAGACATGAAAAATCGTGACACTTCTTCTAAAAACTTATGACTATTAAGCATTTATAAAAGCTGCAAATCTCAAATGTCCTTGGCATTTGGAGGTGGAGAGGTGGTGGGGGAGGAAGAAATGTAAAAAGAATGCTTACTACTGGGAATTATTTAGCAGAGCAAATAACTTTACAGCCTCCTTACTGGAGATGTTAGTAGGCAGATTTGAACATTAATACCCCTCCTTTGACAAATATCTTCATATTTTTCTTAACTGCCTTACTTGTCTTTATGCTAACTTTGACTAAGGACTTTGAAAATGCCTGAAGAGTAAAAGGAAGACACTAGACAACTTTAACCCCCCAAAATAGTATATTCCGTTGGTTAACTGGTTAGGTCAAATAGTCCTTGCCCACTGCTTGGCTTGTATAGTAGGAAGATACTACTTTACCTAATACTCATTTTACAATCAAAAAACTGGCTAATAACTTTAGATGAATGCATAAAAACTTGTGCTAAAAACATGATCTGAATGACAGTTATCTGTGGGCAGATAGTCACTTCCAAATATACTTACAGTCTCTGGGCCCACAGGGCCAAAATGTGAGTTCCTGACTTTGTAGTCTTTCAATGTGCATGCTGCTATTTTAAAATACTCTCTGGGCAATAAACTGCAGTAAAAAGGCATGCTGAGAGAGGGGAGATAACTGATATCATGTCAGTTATAGGGGGAGACAGTTTTGTGCAGTCACAGAATTACAGAATGGTTGAGCTTAGCAGGGACCTCTGGGGATCATCTTGTCCAAGCTCCTTCTCAAGCAGGGCCACCTACAGACAGTTGCCCAGGACTGTGTTTAGATGTTTTTTTTTTAAATATCTCCAAGGATGGAGACTCCACAACCTCCCTGGCCAACCTGTGCCAGTGCTCAGTCACCTTCACAACGAAAAAGTGTTTCCTGATGTTCAGAGGGAACCTCCCATGTTTCAGTTTGTGCCCATTGCCTCTGGTCCTGTCACTGGGCACCACTCAAAAAAGCAGGGCTCCATCCTCTTTGCACCCTCCCTTCAGGTATTTATGTACATTGATAAGATCCCCCTGGACCTTCTCTCCTCCAAGCTGAACAGTCCCAGCTCCATCAGCCTTTCTTTATATGAGAGATGCTCCAGTCCCTTCATCAAACTTGTGGCCCTTTGTTGAACCCTCTCCTGTATGTTTCTCTTCTACTGGGAGCCCAAAACTGGACACAGTACTCCAGCTGTGGCCCTCACCAGTGCTGAGCAGACAGGAAAGATCACCTCTCTTTTCCTGCTGCCAGTACTTTTTCTAATGTGGCTGAGGATACCATTTGTGGCCTTTGCAGCAAAGGCATGTTGCTGGCTGACATTCAACTTTGTGTCCACCAGGACCTCCCGGTCCATTTCTACCAAGCTGCTTTCCAGCTGGGTGGCCCCCAGCATGTACTGCTGCATGGGGTTGTTCCTTCCCAGGTGTAGGACTTTGCACTTCCCCTTGCTGAGGTGCATAAAGTTCCTTTTGGCCCATTCCTCCAGCCTGACAGGGTCCCTCTGGATGACAACATGACCCTCTGGTGTATCAGCCACTCCTCCCAGTTTAGTGGTGTCTGCACACTTGCTGAGGGTGCACTGTCCTCTGTCATCCAGATCATTGATGAAGATGTTAAACAGGACTGTGTCGATCTGTAAATATTTAAAGTTTTAATGTTATGTTTAAAAATTAACTCCAATATGAGAAGATGCATTTCTTACGTTGCAATGCTATTAATGTTCTATAAATGGATAGAAGTTCATGCTAAAAGCTTTTTAACCACAACTCTCTATAAAAAAATAAATAAAACTGTCCCTGGTCTTTCACCAGTGTATCTGATTTGTAGAAGTGTAGTTTCAATCTGTCTTAAGCAAACTTTCAAAAAATTAAAATGCAATAATTATGAAATGCAATTGTCAACAAAAAATAATTAGAGGCAGTTTTAAAATTTGGATTATTTGGATCCACTATCTAGGTGACTTATTCAATATGCATGCAATAGGAAAAAGTGAATTCATAAGATGTAGGTATTGCTCTGAAAAACAACCATGTGAATATGCTCCTTCTTACTCCATATCTTTATTTTCTTGGAGTATATCTTGCATACTTGAAGTATATTTTCCAAAATTACTACTTACTACTGCCAGGGCTGTAGAACTAACATAACTCTATCAGAATTGACTGAGTTTTTCCTCACTGGTGTTCATACGCTGCTGGCAGAATTGTTAATATTCTACTTAGTATTTCAGGGCATGTAATTTTTTGTTGATATGCATTTGTGGCAGCCCACAGGAAGAAAGAACATTTCCATGGTATAACTAAAAATGTACTTTAATGACCATGGGTTTGCACAGATGTAAATTAAGGCAGTAATCAGTCTGAAGAACCTTTGTTACTGGCAGTGGTGCACAAATGAGAAAGAATTTAGTTTTGTTTTCAGAATCCATGTTGGTTTTACAGGGTTGAAATAAAGAGGAGAAAAAATACTTTTACTCTTATTCTGATCTAATTTGCCCTGAGAATTACAACATGAAAACATTTCCTATGTCACTATGCAATTCTACAATAAACTAGTATTGACCTTGATGGATTTCCATAGAAGAATACATTTGAAAATGTCATTGGAATAGGATTGAAAACTGATTCTCTGAAATTGTTCAACGACCAGTTTATCTTTATTTAACTACAAGGGCTGTGGCTACTCTAGCGTCCTGCTGGAAACACTTAGGAATCCTGCTATAGCTCAAATAGTCTGACAGCAAAAATCTTCCCCAAAAGAAATTCAAGCCCCAAAACAGAACAGAACAAAACCCAACCAAAACCAATTATTTCCCAGGCTGTATTATTTTTACTGAAGGCCTCTTGCAGAGCTACACGAAAAGCACCTGGACAAAATACGTCATTTTATTTCTGCTGCTACAGTGCTGCTTTGCCACTCTTGTCTTCCAGTTCCCTATGTGTCATCCTCTGTAGAAAGTGGGTTTATTAACATGGCTACAGAGACAGGTCAAAACAGCTTGGCCTTGTCTAAATGGATTCCTTCCAGACATATTTTCACAGGTTTTCCAAAATACTAAATTGTGTTGTAATTCTGATAAATTCTGAAGTCATGGTAGTTTTGAAGTGTAAAGATTTGTGTAAAGACATTCAACATGCACTGTAAAAACTGGCCAAAATAGTATGTTGAAGAAAAAATAGATCATATTATACTAAAATCAGATTTTTAAAAGCTAAAACCAGCTTCTGATTTCCGGAATAGTTATATTCTGAAATATGTATTAAGCATTTATGTACACTACATACAGTGTACACTGAAAACAAAACAGTATGCTGAAGAGAAAATAGAAATAGTATTGTTTGGCTGTCATTAACAATATTTAACACTAATTCTGAAAGTGCTCCACTGTCATGGCAGCACTGGTATACTTCACAGTGTATAAACATAAAGAAGGAAACATCTGTAGAAAGAATATTTTTTTTCCCCCCAAAAATCCATAGGAAAACAGAAAGAAAGGAAAAAAAAGGAATTCCTGGTTAAGATACAGAGGCATCCTCTACGTGGTTTGAAAGAGCATCTTTCTGAGTCCTTGCAAACTTGTAAAGATCATCTCCACCAACCAGGAGAGGGAGAGGGCTGTAACATGCGATGCCTGGAGGAGCCAGGACGGAGGAACAGGAGACCAGACCAGGAGGGAGCACTCTCAAGGCATGGAGGGGGCAGCCAGCAGATTTTAAGTGTGAACTACCTGCCTATTTGCAGAACACTGCCAAAATATAGAGTCTTGGACATTACCGAAGACAAATAACCCCCCCTTCCTATACAAGACAGTTTGGCTGAAACAACCCTTGAAGCCACGGCCATTGCCGCCGCGCCTGTGGCAGCCAGTCTGCCTCCAGCACATCCCACCCTCTTCCCTGGGGCTGTCCCCCAGCACCCTGCCTTCGCAGAGGGGGCTCTTGCTCTCCCGCCATCCCCCGGCCTGCCCGAGCTCCCATCGCGACACAGGGGCAGTATGCAAGCATGAAGTTCTCCCTCGTGCCTTGGGTGAGACTGCCGGTGGCTGGGCTGCCAGGAGATATGATGAGAAGTACATAATGTTAGAATGAAAACCACTGGCGCGAGGACCTCAACGCTTTTTCCAGATATACCGTTGAGGTGCTTTTGATGCAGTATGTGCCATCTGCAGTTAAAAATCCTCTGTTTACATATCATCGGAGATAGCTTAGACCTGGATAATTTTCTTTCTTTGATTAAGAAGGCATTTTTTTGCAAGGAAAAAAAAAAAAAAAAGATTGCTCATATTTAAAAGTGCATATTTTTTTACTTCTTCTCAGTGGTAATTGCACCAGGTTTGATCCCTCAATATTTTGACTAGGCAAAACTAATTTCTTTTAGTTTCTTTTGTCTTGTTAAAATATTAACTTTTGGAGACTTAGGGAACCTCTCACAGATCATTTCCCTAACACCTAGTGCTAGGATTGACCACGCTAAAACTGGTTTCTCATTATGCTGCTATAAATCAAATAGCAAATGCAATTTAATATTAAATTTTTAATCTTTTTAAAACACTTGTGAGCCAGCCATCTAAGACTAGCCAGCAACACCTAAACAATCAGTCATTCTTCTTTCATTTATTTCATTTGCCAATCCAACAATACCTAAAGAGGAAGGAAGCACTGTATTTATAGCTATACAAAAAGATGGGCACTAGGAACTATTGAATGTTTAGATGGAATGTCTCTTTCCAGCATCAGTGTTTTACAGGGTATTAAAAATTATTGTGGCTGTTATTGTAAATAAATACTGAATTATAGAAATCGTAAAAATACAGTGTTTATAAAAAAACATGGGCAACAGAGATGAGGTTTATTTTCTTTGGTTTTTTTTCATACCTTCCTACAAAACTACATCATGAACTACATGTACTGTGGAAAAAAAAAATACATAATTGTTTTCTAGGAGGGCATCTGTCTCCTTTAATATTTCTACCACTTTTTAGCAAGCCAATCTTGTGCCTAGAGCTTTTTAATTTATAGAGACTAATTAGATTTTTTTTTAGTGGTTTTTACTTGCTAATGATTTCTAAAGTATTTATTCACTACCTTTCTGAATGAGTATAAAATTTTAATGAAAATTCATCTGCCTCTAATATCTATTTTACTTAGTAGTAGAGGAAAAAAGTAATTGGAACTATTAAAAAAAAAGTTAAATCTGAATAGAAAAGACCCTCAGTGGAATGCCTGTGCCAAGAAAATGTTTTTGTGTCAGTAAAATGTTTAAAATCCCGTCAGGCCTCAAGCTCTTAAATGAGATTTAAGTTTTTCAAAGACCTTTCCAGGTTCTCAGGAGGGGGTGATTTCCAAATATATATAGCTAGTGTCAGATTAAGTTCTTAAGGACTGATTTTTCAAACAGGCTGCTAAGAATGTCTTCAATGACATTCAACAAATGTTTGTTAAGTAAATCCTTCAGATTCAGATCTAGCAATAAACTTTTTATACATGGTCCTCGGTGCCCCATGGGAATTCTTTGCGAGGTTGGAGTCTTAGCCAAAGCTATGTGAATTATTTTAAATTACATACATTAGGTAGTAACTTGAAATCTTGACTACTTAAAGTGAGTGCTGTCAATTTTTATCTTAAATAATGGCCTATGATGTTCACATAGTTATTTTGCAGCTAGTTTTACATTGAAGCTGTGAACTGTTCTTCACAAAGTCACATTTCATTCTAATATGAGGCTCCTACTGTGTACAGAATTGTTTGTTCACACTCTATTTAGTTCCATAGTAATTGTAATAAACTAATTTCACTGTCAGAACAGTCCAAGGTATCCAGAGCTGTGCCCTGTGGAATAAAATTTTCCAATCAAAAGGGGAAAGACCAGATTTTAAAAAGGTCCTAGTTAAATCTAGAGCTAGCCTAGATCTAGCCCTTCCCAAGTTAACAAGTTAGCATTTTCAATTTGAATTAAAAGAATATTTGAAAATTATCTTTCTCTCCACTAATACTGCTATTATGTTTGCATATATATTTTTACACTGAAGACAAGTGCAGATTTCAGTATATTTTCACTGAGATGGCTAGTTTGCTAAGGATGATAATAGAAAATATTTGAGTGATGTACAGAGTTGACATTTAGAAAGATTTTTTAATAATTATATGGCACTTTTATTAAAAAAAAACAAAAACAAAGGAAACATTGTGATAGACCTTGCTATATCATGGGTTAATATGTATGATCACATGTGGAATTTAACTGACCCATAACTGAAGTAGGCCCCATAGAAGCTGAAACCAACAAACATACACAGAGATGTGCTGGCAGGGTTGGAGGATGGTGCAAAATGAGCAGTCTTCTAAAATAATGACAATAAAGAAGGAAAATGTTTGCTGAGTTCAACATGGACCAGCGCCCTATGATATAGGTGGAATATAGAGATACAGATCGGGAGATCTAATATGTAATTAGTTTGACTACTTTATTAAAAAAACCTCAGAAACCTTCTAAGATGTGCATTGGTGTGGAGAAGCTTGCACAGCATTGTGCTAATAGCTTGCTATTGGTACAGAGGTTTCAGCATTTTGTCTGTTAGATGATGAATTTGTGTGTCATGCCATGTAGACAACCAGCTTAGCCCACTATTTGCCATTAAGCCAAGTGTGTTTCTTTTCTTTTGTCTGTTCTATTAATGAGATAAGAACAGTGTTGGAGTCCCTAGCCAGTGGATGCACTGTTCCCAAGACCTATGAAATTACAGTACTTACAGAAAGAATGCCTTAAGGAACAGCTAATATGACAGTGTTCAATATTTTCATTAGTGATTTCTAAAAATAATTTTAACAAATAAAATAAAGGAAGTGACTGTGGAAAAAATTACCATAATTCCAACTGCACTTGAAAGACTAGAAAAATAGTCTAAAATTAATGAAAAATTAATAAAGATACCTGTGGCAATGTAGAACTGGCAAAAAAATTCAAAGCATGTGAAGAAACATATTTTTCCTCCTTTTGGATTTTTGAGGGTATTTCTAAAAAAAAAAGAAATGTTTGCCTTATTTGCCTCTAATGATTTTAAAGCATTATTTACTATTTAATAAATTTATTATATAAAAATACATGTGTATGTACACTTGCATATGTATACATATATGTAAGTATAAATTATTTACTTTCGGAAAATGACAGTTATGGTCAGTAGTAGGGATGAAGCTGTGCCATAGGCAGGACTAAATGATTACTGTAGAAGTGCTAGAAAGTTACAGGTCAGAGCCTGATGTGGCCTCAAGGCTTGGTTTTATGAATCCATACTGCCTTTGCAGTCAGACCAAGGTTCAGAAGTAGTACTGTAAACAGAGATCTCAATAATAGATGTATCAGTATAAATACCCCTGCCTTATTTATAGAAAGATGCTTGCAAAATTAAAAGTACTTACTTATGCATTTGCAATAATCTATAGAGTTAACATACCCCATTATTGACCTTGTTTATTCAAAAGCAATTGCCTAATTTAATACATTTCCATGTGAAGTCACTTTATTTCATATAAGTAAAGAAAGCATTCTGATGAACTGAATTGCATCACTAATGTAATGTTAAACAGTTTTCTCAAAAATGGCTGCTCTGAAATTTCAGAGGCCCCTTTTCCTGCTCTTCACTTGAGATGACAATAGCTCCCCTCTGCCAGAGAAGGGGACTGGGAAGTACTTGGCTGCAGGCGTAAGCATTCACTCTCCTGCTCTGGAAGACGTCATTATTTAAAGTAGTTAATATGTTCCTTGGTTTTCTACCAGCCCATCACTGCTTTTGTGGTTCTGGACTGCAATTTCTGAACAGATTGGTTCTAGAAGAAATCTAGGTAAGTGGATGGTAGAGAAGAGCAGGTGATAATTACAGAATTGTGACACTTAGTTGTGGAGTTTTGGTTTGTTGTTGTGTTGTTTTGCGTTTTGGTTTTTTTTTTTTTTCATGTTGCTTTTAGCTCTTATAGATTTTAGTCTTATAGAATAACATGAAAGGATCTAGGTGTATAATTCTTAGATATGCTAAAGCCCTCTTGTGTATGGCTCCAATACCCACACCGGTCTTAATTATCCTGTTGAGAAACAAAAAAAATAAAGCTATTTAATGTGTGTTGTGTGCACATAATGATGTGTACAGAAAAAAACCAACACTTCCTATTCATAAGACTCCTTTCCCCTTTGGATTTCATTTCCTGGCTTTCATTTTATGATTAGTCTCAGATTAATACCCTGTTCTATGTCAAGAGACTTGACTAACTGATCTTCTAATGTGATTTCAGTCCCATAACTTGAGTCTACACTGTGCTTATTTCATTCAGTCATTTAGGTACATTTCTTGGATAAGAAAGCTCTCCTTAGCCTCATAATTTCTGTTCTTCTGTGCTCATTAAAATTTGTGCTTATCTTACACAGGCACATATACCATAGCAGACAGTCAAGTTCCCGTCCCAGATCTGGAACGGTTTCCTTCCATTCCTCCATGCCTGGAGATTGACAGAAGCTGTTGCCCAGTGCATAGAAGAATTTTTTTCTTTAGAGTTCTTTTTTAGAAGTGCCATCCTGCATATCAGCACAAGGTTTAGCATAAAACCAGAATATTTCTTCTATCAAACCTTATTAAAAGAAAAAAAAAAAGTTGTTGAGCCTCTGCATTGTAAAGATAGGCATTCTAAATAATACAGTAAGAAGCTATCCAGTTCTTATAATGATGTGTCTGCGTCAACTTTTAGACTTGAATCCACTGAATATACTTTGAGCTCTGATGTATGTGTTTTTCTTAATTCTGTCTTTTAAGCACCTCTCAAGAAAATGTACAAAAGATGTATCATGGCATAGAGACCTTGAATTTCAACAAAAGTAAAGTACACTTTTAACATAGTTGATGCTGATGCCTATGAGCTAAGAAGGGAGTTATGTAACTGACAGCAAATGAAAGGAACAAGAACAAGGGAAGGACTGTGAGCAGTCTTTAAGAAAGTGAAACTGAAGTGTCATATCTTTTCATTTAGAAAAGATTTCTTCTATTAAATATAATTATTTTTCCTTCAAGTTTCGATGAAGATGAGGTTGCTAGGAAACTCATTCTGTTTTCAGCTGTGCCTGTGTAAATATGGCATAACCAGTTTACACTGATGAAAGATCCTGGACTGAAATAAGAACAGCTATGGAGTAATTTTGATGTTTGCTCATGACTAACATAAGAAAACATATTGTTACAAAAGAGACAAACTCAGTGACCAGTTGTCACCTCCTGCTCTTAGGGGAACATCTGGTGCAAGCCATGAGAAATTAGATTTATGCCATCCTTGTAAATCCCTGATGCCTTTGCAGCAGAGCTGCATGAAATTCTTCACAATGAAACACAGCTCCGCTACTTGCATAATTTCACTCAAGATTGCTTTGGAACCATTAATCCATGGTTCTGGCTCTTATGGATTCAATTCATCTGCCATTAATAATAGGAGAGAAGTGATTATTCTCTATGTTGCAGGTTCTAAAGGAATGATAGTAAATATTATTATAGCTCTTCTTGCACCTATAATGCCTTTGGTAGCAGTACCTGAGTACTTTACTTTTATAGGTCAGTGGGCATATACTGCTTGTATAAATGCTACTGTGACTGTAATACTCACTATGAATATCTATGCAGCATTTTAGGATAAACTCACTGGGTAATGACAGCTACATCACATCTTTTGTATCTTAATACCACTGGCCATGCCAAATGTGTGGCCAACATACCTTTGCACACACCCTAGGACCTATCCCAGCATGTTTTGTATAAAAAGGTGTTTCATCTTCCTACTAAAATTCCTGCACAGCTATGCTGCCTATTGCTGCACCAGGGACATCAAATTAGGTCTGTAATCAGATTTCATCCATCCAGTCCTATCACAAGAAATAAATAAGTATTCGAGCACTATGCTGATTTCTGTTATATCATTGACAATGATGGAAATATGGACTATCCTTATATCAAAGCTACTTCTGTCTTCCCCTCAGGAGATGTACTAGATCACAGCTTTGGACTAGGCCACTCTCCCCTTAGTTGGTCAGGGAAGACCAGCATTGACTGATGATTATAGACTGTCCTCCTCACCTGGTAAGAAAAGAGATGCATGAGAAGAATCATCTTCAACAGTGGACCTTCTTCAGAGCTTCCAAGCCTGTGCAGCTCTTCCTCACTGGTTCACTTTTGTTTGGTTAATTTTTACCTTAAGCAAAGAGACTCTGAACACAGAATATAAATAACTGAAACATTTTTCTAGAATTTTACTGAGTAGTAAACACAGTAGTATAATATATTACATACTAGTTTATATATATGGCAATAGTGTGGCAAGAGATATGGAACTAAAATTCCAAGTTGTATGTATGTAAATCAGTTTTTTCTTTAGTTATAATTCTGGTGTAGATGATGACCAAGGCTGTGCCTTTATGCACACCCAGCACTCTTAAGATATGAACTCCCTGGCTAGTCCAGAAACTCCACAGCAAAGTATTTGCATAGATGTGATGCTGGCTGGTTTAAGACAATGGACCTGACTTACAGATTGACTCAGCTCCTAGCCACCTTCGCAAATAAGTATTTGACTGATTCTTACAGGAACTCTACACATGGGATTTTGGACAGTTCTCAAGATTCCCCCAGACAGCTCTTGGTGCACCTAATCTAATTTATGTGTTGATTAACTCCCTGGGTAGAAACTCCCAGAGATTCCCAGGGAGTGGCTGCTACAGAAGTGATCAAGTTTTACATTGATAAGACATTAGTAAATAGTAAATAGAAGGCACTCCCAAAGATGAGGAGATTGTCTTTTGTAGGTTGTAAAGGTGTTTAAGAGATGTTTTGCCTACAGTTAAAATAACTGATGGAGATGGATCATGCATGTGTTGGGCAGTTGCATGGAACAATAGCCGGTTTATAAAAACTAAGTAGAACAGTGGTTTGGAGAGTCTCACTCAATCCAGCTGAAGATGTTACAAGGACCCTTGCAATAGAGGCTCTCGTGACTGTCCCAACAGCAACTGATCATCCTGTTTGAGAGACCTGATTACTCCTCCAAGCATTACTCTATGTCAAGATCAGAGTAATAATTTCTTTGGAAGAAGCACTCTGTCTGTCCGTGACTGTGCAAGAGTAGATACAAGTCTCTGCTCTTTTTAAGAAACATTCCCCAAATAGGTAGCCACACATTGCTCTACAGCTCTATAAGCAGGGAAATGAGTCTTTGATTCTGTAGACCCTCATGGGTTATGCAAGTTGTTTCATGAATACAATGACCACATACCGTAGGTGTGAAACATATGCTGCCTATGTGTTATAAACTTACCCAGTCTTAAACTGCAGACAGACTAGCACTTTTGTCTGTGAACAGACAAAACATGAATGAAATCAGGGTGCACACCTTCAGATTGGTAATGATCTGCATTCCTTGCTGCCTTTAGTCATATAATTCTCTACCGAGACAATCGGGCCACACAGGGAGTTCAATCAAAAATTAATGTTTTATATATGAGAATTGCATTTTGAAATGCCTGAAGGTGGAAAGATTTTTTTTCCTTTTTTTTTTTTTGAAGAAAAACTGAAATTGAAGCTTAACTCCTGCTGGGTAGCAGTCAAGTGTGCTTTCAATTAGCTGACTATGAGATACTGTATCCTCAGGTGCAGCCTCAATGACAGCATCCCAAATGCCTTTTGAATCATCATGTCATGCTATATCCTACAGCATGGTGTTGTGCAGAGCTGCTAAGAAGCTATCCTAAGCGCAGATCACTTTCACTTAGCCTAACACAACCACAGGCACTGAGTCTGTCTTCTGTGATGAGATGATGAAATATTGGCAGCAAAATGCCTTTATACTCATGTTTCTGACCATAGTTAGCAATACTGCTCCCTTTCACTGTTCCATATATTTTTTCCATCCCTTCAGCACGCACTGAATAAGGTTGAAGGCCCCACAGCAGTCTGAGCCAAGAAGAGCATGTGGTCTCCCAAGGTCTAGTGCCAGGCATACCTAGCAGGATACTTCTTGTGGCAAGGAAGTTCTTCTCTTACTAAAAAACCCTAAAACAATAGCAACAACAACAAAAAAACCCAACCCCCCCCCCCCCCCCCCGCCCCCATATGGCAGATTCCCCAGAATCTATCTTTCATAAGGCCTACTTCTACCAGAGGTATACCTTATTTTACCATAAATGTCATTCTATTGTGTCCCCTAGGTCCCCTAGATCTAAAGGTGGCTGTAGTGATGTGCCTAGGGGCTGGGAATCCTTAAGGAGTTTGAACATTTCAAACATATTTGTCCAAACAGGAAGAAAGGGGACACTGTTCCCATAACAAAAGTTACCCTTCTCGAAGTTTCCATGTAACTTGAGTCTAAAGTCACATTCCAGGCAGAAATGTATCCCTGGTCTTGTGTGTCTCCTAGGTGATGTGCCACTGGCTACACTTCTGTTAGATAAGTTACAGTCTGAGAGGAAAAGGTTTATTTCACAGCAGGCTTGCCTAAGGTTGGCCTCTCCCTAAGAGAAATCTTTGGAGAGGTGAAGAAAGCAACTACCAACCTTCCAGAAATTATCAGATTCATATGGGGTAAACAACACAGAGCAGACCAAGCAATATAAAAATAGGGGAGGCTCACAATTCAGAAGTAAATGACTATGTTGGCAAATCTATCTACAAAGGCAAGATGATCTAATCCCTCACTGAAGACCTATATCAGTCTCCTTCCCCGCCCCACACCAGTTGGTACCAGCAGTGCTCTTGACGTCTCTGCCCCAAAGAAAAGGAGCTGGTCTGCCTGCACCGCGTGAGAAACACCACCCTTGCAGCAGTTCTATTTTTTATCTCCATATCCTGTTCTATATGACAAGTACCTCAAGCATGAAGAGATAGTAATGAATTTAATTCACTTGAAAGTGGAGTGGACATTTCAGTATTGGCTTGTTGGCTATTCCAGCTGCGCCATCATGTTCTTCCTGATTGAATGTAAATGTAAACTGGAGGGACTGCTGAAATCATGATAAGCTGCTCATGGAAGTCTAGACTAGTTGGAGTTGCTGCTATGTGTTACCTTAGCAATGGATCCTTGTGACGAACAGTTCTGCATCTGATTGTTTGCAAACGGACTGCGACACTGGATGCTGAAGCCATGGGAACTGTGAGAGAAGATAAGGTAATGACACCCTTGTTTATGTCCCTGCGTCTGGAACATGCCTTACATGACGAAACCAAGTTTCCCGGAGTGACCGTGCCAAACCCTGAATCGCATGTTATGATTTGACTGTCCATGAACTGAAGAGGCCAAGAATGGACCAAACAGTTCCCAGAGTTGCACGGGTGTATGGATCTTTCATGCCTTTGCAAATGTGCCATATGAGAGTCCATCTCCAAAGGAGTGGGGCAGGGGGGGCAGCAGGTAATCTGCTATTTCACAGGTGCTGTATCACCTAGTCCAGACTGTGACACGTTTGTTACTGCCACCCCTGTCACAAACAGAGTCAGTGCTTGGGGCAGAGAAGGGAGGGCTGCTTCTGAAACTCTCACCTCACTGCCAAGTGTTAAACCCTGCTGATCTCTGCCTCTTGGCTGCCACAGCCTGCTTACTGCACCAAGCAGCATGTACCCCCTTAGTAGAGCAAGTTAGAAGGAGCCAGACCTGGTAAAGAGGGTAGCTTGTCTATGCTGCACCAAGGGTTGGGGTTTCAGTCTTCACTCCTCTCTCCTTCTCACCTGGACTTCCTTGCCGAAAGGACAGCTCGCATATTGCAGAGCAGAGCTGTAGTGTGCATCACCATGCCGATGGTGTGGATAGTGCATGAATTAAGACTTGAGTGCTAAATCAGAAGCATTTTGGTGTGACCACGAGACACATCCTCTGTCACCAGGAAATTCCCAATTCATATGCTTCAGCAGCCCTCACAAAAAAGCTATATGCTGTCTATGGATTTTATCCTAATTAGAGGTGTCTTGACTGTTCCTGCAATTAGTGTTACACCTGCTGAACATGAACTGGGACTTGGATGTTATAACTGCACCAATGAATTTACATCTGTAAAGTGTGTATCATCTGTTGGAGGTAGGGAGGCACCTTTCAGAGTACATTCTTACTGGTTTGGACAAAGTGATTCTGTATATAGCAAGGCTATAGTCTAGAGGGTGATCTGTCTGACATATTTCTAAGGTCTGCTTTTCTCTCTAACATTCAATCAGCACTTCAGCAGGAAGGGCACAGAGATGCAGGTATTTCAAGCAGGACTCTCAGAAGGTGTGAGAGCTGCTATAAATGAAGTTCATTTCAGATACTGAAAATGTCACAGATCTGAAGTAGGATTTTTTTGGTGGTGTTTTTTATTGGAATTCAAAGTCACATATATGTTCAATTCCTTCTGACAAGTTTTTCTTCTTTTTTCTTTTTTTTCTTCCTTTTTTTTTCCAAAGTAACACCAGTTGTTATCATTTTTTGTACAAGATTTTCCAAAGCTGATATTTAGAAAATGCTCAGCTGATGATCTCTGAGAACCTAGTCTGTTTAAATATGCCCTTAGTATGGGCACCCCTCCCCCACAAAAAAGGCACCACTTCATTTTTAAAGACTGGCACTTTTATGAATAATAGATGGAGGAGGCGGGGAAACAATAAAGGATATACACACACAGTAAGGTGAGAGGAGAGAAGAGGCACTGGGAATCAGAGTATCCACAGTTTCTTCAAGCAACAGAAAGATAGCTTCTTTTATTTGAGCAGAAGAGTGAAACGTGTAACAGCTGCTGCAGTTATCAGAAATGTCCATGAGCAAGTAGGCAGATGCAGTAATGCTAATAAATGCTGCAACAGTATGTTTGGTGAATACAGGGCTCCTTATTCTGCTAATAACCAGGCTGCCACATTCTTCTCCACTTCTTAACTATGGTCTTATCTTGTATGTTTTCTGACAATGTCTGGTTTTAACCTTCACCTAAATATAATCCTATTGGTTTAATGACATCAGCAGTTGTTTAAACCACTCTATATTTTTTCTATATAAAATAAATTTGATTGCATGAATCAGAACTCTTACAGGTCTCTTAAGAATTGGAAGATTATACATTTTAAAAGAAATTAATACCTTTCCCTACACAGTGGAAATAATAGGGTTTTTTTTCTTGACAGTCTGTATTCTGTCAGCAGCAACTCAGTCTACCATCACCAGCTTGTAAAGTCCCTATTCTTAGACTATCCTCTGCTCAGTTCAGACCCTCATCTGCTCTCTGCCAGTTTTCTTATGCCTAGATGCACAAGAGTATTAAGGCACTTAACTACCTTAGGTGTCAAATGGAACTGGGAATCTAAGAAGGTCTAATTTAACAAAAACTTCTCCACCTTTATTAGTGCTTCACTACATTCATTTTCAACTATTCCTATACAGTATTTCCAGAAATCTTCATATGTTCCAATATTTTGTCATTAAAAATGCTGATTAGTTATTATTTAAGTGTTATTTCTGGAAACTGTAGCAGTTAGCCATCAGTAGAGAGAAGTGGGATGGGATCTATGCAAAGGACTGTGTATGCAATTTATCACATATTTATGACTGATAGTTTTCATTATTTAGACTAACATTCCGCTTTATCTGAAATTTAATTATGATTTAGGAACCTGACATTCATCCAATGATTTTCTACCATTCAAACAAGATAATTTTAATACTTAGCTTTTTTAGCCATTGATGGCAAGAAAGTTTTTCAGCTGAGTGCATATTAAATTTGCAAAAGGCAAACTTACTCAATTTCCATACAGAAATAACTGTGCAGAAATTAGGTACCTTTCTTCACTGTGGCCTAAAATATTTTCTATTGTTTCTACATGCTCCATACTCAAGTATTACAAATGTCTTCAAGTAAAAGCTGAAGCTTTGGTGGTTTATTTCTTTGTTCCTTCATTGCTTAGACACTTTTTATTTATAAGAATCAATAAATCACTCCTAAAACTTACTTTGTGAAATTTGCATCTTTCTGGGGGGGCAGGACAGTGAATTTTGTTTCAGGGAATGATGTTACACAAAATCATAGCCACGGCCGACATCCTGGAAATCATTTAGATAAGTCTAGTTTGATTTATATTCCTGTTCCCTCTTTGGGCAAATACATAATTTGGGATCAGATTCCATTTGAGATTACTTCCACTCTGATTTTTATTTTCCAAAGATTTGAGGCATCCTATGGGAATATGATATTTCTATGAATATATTTGCCAATAAACACCTTTTCTAAATTATTTCTGGGAAGTGAATAAATGAGGAAAAATGTCCATAGAACTAAAACGGTTTTGTAACTGAGATGTATGTTTATCAGAAATTGTTGCAGCAGTTTTACAGATGCAGTAATTAGCCACATTTATTAATAATAGTTTCTGCATTTATAACACTGTTCTTCAAAAGAAACTAAAAGGTTTCGTATAGATTATTGGCCTTATTGCAGAAAGTCTGCTGGAGTACCAGGAACAGCCGAGTAAACCAGGTACAGAAATTTGTGACTAATGAGACAGAAGCAGAGGCAGGGTCAGCTCTGAGTCACAGTCCCTTGCTCCACAGTGGGGGACAACACTCCTCATTATAAGCCATCCTGTCTCCTGTCAATGTGCTCCTATACAAATTCCATTAGTGTTTCCATCTATTTACTCTGGTCTGTGGAGGAACAATGGCTTTGCTTTCATTTGTCAGCAGACCTTTAAAAAGGAACATCCTGAAAAAATGAGAGTAATAAGGATTTATTTAAGAAATCAGTTTGATCAATCATGAATGAGCAAAGATCCCTGCAATCAGAACTTCTGCTTTTAGACTTTTGATTGCAGTTCCGACCTGACTTTATGTCTGAGTAAAGGTAATTATCAAGAGTATAAAGGAGTTCAAATGCATTCAGTTCTTCTGGAAAATCAAACCATGAGGAACATTCTTGTCAAATCAATAACGAGCTGGACTTGTGTGCCATTGTCTACACAATGGTCTTTTATTTTCTTACAAGATCTATGTAATTCTCAAAAGCTGCTGCTATGCATTATTTTTTCTTGCTGATCAAAAGTACAGACTGTGCAGCATGTACAGCTTTAAAAGATTAGGTCCTATTATAAAGGACTTTTTCCACTTTGATCAACAGAAGATAACATTTATTAAATCACAGAAGAGCATTGTTAAAATAATATTAAGGGTATAAATACAATCAACAAAAGCCAAGGATTTAGTGTTGTGGTTTTTTTCTTTCTGCATTATTCTTAACATGATAAGGTTTAAAGGTACTGCAGTCTTTAGGCACACAATGAGTTATTTCCTCTGCTAGACAGTAACTATTATTACTTCTGGGATATAGTAAGGGACTGAAACTATTTCATAGTATCATAGAAGTGTCGGCTGGAATCTCCTGCTTGAACCTGGGCTATTGCCAGCAGTGCACAGGGGCAGGTGTGTCTGTGTCTGGCAGAGTCTTCAAAATGCCCAGGACAGAGATTTCACAGCCTCTCTGTGCAACTTATTCCAGTGAGGTACTACCTTCCCAGTGACTCTTTCCCGCTATGTCCAGTCTTAATCTTCCAAGCTGCAGTTTGTTACCACTGCTACAATTAACGTTGTTGGGTATTGCTGCAGAGAGCTTGGCACTGTGATCATTGCAAAAAAAAAAAAAACCCAAACAAACCACAATCAAAACCACCCCCCACTCCCTCATCCCCAGAACAAACAAACTCACAAAAATGAAATTCTCCATATCTGGAGATTTCTGTCAATTCTGGAGTAGGAGGCCTCCAAGCAAACGTAGAACTTCTCAGAGGCCTTGGATTGATGTCTCTATTAAGGAGAGTACATAAAGGAGCATTTAAAAAAATGGCTGAAGTTCCTACTGGGCCTGGAGGAGGAGAAAGAATATGTATTATAAGCCAAGATCTAGGATGACTAGATATTCCTTCTGTTAAACTGAATATTTAACATCCTTCCATTTATTCTGTTTTCTTTCTGTTAAACATTTAAGAAACATAAGTTAATACATAGCAGGCCAGGCAAGTCCCAAGTCACAAAGAGCAGAAAATACATGCTTGCTTATTTTTAGTTATGAAGCAGATGAGTCTGTTCTGGAATAAAAATGTAAACTACAATGTAGCAAGTTATAAATTCCTCAGGAACTTGATAATTAAGAGGAAATTAACTGTAGAAGATAAGACCTATGCAAATGTTTTAGCTGTAATACAATGCCTATAGCACAGTGCTGAAATCTGTAGAGACCACAACAGAAAACATGAAGTGTGAAAAGAAACCTTTGGGACTCATAAAACAATACATTAAAATATGCTGATGTTATAAATAGTTACATAGTTTACCTTTACTGGCTTGAAAGAGGGCTCCGGAGATTGGAACAGAAGACAAATCAAAATAGTTGGCCTCTTTTTCAAAATCTGTTATGCTTCTATATTGGAAAGCACAATGCTGCTTCATTAACAAATTGATGGCAGCTATAATGCTTTATACATAGGAAGTGAAGTTGGAGGTGTAGCAACTTGGACACATAAGTTTCTATACAAAGTATAGGTCAGGTGGAAAACTGAGTTATTACTGTTGAACTTCCCATTTTTGTTAGTTTGTAAAGACTTTCATCAAATATAGGCCTGAATCCAGAGGGTGCACTTAGATGATGGAAGAGATGATGCTAGGATGGAATAAATAAGCTCCCAACTCCCTGCACAAACCTGCAATAATTCTTTGTTGAGATTCCCCAGAAACCCCAGAACAGAGGTTCCCTCTTGGTGATTGTGTAACTAGGAAGTGTTACAAAGTGTGATTAAAACTGAGCAGAGAGGACTTTTAATAAAAGCTGGATACCTTCTGATGTGAATTTTACAAAATTTTAGTCTTCTGAATTGTATTATGTAACATGTAGCATGTTTTTTCATTTGCTTTTCTTTTTTAATTGCCTTTCAGGTTAATTTTGGTGGTTCAATTTTTTACAAATGTATGCACAAAAAGTTAGTGAGGTGGAAAGATTTTGCACATAAACTTCATTATATGAAGCTCTGCATGAACCCTGTGTTATTTATGTACAACTGCATAAGCAGCACATAACAGTTTATGTTCAGCTGTTGTTGCACAGGAAATTGTATGCAACTCCTGGCATATAAAGGGTTGTCTATTATAGCTTCTGGCATTTAAAGCTTTCACTGCCCAAAGGTTTTATCCTTCCTCTTCCACATAGAAATATACTTGGTAATTGCCTGGAAAAAAATTCTTGGAGCCATTTATCATTTCATGGATAATTCAGAAGTCCAGTGGTTTTAGTACCAGTGTTTTCTTCAGTGCATTTGTGTTGTAGGCTGAATATTTCATTCCCAAGCATGCATTTCTGATTACCCCTAACCTGTCTGATTATGGATTTAGGAGAGAACCATGCTGAGGGCTGGTTTGGCAGACTGTATGTTAAAACTATAGGTAAAGCTCCCACACCAGCTGTTAAAAATTGTTTCTGTCAGGTCATGCTCCCCACTGCAGGTGTCTGTCTTGGGAGAACTCTGCTTCTCATGTCTCTCCTGGTGGAGTGGTCTGCCTCTGACCAGGCATAGGAGAACTCCTGCCTCTCCATGGACTCAACTGTCTGGAGAGGGAACTGACTGGAGAGGGATCATGGGTCAGCAGGAGAGCACCTGAAGAACACCACAAAAGAATTCCAGCCACTAGAGCCAGTAAATCAGCATCGGGGGATGGGGGGACCCAACTTAAATGTCTCTGTGCAAATGCACATAGCGTAGGGAATAAGCAAAAAGAGATAGAGACGTGCACACACCTGCAGGGAAATCATCTTATTGGCATCACAGAGATGTGGTGGGATGGCTCCTATGACTGGAGTGTTGGAATGGAAGGATACAGGCTCTTTAGGAAGGACAGGCGGGGGACATGAAGAGAGGGTGTCACCCTCTGTCAATGACCAGCTGGAGTGCATGGAGCTCCACCTGGGGATGGATGAGGAGCTGACCGAGAGCTTATGGGTCGGGATTAAAGGGAGGACAGGGACAGGTGACACTATAGAGGGGGTCTGCTACAGGCTGCCTGACCAGGAAGATTGAGCAGATGCGTAGATGACCCTCTATGGACAGACAGGAGCAGCCTCAAGTTCACAAGCCCTGGTACCCATGAGGGGCTTCTGCCACCCCAATATCTGTTAGAGGGACAACACAGCAGGGCATAAGCAATCCAGGAGGTTCCTGGAATGTGTTGATGACAACTTCCTTCTCCAAGTGATAGAGGAGCCAATGAGGAGAGGTGCTATGCTGGACCTTGTTCTCACCAACAAGGAGGTTCTGGTGGGGAATGTGAAGCTCAAGGGCGGCCTTGGCTGCAGTGACCATGAAATGGTCACTTAGGGCAGCAAGGAGGGCCCGCAACAAGCTCAGTACCCTGAACTTCAGGAGAGCAGACTTTGGCCTCTTCAGGAATTTACTTGGTGGAGTACCATGGGATTGTTGCATTAAAGCGTAACGAACCTTGGCATAAAATAAACTCCCTTGCATCCAGCTTGTCCTCAGATTATCAGAGGGGCTGGGGGCAGCAAGGCTTAGATTCTGGGTGATGCCCAGTTCAGCACTGTAAGTCCGGCTGCATTCAATGTATTGAACTATCATGATTACAGATGCACTAATAGTGCACTGTACTTTCAATTTAGTTGCATTCAATGAACTATCATGGCCAGACTTAAGGAGTTTGCTCATGTTCAACAAACTATCATGCCTAGATTAATGAACAGTACAGTTTATTAAAGCAACAGGTGTACAGGTTCTTTTGGATTGCCGGTGATAAATACACTGTCTGCAAAGCACATGCAAATAATAGTACAGCTGGCTACAAACACACTAAATTATGGAAAAAACTCTAGAGATTTCTAAGTTTGCTGGGGAAGCACTCAGTATAACTGAGGGTTCGAATCTTACCCAATAGGTGTCCCTATGGGGGGAAGGAGAGGTTCAGCCCATCAACTGATCCCAGAAGTGTGCACTGTCCTCCGGACTTGTCTACGATGGTGTCTTCCCCAACAGTCCTCCTCTCTTAAGCCCTTTTATACTATTCTATTTTTAGGTGGAGTTGAGTGACTCTAGTCATACATACCTTTATTATGATTGGTGTAAAATCTCCTCACTTTACTTTTAAAGGTATATGCTAGAGAAAATTCAGAGCGCATGCTCAGTGAGGTGTGGTCGCACCTTGAAAGAAGGTAGCTTTTGGGATGGAGGTGTGCTTTGGTATTATAATGAGATTACAATGAGCAAATTTCACCCAGAGAACATGATTTAGTGTGTCACTACTCCAGAACTGGGCACTTATGATATAAATCAGAAGTAAGGCCATAGTGTTGACAGAACCCCCATTCTTTCACCTCCTTGCTTCAGTGGATTAAATGCAGGGACCTTCCATTCTTGTTCCAGTAGTTCCAGTTCCCTAGCCCCGTAGTGATGTCACAGAGCCTGGCTGTGGTGTCTCCACTCTGCTCCACCCTCCGTGTTGTTTCTCTTAGAGTCAGCACACCAAGCTCCCCTGCTGTTGCTAACATCTCAGCTTGCAGGTTATGTTGCTTCAGGAATTATTACGGAACAGATCTCTTGCACATCCACTGCATTCCACCCTGGAGGTTTACCTTCCCTTAAGGGGGGACACATATCAGTAAGTCACCTCCAGCAATCATTCCACAG
>NW_010973187.1:2604749-2621274 GCF_000737465.1 Haliaeetus leucocephalus
GTAAAGAAAAAGCTTCACGCACAAGCAAAGCAAAATAAGGAATTCATCCATTACTTCCCATTGGCAGACAGTTGTTAAGCCATCTCCAGGAAGGCAGGGCTCCATCATTCCTAACAGTTACTTGGGAAGACAAACACTAATGATTTTATTGCTGAGCACAATGTCATATGTTATGGGATATCCTTTTGGTCAGTTGGGGTCAGCTGTCCCAACTGTGTCCCCTCCCAACTTCTTGTGCACCCCCAGCCTACTTGCTGGCACAGCAGTGTGAGAAACAGAAGAGGCCTTGGTGCTGTGTAAGCACTGCTCACCAATAGCTAAAACAGCCTTAGGTTATCAACACTGTTTTGGTCACAAATACAAAACATAGTACCACATGAGCTGCTATGAAGAAAATTAACACTATCCCAGGCCAAACCAGTACATCTAGGAACTACCAATGTTAATCAGATGATGTCCTAAAAGATACATATATTGAGGGGATATGCTTTTCATAAACCGTGCTGAATGACAAGGAATAAAAGGATAGGAAGTGTGGCAATGAGGTACAGCTAGCAAAGGTCGTAAAGGGTTCTAAGAAGAAAGATTTTTATATGTAAAGTAAGAGTGACAGTAAAACTGAAGAGAGTATGTTCCCGTACTTATCAAGTAGGGGCCAATAACAGACAATGTGAAGACGACTGGGGACATTAATGTCCTTCAGCTTCATTTTTGGTAAAGAGGTCAGCCGTGATCAGATGGATAACACAATTACCATCAGTGGTGACAGATCAAGAATTGGGAGATAATAGGAAAAGATTAGGTTGGAGATTACTTAGATAGATTAGATGACATCAGCTCATTTGGGTGTGACAATAGTCATGACAAAGAAAAAGATCCTCTGTTTATATTTCTGGAGTACGTGTAGCAGTAGTTGTGGGTACCAACCAAGTTGGGGCTCATTGCTGTTTACAGTAGCAAATTTAAGAATGTGTTGATTAGAGTTAGGCATGACTTAGCAGCAACTGCTAATAAGCGCCACCAAATTTATTTGACCTTTAAGAATAAACACCCTCAAATGAGTAGCTAACTTGGTCAGAATAGTAACAACATTTGAACAGGTGTTTAGATCTCTATTTTATTTTCACTTAAATTGCTCCTGGTGAGCCTGGTAGAAGATGGTAATTATTCTTATAAAAAACCTAAAGAATATTTCATCTTTTGCAGATAAAAGTTGTAGATAAAACTTTGGAATGGCAAGTTTTCAAATTTAAAAATCCAAAATAGATCAGGAACAGTTTCTGTGCTGAGTGTGGTATTGTCCATTCAAACTCATATAAGTGACATTATTGTGTGCAAGTATTAGCTATATAAAGCAACTCTCTGATCCACAGCTGTCAAGGGAGCAACAGTTGGGGATTTTATTTTTAGAGGCTATATTATTGATCCAATTGATTTTAGAACAGCTTTCTAGCTTGGCAGAAGACAGACAGTACTTGACAGAATATTGTCACTAGCATTCATAGAAATGATACAATATATTTTTAATAACTTTTAGACAAAGCTTCCTGAACTAATGTAGCATGGTTTCTTTCAGGTGCTGTTCCTGCAACATTTCCCTCTGTCCACAGCATTGCCTTCTTCCCTTTATTTCCTCCATGACTACCTCACCGCAATACCACCAAGTCCTTCTCATTGCCCTTCTCTTCACTCAGTGCCTCCAGTGTTCCAGAATACATCCTTCTTGTGTATCCACACACTTTGCCAGATTTATAGTGACATTCATTTCTAAAGGTTAGCTACCTTTCAGCATGTGTAGTGTTATGCTCAAAATCTTGTTAATGGGCAAAGAGGAAGCAAACCTTATATATAAATAAAGCCCTGAATTTATTGTTCATACTGTGGAAATCTTAAGAATCTAACCATTGTTAGTCCAGATCTAATTGTTAAAGAAAGAATAATAATGAAGTTAAAATTGTTTTACACACACTTCTTAGTTTCTACCACTGTTTCTGGTGTTATGCTTTCCCTTCCCCTGCTTCTCTGGATCCTAATCTTGATGGTTTTAATCTACTAGGAGTGAGACTTGGGAGATGTTATGGAAAGTCAGCAAGTAGCATCTGGGCTCCTTTGCCAGGAGTAATGTGATGTTGATGTTGATGATTTCTTCTTCTTCCTCCAGCACCCACTCCGAGGCATTTTTATTTGTTTGCTTAAATGTTTTTACATCTTTATTCATTAGTTTGCAGCTCCATATTACATCCAAACTTACTATGTATGGTGCTTTTTGTGTATGTTTGATACCATCTCTTTGTTCTCCTTGTTAGACCTAAAACCAGTTTTGTCCAGCTTCAGGTTTGCATCTCTATAACTGACCGTTGGTCAGTTGCTTACAGCTGCAGGGTCACCCAGTGCCAAGGCTGTGCTCCATTTCTTACCATCCCAGTCCTGCACTCCTCCATGCCACATCCCGTATCTCCAGTTCTCAGACTGCTGCTCTCGTAGCAGGTCTCTATATTACATAGAATAATTCCTTATTACTGTTACTGATATAAAACTATGGTTGTACCATGCAAAGATAAACAAAAGTGTTAGAGGAAGATGTATCATGCCAGATCCAACAGCCTGAGAGAGGCAAGGCTGCTGCAACTCCATGCCCCCACGTCTAACAAGTAACGAGGCTGAAAATGTATTCCCACTAGGCACATGTACACTGAGCACAGGTGTGCACTACATATATACGCATCTGGCCACACAAATAACAGATGGACACACAGAGTACTCACACAAACACAGACAGCAGCAGTGGCCTCATCCTGCTCCCCTCTCTGGCTGAACAGGATGGAGACATGTTACTGGGAGTATATATCATATCTATACATATACATACAGTGTGATTCCCTCCAGCAGCTGTCCTCATACACCCAGCCTGCCCAGTCGCTGTCCCTCGATCCCAGTCTCCCCTGTGGCTGCCACCTGGACAGACGAACCCCCAAGGCCACAGCCCCATTCCAGTTGCTGGTGCAGACCATCACACACACACACGCACGCAGGTGTCTGTGACTCCCTGGTCCCATAAGCGACCCCCCTGTCCTCTCACCCTTACAGACACACAGGCACTGTCACACCCAGAACTGGCCCTCAGACCCACCCCCCCTTGGTCCCAGGCCACGTCCTCCTGGCTCGTTCAGCTTGATCTTCACTAGTGATCGCACACTCGCTCACACACCTGCACTCACTCCAGTCTCTGGCACCACAGACCCCATACATGCATGTGCACATGGAGTGAAGAGCCCCTTACTGGAAAACAGTTGAAGGTGGAGGTTAACGAGGAGATAGAACAGATTGTGGTGATCAGGTGCAGGGCATGGCCAGGCAAACGTACCGATCAGCCCCTGCTTACATGCAAATGGGTCCTTCTATTCCCTCATCCCTCTATTTCCCATACTCCTTTCCTCCCAAATCACCTAAATCCCTCCCTTTTCCTGCCTTTGGTTCCTCTCCCAAACATGCCTTAATAAATCCTGTCAATCCCCAAATGCTCTTTCCCTGCCTCCCATACCATGTCCCACACCCCTCGGCAGGAACTCCCCTTTTAGTTCAAAAGGTGACATGGAGATCTGGTCCCAGTCACTCATCATGATGGGTTTCACACCTGGACAATGGGGCTGAGGCTCTACTGGGAGGGGCTGTGAGAGACTGAATTGCTATCTTGAGCTGTTTGTCTCAAAGATTGTTAGGTGTGAGAGACTGGACTGTCATCTCAAGCCATTCATCTCAAGAATTGTGGACTGCTTATCTCGAGCCCTTTGTCTCTGAGATGGCCTGCCTAAGCAGGACATTCCTCGGTCCATAAGGAATCCTACTAGGCCACTGAGGCATCCAGGAGAGGAAACAGGCTGAAGCCAACAAGCATGCAAGACTGTGGAGGCTACCGTTCTCACGGAAACTGTAGTCTTTGAGATAAGATCTGGTCACGTAAATTTCATGTGATAGATGAAACCTGCAGCATGTGAACAGTGCATGAACAATACATACGTGCATGCATCATCGAAATATGCCCTATAAAAAACCGTGGAGACAAGCCGTGGTGTGCACCTATCACTGAAGAATTGAAGACTGAGGACCAACGGGACGCCGCTGGATCCATGGTGGTGACTATCCTTGCAACTCTATCCCAACTGCTTGCTTGATTTCTGCCTTTTCTTCCATTCTATCCTATTGCTACTATTTTCTACTTTTGATAATAAAAGCTCTTTTGGGCATACAGCATTTGACCTCGTTTGTGTATTAATCTCGCTCTTGGGATCATATTGAAACCTTCCCTGACATTGGATCAGGACAGGGGCCCAGACAGGGTGTCCCCTCACTCTGAGTCCGTAATTTGCATTCCGTGTCTGCCATTTGTGCCTCCGTTCTCTGGGTTTGTAGAGATGGGCTTTTGATGGGCTGGCAGCTCTCTGGCGATGGGCCTGGGAGCAGCCAGCAGGGTTCCCCCACCTGCTATTGTGCCTCTGAGGTCCTTTGTGGGTGTGCAGATGAGATTTCATCACATAACCTAACAAAAAAAGTACAACCATAGACACCTGATCAATCAGAGAAATTACCATCATAGCTAAACCAGTGAAACAAAGCTGCAGGTAGGTCAAGAAAAGTTCAGATACAGCAAGCTTGCCAGGCCTCAATCCTGTGGTCTCACAAACTCCACTGAGTGTACAAAGCTCACAGCCTGCTACTGTCAACGGTTCTACTGTATTACACGGCTATGTGGTTACTGTTGGCAGTTAGGTGGTATACTAGGTGACACTTCAGAGTCATTGGCTTTAGGCCACATGAGTCACGGTGGTACATTTGGAAGCTGTGCTGCCATATTTTCGAGAGGTCTTAAACTAGCTGGGTTAAAGCTAGCTCAAGCATGTGCAAAAAAGCTGAGGTAAAATACATCTCAATTGCTGGTTGGATGCCAATTTATGAAAAAGAAATAATTGATATACCCTGTTACACTGATTCTATGAAATCTCGGTATGTTACCTGAAAATACAGGGAGCAGGTAATCTGCTGGCATAAACTGGCAGAACTGCACTGCAGTCACCTTTCCATTAACAGATTCAATAAAATCAATGAAGCTGTGACAAGTTAGACCAGTAGACAACCCGGGTTGAGATGCTGAAATATACAACAAATCAATGAACGACTAATCAACTTATTTAATAATGATGAATGGCAAAGTTGTTTCCAGCCATCAGAAAATTTCTTGATTAAATTAAAAATAGGTCATTTGTTATTATTGTAATAACATATATATTAATTATTAAATTTGTCATTTTAGACTTTATTTTCTATTTGAATTCTTCCATTTAAAAAAGATTTCTAGAAAGAATCACTTAAAGAAAAGGGAATAAGAGGGACATAAATGACAGAATTCTCTTTGATTTGTGTCCTGCCTAAGGAGGTTATAGGTTCCCTTTGTGATGCAGTTTTTTATCTGTAACTTGTATATGTATAAAACAAAAAAATACGTTTTCCAATTAAGTTTTTTTCTTATTTTCCTACATGTTTTCCCTCGCAAACTTCTCAACCTATCAAGCAATTTAAACCCAAGTAGAAGGAGGGTCTTAGGTCTCAAAAATACTGAATTATTACAATGTTTGTGAACTTTGGTATTGGGAGACGCCCAGTAAGTGCTACAAATGTTTTGAAGACTGAGGCATGAGTGCATTATTGGACATTGTGAAAGCCACATAGAATTCACACTTACAGATATCCCTGGTGAGCAAGAAAAAATATTAGTCAGAACTTGTAATCTTTCCTTTAGACGCTAAGGTCAGTCAGCCATATGGCACAAATGGGTAAGAAACTGGGCTTATTCTGTTGAGGTGGTCAGGGAACTTCTACTCCATGCAGAGCTAAGTCTGTTTACTTGTCCATTTTGGACTTCATCAGGTGAAACCTCCTAGAGTAGGGATTGAATCTCCTACAACTTGTTCTCATATGACTTTACTAGCCTTCCAGATAAAGACCAGTCTTTGTTCTGCCTTGCCTCAGCAATTGATTTATTCCATACAACAGCTTCTGTAAAAGTAATGGATCCTGGGTCTCCCATAGCCTGGGTGAATTGGATGGTCAACTTAGTTATCTTGTAGGAGGACCTCAACAGCATCACCTTCATTTTGAAAGACCTACAACATCGTGAATCATGATTTGAAGGATGTGCTCCCTTTAGTCCTAAGAAAAAGGTGTGGCTTCTGTAGGATATCAAGATATTAGATGTATCCATATCTTGTATCCCACCCGGTCTTTTGCGGGTCTATAGCTTAATGCACAGCCTAATGCTGTACAGTCATAACCACTTCTCAGTCACAGGCAGGGGCACTTTCTTCTACTCATACTTGGCTTCCCATTTTTCAGAGAGAAGTGTCTGGCCACAGTTGGAGTTTTGCCACTGATTTCAAAAGGGGCAACGGTTCTACAGGGTGTGGTGAACAGAAATTGCTTAACCCAGGTTTCTGACTTAGTAAGAGGATTGAGAGCCAATAAATTGGTTATGAAGAAAGAAAATCTGCTCTATTTTTCTGCTCCATATGTGGAAAAACATACTTCATTCTACCTTGCAGTAAAAAGATGGGGGAAAGTTAGAGGGAAGATTTTTTTCTTTTTTCTTTGTAGCTTCCAGGAAAATTCAATTATTCATTACCCCTTGAAATATAAAACTGTAACTCAGCATAAGGGATTTCAGCAGGAAAATCTAAGAATCCTTTACACTTTTTTTTTAGCTGAAAATTCCCAGTGTTCATTTATGACGATATTATGAGCTGCAGTGAGGTTCTCAAACACCATTAATCACTACAGATGGCTACAAACCCATTAAATCTTTTAAACACCTGTTTGCTTATCAAATGCTCACATGGTAAGCTACCCTCTAGTTCACATAAGTACATTAGTTTTAGAACATATAATTAGCTTACAATAACTGTACTTGTGCTAATTACCAGTCCCCTGAAAGAAAGAAGTGGATCCTGTTGAGTAATGGGGGTGGCTGGAACTTGAAAACAGAGCTGAGCAACAGGGCTGGATGACTCAATGTAAAATGTTTGTCTTATTTCTGGTAAGCCTGGTTCAATTCCACAGTGAGCATCTAAGTGAAATAGCTTGATTTTCTCTGCCATCAATCACAAGAGAACACCACCACACATAATTTATCACAATTTGTCTCTTTTGAAGAGAGTTTCAGGATGGAAATAGCATAAAGACAAAATTATTTCTCACTCAAATGGGTTGCACCGTATTTGAGAATGTAGTGTTGGAAAGAAATTGCAATCTCTTGTCATACATTAAGTCTTATCAATATGAAACTCTCTGCTAGAGCACACACTAGAGTGCTCACTTTGCCAGAAGTATTTAGTGGCAATACCGTTCATTCCCAAAGTAATAGCTCCCCTGTTTGGGATGGTAGGGTTTCATTCTATCTTGCAGAATGGTTAAATTAATTAAACAAACAAACAAAGATACAATCAGGTAAGTTTACACAATACATGATGAGAGGGTTACTTCACAAAGAGATTTCTGTGCCATGTATGTTAGCTTCATAACAAAGGCAAAGGTAAATTCTAACCTGTGTAAATCAATATAATTATGATGGATCTATGCCTATTTCTATCATCTCTGGTTTACCCTGCAATTTTGTCATAAACTACCCTAAATCCAGATCTAATCCAAAGGACTGTATTCTGATGGCATACTACAGAAAGAATGCCATGTGAGCAATCGGATGTCATCTTGATAGTGCTGAATACGATCAGCTTTTTTTCATAAATAACTTCCTAAATGTCTATCTCTGTATACTGTCACTGTACATACTTGTATATAATCATACCAGAGAAAATATGCTAAAACTAAAACTAGAACAATACTACAGTACCATGCTGTAAACTAGAAATACAGTTACTTCAAAACATATCTACCAGAGCAACCCAGGCCAAACTACATTTATAGGCCTTGAAATAAGTTTGATTAACTAAAAAATCTGCAAAAATCTGCAATAAGTTTTTGCTTTATTTTCTGAAGTAGCTTTTCATGCCACAAGATTCAGAAATCTGAAGACTGAGATATGGTCACAATGCTGTACAGTCATTTTGCTGAAGTTAATCAGCAGAAATTTTAACAATGGCTGCAAAACCTTGAATTATCTCAAGGTCAGTATGTATCTACCCATCCTTGTCCTTATTGATCTGGACACTGACTGCTCCCATTTAATTTGGAATACAATCTGGACTGTTTGTTCTAAAGGACATGCTAGGCAGCATCATCAAAGAAAGTGAGTTGTAACAATCTGGAATGTCTACTACAGGTTTATTGGTTGAAATATGTTTCTTCTCAATCTGGTACTGCCTGAAAGATTTTACCAAAAGTTGTTAGAAGTTTCCCAAAGTCCTACAAGTAGCTGATTAAAATATGTGTTGCTGAGGAGAATGTATAAAGGGATAGATTGAGATAAGAGATAGCTCTTGAATTAAAACTACTTTTAAACACATCTCAAAAAGGACTAAACTGTACAGTAATACAAAAAATATCAACAGCCTGAATATAAATAATTCTGATTTTAATCCTGTAAACTTTAGGTCCTACAGAATCTTTGTTAAGAGAGCTTTTAAGCTCACAGGGTAGAAAAAATATAATTTATAAAGTCAAAAGGGAGGGTGGGTGGAAGCTCATTCTTTTATATACCCTGCAGTCTCCTCTAGGCATTCAACATAAAAAAGTACATTACTTTATATCCTTCACTGTCTTACTCTCAGACAGAATCAGATTTAAGGATTTGATTTGCAATTTACGCATTGACCCTAGTAAATCAAAGGCTATGCCTTAGAGGTAAAGCTTGTTCCCAAAAATCCATGGCAAAAATTGTTGTTTAATTATATGTGTACCATAGTCTGACTTTGAAAAGTACTTGCAAATGAAAGGAAAGCTGTCTTCTCAACCCCTTAAATTGGTGTCAGTTCAACTAATGGGCCAGTTAATTAACTAATGGGTGTGATTTACAGGCCTTCTCCTGAGGTAAAACAGATTAAATATACCACTTAATTGCCTAGTATGGATTGACAGAGTTTATTGGTGAGCCTGGCCCAAAGTTTCCACAAAATTTCTTGAAGTGCATTTCCATTGGAAGAATATCAGCAGGTACAAAAAAGGAACAAATGGGACATATGGTAATTCTTCTAAAACATTTATGTGTTTCTCCTTAATAAAACTTGACCTAAGAATGACAGTTACTGCCAAGCGTGATGACAATTCATCTAAATTTTAGTAAGTTTTTGTTAAGAAGGGAGGACTGACCTTTCAAAGCCTTATAACCTGGTTGGAGAATTTTATACAGTAAAAAGTATATTACCTAGCACAAATGAGGCATCAGAATTATCAGTCATATCCTATGAATTTGATAATAATTCTACATCACCTGAAAATGCTTCAAAATGCAGTATATTTGCTTTAGTATGCAAGATTTTGAGTGCTGCCTCCTCATCCTGACTCCAAAACGCATTATTACATTTGAAAAATGAGTTTATTCCTGGACTGATAATAGTCTACCAAAATTCAGTGAATGCCCCCCCCCCAATTTGTCATGAACCGTGTGCTTTTTATTTATTTATATCTCACTAAACATTATATTTGACTCTTAAATGAAACTTTCTTGAGTTAGACTTGAACTGCTTCTGGCACAGCACGGTTTTGATATCCCAAAGATCTTGGGCAACCCACTGTGGGTAAGTGGATCCTGATGTGTCAGTCTGTTAGAAAGATGTTATCTACACAGAAAAAAATTGCTTTCAATAAGAAGGAATTTGAGAAAACTAAGTCAAAGTATTTCCCTTTCTGGTGAGATGAACTCATGAGCTCTCCTCAGCAGCACGTATCCTGTAGATCTTCTGCTCTGCCCATAGATGTTTGGCTGAAGGTTCCTTCTTTTTCCAGGTCTCTAAGCTCACATTCATCAGCTCCAGGACTCTGTGATTTTTCCATTGCTTACTCTAGCATTTCTTTTTCCAGCTGCATCTTCCTTTAGCTCATTCATATCATTTTGATGTTATTTTCACCTAATATTGCAATTATATTATTTAAGTCTTGCTTTCCACCAACTTGAAAATGAGACATGCAGACCTATTTGCATTCTCTAGGCTCATTTTGCAGCCACCTGTGCTGGACACTCTAACATTTTTATTGACTTCTTAAATTCCAGAGGAGATGATAAAATCTGCATGAAGATCCTACTGTTTTAATAATAAACTCAATATACAGTAACCACAAAGCCATTGTCTTGCAATGTACATCTTTTTAAGTGATAGAATTAGACTTTTCAGTTTGAACTGGCTGTATTCTTCAGACTGCAAGCTTTGTTAAAAACAAAACCATATTTCAAGCTTCCAGCTCTTCTGTGTTTTGGTAGTGTATAATTAGGTGTTTTTATTTTAGAGGAGTGCATATGCTAAGGCTTAGTATAAATTCACTGGTACTGCTTGTTGTGTATTGGATACAGAAAGTCCAGATTAATACCTTTGATAGTAGGTTTCAGCCCAATATCTCCTTCACGCTTCCTATTTAAGAATTTTGTGACTGGTGTGATATTCACACTGGATTCAATGAAGATGTATTGTTAAACCCTTTGTGAAGAGATTACCAAATATAATTCAGAATTTAAGAAGTTGTTTAAAAAAACTTTCTAGTCTTCTGGTTTCAAGATAACCTTCACAATGTAAATCAATCCGTAGGGCCTTTGTTGAATTTATAACAAGGCAGGCTGAAATAATGTCACCAAGAGAGGTTAAATAATAACTCTTCTTACTGACTTTAAAAAATCCCAGGTCCTTGCTATCAGAAAGAGACAGTTTCCCTGAAGATTGTTAAAGACTTAAGTTTTACATGGCCTTTAGAGATTACTCTACAAAATTATCTAACTTGCTCCAGCAAGAGTTTTCCTGTGAACTGACAGCTCATAATCTCTTTGACCATGAAAAAGAGCCTTTAGAATTTAGGCTTGTATTTTAAGATCACATTTGGTGGAATTCAGAGTTCAAAACTGATCACGCATTTTAATTATGGATGACAGCGCTAACAGTTCTGCATGGCACCAGCTTAAAGATTTTAAGGAAGATTTAAATATATAGTGTAACATTACAAATGCTTGGAACATTTTCACGTGTGTGACATTTTGGTGAAATACACTGGTTCACCAAAGCCCTAATGTTCCACAGAGACATAACTGTTTCTATGCAAATTTCACCTACAAAGTTTTTGGTTCAAGAAAGAACACTTTGTTGAGAAGAGTAGGATATAGCTCAGTGTCTGGAGTACTGTCTTGAATGTTAAGAGTGTAGATTTATGTCTCTGCATTGGGATTGAAAAGCTCTGCTGTGTTGTAAATACAGCAGTGACCTGTAGTTGGGATCAATGCACTACTACCTGAGCAATCACGTTACAAAACCTGATTCATTTTAACAGTAGTAAAAGGATACATATATATATTAAAAAAAAGTCTCTAATTTAGATAGTGTTATTTTTCTTTCTGAAATGCTGTATATTGTAATCTTTCTGTTTGTTTGGTTTTTGGTATTTTTTTAATCAAGAGCTGTCAAACAAAGACACTGGGTGTAAATGATTGATGACATATCAGATCCTCAAATATTGTAATGTTTCTACTCCAAAAATTATTACAAGTAACTAGTGTAACAACACACATAAAATTTAGCTTGCTTTGTCACCCTTTTCCAATTCAGCTGTACCAAATCTAATAAACCAAAATTACAACTATTCCACAGCTGATTGAATAAAATGTTCATGTAATGAAAAAGTGTCCAGTCTTGTTCTGACTGAAGTCAGTGGAAGGTTTTAAGCCAAGACTATAAACTTAATGGAGAATGTGTTTTTCAAAGTACAGAGTTACTGACAAATGCAAAAGAAAATGCTGTGTCTGAAGTATGTAATTCATATAACTCTGAAATACATTTTACATTTTTTTCTAAATACAGTCTTTTGAAAATATTTTTCCAGGCTACTGGATATGAAAAGACAGAAGATATGTTCCCTTCTGCAGAAAGCTTATGACTAAGTAGAGCAAATAGCTAAAGTATTCTGACAGAAAAGGCTCAGGGCTCCTGGTTCATCCCACCTATCTGCAGGCATCATGCTTAAAAACATAGCTAATAGATGGTCCCTGTATACTCAACAAAGAGAGGGAGGAATCTCCAGGGAAAGATTCAGATCAAAGACAAGGTATTTTCCTCTGGGGGTGCCCATCTTTCTCACCAGTAACATAAATAAAGAACCTGTGTCAACCAGGGTCCTAATTTAGGAATGTTTGCTAGGTGCCTAAAGTCCGAGAAGATGAAGCTGATCCAGGATAGGAGATAATGGATATTCAGCCAGACAATAGTTCTGACAGTACAAGTGGAAGTAAAGTCTTCATCATCTGGTCATGGATCATGCTGCAAGGTAGCATGTCACAAGTTTTACACACACTATAAATTGGTAAACATTACAAACCTGTCCAGTTTTAAAAAGAGCATGACCGGTATGAAAACATGTGCAAATACATGTCCTACTTGACAACAACTTGTACGGAATGTATGGTGTATTCTATTCCTGTAGGAAGGAAGGATTTTGACTTGATGTTAAGTTACTCCATATTATTTGGGGACACAAAAATATTATAAGCTTTGCATTAGGGGAGCTTCTATAACATTGTTTCATTAAAAATCTTTGTCCAGGGTTATGATAATATCCCCAAACCCATGCGAAGGAAGGGAAAGGACTGTGATTGGTGCTGCCCTTTCCTTCCCCTCAGAGCTTGGCTCTCCACCTTTCAATGATTTATTGGATATATGTGGTTACTATGCTTTTTTCCAAATTATTTACCTGTTCTCTTACTTCTACCTCTCTGTTCCATATGATTTCTTTTGTCATTGGCTTCCCTGTATTGCTAATGTGCCCAGAACCATCCCAATTGAAGTATTGAGTCACAAAAAGAAAAGCGAAGTGGAAAATGAAGGGGGGGGTTCTAGCCCTACATCCATAAACATTGTGGAGAGGCAATTTCTCTACAAATATTTATACCACCATCCCCTGCACTTTCAATAAATAATTATTTCTCCTACTTTTGAATAATTGTTCTTTCTTAGGAATCAGATTATCCTCAGGTGTTAATTAATGAGGTTATACCAAAGATGGAGTTTTTTTCCTCTAGGTTTTTAAAATATATTTTGAATACAAAGAGACTTGGGGAGTTTGTTCTTTTAAAACATGCATTAGGAAAGCCCTAATGCTCTACTGATTGATGATTTTCATCAGCCTTTAAATAAAACAAAGAATCTGCATCCTTTTCTCTTTTAACCTATGTGTATACTTTGTAAACACACACATACACACATATACATACATCTATATTACACTAATAGCTAAATAGATAACAGGTATAATATTCTTATAATAAAATAATTAATGAAAATATTTATTACTTTAGAAACAACAGTTTGTGGAAAATACTTTTCTTACATTTTTAATGGCTTAATTTTCTGAACATCTCTTCTCCTCACCTATGTATTAGTGTGTTCTTACTGTGAAATGCATTCAGAACAGTGTAACAGTTAAATATGAAGAATTTGTAGGTACTTGATTTTATGTGGCCATGGTTAGATGGACCTAAATGGAGGCTTATGCTTTGTAGCTGCAAAACCACATTTATACTAACATAACTGACCCCAAAATACATTCAGCTGAAACTTGATATTTTGAATTGCAGCTGCCTCTTATTGCTTAAATTGCACAGAAAGATTATGGTTGACTATCTGGTTTTCTCTTCTGCTTCCAAGTAACACAATCATTAGTTCTTAATGCAAATAACTAGTCAAACAGATGAAGAAAATAAGAAAGTAATAAATCTTCAGTGGAGTAGGAAACACATTTTAATTTTCTATATTACTTGACTCCTTTTTATTGGCAGCCGATTGCAAACATTCATGTTTTGCTTATGGAAGCTACTCTTGGGGGAAAAAAATTATACTCTACTCATACATAAAGTATTTGGTGACTGCTAAGTGAAAGAAGTACTGTTACTTTTTTTGAATTTCACTTCCCAGACAAAAGGGCAGAAGAGTACTGACACCTTTACAGCGCAAGACATGGAGGAAAGTAGGAACTAGACAGGGAAAAGGAAAAGAAAGAGGACGACTATTGTGAAATGCAAGACTATAGAATGTTCTAAAAAACACAGGTGAAACCTGACAAATATAAATCACTGTTGAAAAGAAGACACAGTAGTAGATCTTGTCCCTGTGTGGGAAGATTTATCCAGACTGAATGATAAAAATAAGAACTAAACTAAAACTGTGTCCCCACATTAAAATTCTTCTGATGAAGGGATGGAAGCTTCTGTTTACAATAATCTACTGCTATAAAATGAGACCACTGAGGTCATTTCCTTTTTTCATCTTTAAGAAAGAGGATACTCAGCATCCTGTAACAATTTATGCTGGTTTTGCACTATTTCAGTTCTATATGTCTACCAATTGCCAGAAGGAAGGATAACGATGTGTTGAGATGATCTTAAAACCTCCCCTTATCCTGCTGCTTTCCACTGAAGAGCCAGAATAATCACATTTAAGGAAATACTTGCTAGAAATTTAGTAGAATAAGCTTGAGTCTATTTGTCTGACCTGGCTTAAAACTCGATACAGGAAATCTAACAGTTATCCCCTAAAATGCTGTTTTACTTGTCATCTCTTGAATATAATCCATAGCTGGAGATTTGTTGTCTGCCTGTCTTCATTTTACAGACTATGCCCTCTGCTTATGGCTTTATCAGAATGTAAAAGCTTGTTGAGTGAATTTATATGTGAGATAAATTCTGAAAAATTGATCCAGAATACTTAGCTGATTTGGTTTTACTTGCTAAAAACATTACAATAATTTAATACTTTGGCACCGTAATTATGTTTAGCTCTAAAAATAGTTTCCTTCTAGAGTAATAGGATTTCCCTGAGAACTGTGCTGCTTAAGCTCTAGGTTCTTCCTCCTGGAGTAAGCTTGCAGCACATTATGGAGATGTGAATGGGAATGGAACTGGGCAGGTGTTGGAAAGAAGGAAATCTCCTTGATTTTACTTATCTTTTGTCTTATTTCTTCACATTTTATTTTGCTGTTTTCCTCTTGCTTCTTTCTTCTGCCTTCTTCACCCACATTCTACTTCATGCCCTGTGTGTTTGGTCTGGTATTTGCGCTATGGGACTTCCTGCCTGCAGCTCACTGGTTTTGCTGCTGTGTGTTTGTTTGTCCCATCACCATGCCCAGTTCCTTGCTCCAAGTCTATGGACACTGGTAATTCTCACAGGTTTATTGTGCTCTATGGCTTCTTACAATGGACTTAGAACATGCATTCAAACTTTCTCTGAATTCATACTGAAAGTCAATGCTCTAGCTGAGAATAGAGACTGGGTCATTTAGGTTTGGAGTCATAAGTGACCAGATTACTCTCTGTGAAATATAGGGATTAAGGGCATTAACCAAGGTAGCCTATGGTTTTTTTAGACTAATAACCTCTTCTTTCTTTTTTAGCTCTTTGTTGATATTTATTTTTTTTCCAGAAGATCTAGATGCTGCTTCCAACATGAAACTTATTTTTTTCACAGTTTGTGATGTATTTTAAGCCAGTCTTCCTGCCTCTTCTTTGTCCTGTGATTTTGAAACATGAAAATTTAGCAATACTGTCTTGAGGTGTAGAAATAACTATAAGCATGGATATACGTACTCCTTTGATGACTTAATTATGGGAGGGGAGAAGGTACGCTATCCCCTGGATCTCTGCTTGCATTAGTGTCCAGAGTTTGGTTGCAAACAACTCTGCCTATGAGACAAGACAGTAGGTAGGCAGATAAGTATAGAGATAGATAAAGAGATAGAGAGATAGATAGACATATAGGGCCTGGTTGACAGAGTCCCTTAGGAGGCCATGTTGAAGAGCAAAGGAGTGCAAGAAGCCTGGACATTCTTCGAGAAGGAAATCTTAAAAGCGCAGGAGAAGGCTGTCTCCATGTGCCAAAAGACAAGCCAGCAGGGAAGAAGGCTGGCCTGGCTGAACAGAGAGCTTTGGCTGGAACTCAGGAGAAAAAAGGAGAGTTTATGACCTTTGGAAGAAGGGGCAGGCAACTCAGGAGGACTACAAGGATGCCATGAGGTTATGCAGGGAGAACATCAGAAGAGCCAAAGCCCAACTAGAACTTAATCTGGCTACTGTCATAAAAAGCAATAAAAAATGTTTCTGTAAATACATTAGCAACAAAAGGAGGGCTAAGGAGAATCTCCATCCTTTATTGGATGAGGGGGGAAACATCATGACAAAGGATGAGGAAAAGGCTGAGGCACGTAATGCCTTCTTTGCTTCAGTCTTTAATAGTAAGATCAGTTGTTCTCCAGGTACCCAGCCCCCTGAGCTGGAAGACAGGGAAGGGAAGCAGAATGAAGCCCCCATAATGCAAGGGGAAATGGTTAGTGACCTGCTACA
>NW_010973187.1:2621284-2715135 GCF_000737465.1 Haliaeetus leucocephalus
TGACCTGTTTAGTGGATGAGGGAAAGGCTGTGGATGTTGTCTACCTAGACTTTAGTAAAGCCTTTGAGACCGTTTCCCACAGCATTCTCCTGGAGAAACTGGCTGTTCTTGGCTTGGACAGGTGTACTCTTTGCTGGGTAAAAAACTGTCTGGATGACCAGGCCCAAAGAACTGTGGTCAATGGAGTTAAATCCAGTTAGCAGCCGGTCACAGGTGGTGTTCCCCAGGGCTCAGTACTGGGGCCAGTTCTGTCTAATATCTTTATCAATGATCTGGACGATCAAGTGCACCCTCAGTAAGTTTGCAGACGATACCAAGCTGGACGGGAGTGTTGATCTGCTTGGGGGTAGGAAGGCTCTACAGAGGGATCTGGACAGGCTGGATCGATGGGCTGAGGCCAGTTGTATGAGGTTCAAGAAGGCCAAGTGCCTGGTCCTGCACTTTGGTCACAACAACCCCATGCAATGCTACAGGCTTTGGGGAAGAGTGGCTGAAAAGCTGTGTGGTGGAAAAGGACCTGGGGGTGTTGGTGTCATGGTTCAACCCCAGCCAGCAACTAAGCACCACGCAGCCACTCACTCACTCCTTCCCCACACAGTGGGATGGGGGAGGGAATCGGAAGGAAAAAGGTAAAACTCATGGGTTGAGATAAGAACAGTTTAATAGAACAGAAAGGAAGAAACTAAAAATGATATTAACAACAATAATAAAATGACATTAATAATAAAAGGATTGGAATATACAAAACAAGTGATGCACCATGCAATTGCTCACCACCTGCCAACTGATGCCCAGTTAGCTCCCCAGCAGTGACCACCCCTGACCAACTGCCCCCGGTTTATATACCGGGCATGATGTCAAATGGTATGGAATACCCTGTTGGCCAGTTTGGGTCAGCTGCCCTGGCTGTGTCCCCTCCCAACTTCTTGTGCCTCTCCAGCCATCTTGCTGGCTGGACATGAGAAGCTGAAAACCCCTTGACTTTAGACTAAACATTACTTAGCAACAACTGAAAACATCAGCATGTTATCAACATTCTTCTCATATTGAACTCAAAACATTCACTGTATCAGCTACTAGAAAGAAAATCAACTCTATTCCAGCTGAAACCAGGACAGTTGTTCAACAGCTGGCTGAATATGAGCCAGCAGTGTGTGCAAGTGGCCAAGAAGGCCAATAGCATCCTGGCTTGTATCAGAAATAATGTGGCTGGCAGGACTAGGGATGTGATTGTCCACCTGTACTCAGCACTGGTGAGGCCGCACCTCAGATACTGTGTTCAATTTTGGGCGCCTCGCTACAAGAAAGACATTGAGGTGCTGGAGCGTGTCCAGAGAAGGGCAACCAAGTTGGTGAAGGTTCTAGAGCACAAGACCTATGAGGAGCAGCTGAGAGAACTGGGGTTGTTTATCCTGGAGAAAAGGAGGCTGAGGGGAGACCTTATTGCTCTCCCCAACTACCTGAAAGGAGGTTGTAGCAAGGCGGGTGTTGGTCTCTCCTCCCAAGTAACAAGTGATAGGACAAGAGGAAATGGCATCAAGTTGCACCAGGGGAGGTTTAGATTAGATATTAGGAAAAATTTCTTCACCAAAAGGGCTATCAAGCCTTAGAAAAGGCTGCCCAGGGAAGTGGTTGAGTCACCATCCCTGGAGGTATTTAAAAGATGTGTAGCTGTGGTGCTGGGGACATGGATTAGTGGTGGACTTGGCAGTGCTAGGTTAATGGTTGGAGTCAATGATCCTAAAGGTCTTTTCCAACTTAAATGATTCTATAATTCTATGATTCTATAGATATATAAGTATATATATATAAAGGCACACTGACATTTCAGCAAAAGCTTGCTTAAAAGCACATAATCATATCTATGGCTGAAAAAAAAGTGGCATGATGTCCGGATCCAATGTCAGGGAAGGTTTTGATATGATCCCAAGAGCAAGATTAAGACACAAATGAGGTCAAATGCTATATGCCCAAAAGAGTTTTATTATCAAAAGTATTAAAAGTAGAAAATAGTAGCGATAGGATAGAATGGAAGAAAAGGCAGAAATCAAGCAAGCAGTTGGGATAGAGTTGCAAGGATAGTCACCACCATAGATCCAGTGGCGTCCCGTTGGTCCTCAGTCTTCAATTCTTCAGTGATGGGTACACACCACGGCTTGTCTCCACGGTTTTTTATAGGGCATATTTCGATGATGCATGCACGTATGTATTGTTCATGCACTGTTCACATGCTGCAGGTTTCATCTATCACATGACCTTCGCGTGATTAACGCCAGAAACCAGTATCTTATCTCAAAGACTACAGTTTCCGTGAGAACGGTAGCCTCCACAGTCTTGCATGCTTGTTGGCTTCAGCCTGTTTCCTCTCCTGGATGCCTCAGTGGCCTAGTAGGATTCCTTATGGACCGAGGAATGTCCTGCTTAGGCAGGCCATCTCAGAGACAAAGGGCTCGAGATAAGCAGTCCACAATTCTTGAGATGAATGGCTTGAGATGACAGTCCAGTCTCTCACACCTAACAATCTTTGAGACAAACAGCTCGAGATAACAATTCAGTCTCTCACACATGATTGAAATGAAATACTCTTCTAACCCTTTCTTCTGCCCTTGTGGAGACAGACTTTGGCTGAAATGTACATAGCCACTTGTTCTGAAAGCATAGGAGAACCATCTGCTCCCGGTGACACTGTGGCATAGACTGCTGTTTCTAACACCAACAGAATAGGAAATTAACATGAAATCAAGTGAGTACTTCACATACATGAACACATCTTTCTGTTGATGCCTTAGGGTCTGCTGTCACATTCTTTCAATCAGTTGTTCACCTGCAAAGTGCTGTGCACAGTCCCAGCTTTTCCAGACTCTAATATTTTTGAGAGACTGAACAAATAACATTGGGATTGAGACTGAGATTAGACACAATACAATCACATATTTAAAAGAACTCATAACTGCAATCCATAACCATGTTACTAATGATTATCTAGCAAAAAAAGTCTGATATATAGATAGAACTTATACTGACCCTTCTATGTGTACTTAATACATCTTCTCCTGACATGACATTCCAGGGATGTGTTAGCATTTTAACAACATTGTGAAATGCCAATGTGGCATGGAAGCTGTGAAGTTATTCCACAGTGAAATGATTTAACAGAATAGCAACAAAAATAAAAATAAAGGATAGTCACAATGCCTGGCAAACCTGTAATCTCCAGAGGCCAGCCTCCAGCAGTTCTGCAGCACTCTAAACAACACCATAAATAAAGGTAATTATCCAAATGGTGTTATAAAGCTAAGTCAAACATGGTCTTGTGGAGAAGTCTCATGCAATTAAATGGGGAAAAACCTGTAGAATTGTGTAGGAAGGAAACAACAATTTTTTACTCCATTTTGTAGGATATTATTCTTTATTAAAATCTCTACTACAGTGCAAGAATTATATAGAAAACTGACCACTTTCTTTCAATAACCAAATGATTTTTTTTTAGAGCGTGGGGTGTTTTTCTGTAGCTGGAATCTATGCTGTTGTCTAATCATAAAACACACAACAGTATGTTTGAATGACGGCTAATTGATTCAAGTTAAACCCACAGCAAAGAAAAAGCCATTCACAAAAGCTCACAGTTTAACTACAGTTTCTGACTTCTATGAAAATAACAGACTGCACTACTTGACTAGTATTTTATGCTAAATAAGAGGAGTTGAGTTATATAGTGTGTTTTCTCATGGTGAGAGCATGTTCTGTAAGGTCTCTAGCCCAATTTTGTCCCATGTATATTGCTTGAGAGGTATCAGGAGGGTGAAAACTGACAGGAGAGAATTCCTTTGCTGGGGGGACTTCTTATTGGTGTAATATGTTGGTGAAAATTATGATCTCCTTCTCCTTCCAGTTTCATACTGGAGACAGGGCAGCAGGTGTGATGGAGAAGGGACTTCCCTGATATCTGCAATTGCTACCAATTCTCTAAAGACTCCAAGTTAATGCTCAAGCCAGAGGTGTACATCCTGAGAGTAATAAAGTTCCCTGGGCTCCAGGTGCTCAATCCCTTTTTGATAAGGAATATTCTTTAGTTATATACTTCCAAGCATAAAATTAAAGTTAGTGGAAATCCACCTGTAAATGCTTCTGTATGTCTCTATTGTCTTGCAATTGTCTTCGCATAATACACTTGGAGATTGAAACACCAATAATTCTTCCTGCCTTACTGTCCCCACTATTAGAACAGCTTTTAAGGATTACATAAATTTCTTTGCTGTAACAGTTTCCATCAATTATCCTTAAAACCAAATTGTATTCAGCTTGGTTTTGCCTGATACTCTTTGTCCTTTTTTCCTTTCTATATTTGGCCATCAGTCAACCCCAGTATACATAATTTCCCCATTGTCTTTGTAGTTCTTTAGACCTTGAATTGAAGTGAATGGGATAGACAAATTACTTGCAGGCATGATTCCCTTGGATATAACAGAGTTACAAAAATTATGAGCTTGTCTTGATGAGAAATAATTGTGCACATCTGAGCATTGTTTTTCTAAGCACCTTCAATGCCAGTGTAGTTAGAGAGCAGCATAACCTCTCTAATGAGTAAAGCTTAAGACCTCAGATTTATGTGGTCACAGATTAAAAGTGGATGCCAACAGCATTACTGCTCTATGTCTGCCTCAAACTGCATCAACAACAGATTGCTGTCCCTGTAGGATGGATGATTGGATGGCTCATGAAACAGCTCCTCATCACCCCACATTTCAGTCAGCCTGAAATGAACCATCTCAAATCTTTTTACCCTACTATGACATACTGAATACTGTGAAGTTTCAGGAGCTGCTTCCTAAAATGTTCAGCAAACCTTGACATGGGAAGAACTGACTCCATTAGAGAGGTAGGATGAATGGCTGTCCAGTTTCAGTCTGCTGTCACATATGTATACAAACTTTAAGAGTTCATTGTGATCGTCCATACTCCTCCACAATTTACTTTCCTGCCAGATGCAGACCTATGGCATCTGTTAAGAAGCCACATTCTGTGTGGCACAGGACACTACATTTAGATAGGAATTTGGACCACTGTATGTCATGTTTTCTATGATGGTTTTATTTTCTTGTTTATTTTGAAACCAATGAAATCGAGAGAAGTGGTTGGTCCTAGAATGAAAATACTGAGTCACATCAGCTGTTCAGTCTGTAATGGAGTAAGGGCAGGTTGCTTTTACTCAGAATCATTTAGAAGGTGACTGTCAAATACTGAGGTCCTTTGATGACAGTCATCAAGTGACCTGTCTTCAGTAACAGAGTCAAGATGCTCCTCTAAACATTATCACATAAGAATAACTCCCTTTTTCTCTGAGTTTAATTTAAAGATAAATTAATGTTCCTCAAAAGTGACAGGTAAAGCCTAAAAACATGAGAACTTGTGCTTATACAGAAAACAGACAGCATCAGGGAAAAATTCCAATGTTTTCCAGTTTGAGTTGACTTTAGACTTGAAGAATGTGGAGTTAGTTTGGATTCCATGCCTACTTTGTTTTTGGCTTCTTTTCCCTGCCAGCAGGGATATCAATTGTGATAGCAGGGTAAGTAATAATTATTGGGATTTTTGAGAGCTATTAAACAGTTAGTGTCTGCCAAAAGTTACCACGCACTGGTATCTTAGATACCAGAGCTATTTGACTGCACTTTGGGATTTTATAATGTGGTAACAGTTGGCAATTTGTGACTTACCAATAGTGACAACTGGATGTATGAAACGACCAGTTCATTTAGCATCAGCATGCCTATTACACATTATTCCAGCAACATGAAATGAAGACAGCTGTGCAGTGGTAAACAATTTTTAAAAACAATTAAAAATGTGGGAGGTCACTTTCAAGAAAAAAAACATAACTGGCACTAAAAAATAAAGACTGGATAATATTTTGTGAGGCTTGAAAACTATCAAGAGTTTTTGCGAATATATGTCTTCATTAACATAGTTGGATGAACACTTTTTGATTAAAGGTTCACTTTCCAAGAAATTAAATTTTGGTCAGCCTGAAACTCATCACAAATCTCAGTGAAGTTTTGCGAATAATTTTGTCTGAAGAAAAGGTGTAATTTTAGAAATATTCAAGTAGTCAGGACTTTTTGAAAATGACAATTAGAAAAGGCTTTATTATAAAGGTGAACTAGATTTACACTGTTATTTTGGTACTGTTAATAAAACAGAGCTGTTGTGGTAGTTACAGTGTGTATCTATCTGAAGTACAGAAGGAATTCAGCTTCAGGAATAGAATAGAATAGAATAGAATAGAACAGAACAGAGTATTTCAGTTGGAAGGAACCTATAATGATCATCAAGTACAACTGCCTGACCACTTCAGGGCTGACCAAAAGTTAAAGCATGTTATTAAGGGCATTGTCCAACTGCCTCTTAAACACTGAATAGATTTGAATAATCCAGTTTTCCAACATAGAGGGCTTTTTCCCTGTACCCTTACTGCTACATTATATAATCAGATTTAGTCTGAACAAATGGGAATTGGAATACTTTCTTTAAAGCAGGACTTCTTTGGCAGCAAGAACCAAAAAATATCCCTGCTTGAGGATGCTCTATAGTCTAGTGGCTTGCCCACTCACTGGGTTGAGAAAGAGCAAGCTCAGAGTTGTTGTAAATCTTTGTTTTTAATAAAACAAGTGGGTGATTTTAATCCATATCCCTTACCTTCCATGGGAACATCTAAATCGTATAGCTAGACATGGCATAGCCTCAGCTGCCCTCTCCTTCCTGGGTTGGGTAGCTGGTTCTAATACATTCATGTCTTTCCCTGCCCATTCTGCAATGAAACCATTTGATTGTATTTATACACAAGTAATTAGCTGTTAGCCAAACAAAACATTTATTTTGAATAAGATATATGATTTACATGTATAAGAAATGTGATTTATATGATTTACCACAAAAGTTCCATATTTCTAATTCAAGTAATTCTGTTAGTGTATATATATATATATGTATAAATATAGTTACCAAACTAAACAAAGAAACTCCACAATTATTTGCACAGTGCTAATGCCAGTTATCCAGACACCTGAAGATGTGTGCCTTCTGTCCATAAATGTCAGTGAAATGGAGAACACTGTTTACTTTGGTATCTTTTTCTTAAAACCCAAGATATATTATGCAACAAACATGTAACCCCCACTGCATTTTAATCAATATTTTTACTTCTTTTTTCAAAACTTTTTTTTATGACTAAGTATAGTAGTTGATACATCAGCTAGAGCTGGCATTTCTGACAGGGAAAATAGCTTGTGTCTGCAGCATGTTGAATATTTTTCAATGACAGATCCCCAGTCACCACAGATGTGGTTGACATCTTGGAGAATTTCCAGATGAATGTACTGGAGGAACAAAGCAACAAGTTGCTGCAAAGCACTGCAGAGGTTGGTTCCATTCTGTCAACAGTTACAGTCATATTGCATTTCATATAGAGATGGAGTTACTTAAAAGATTTTTGACAGGTTACATGAAATATTTGTTTGTTTTTAAGAACTTGCAGTTATGTATGTGACTCTAGAAAATATGTTATCATTTAAAGTCATCAAAAATCCTCTACTGCAATCAAATTTGCAAACAAACAAAAATGTATATCACAAAACCATTATTTTTGTAGTGTTGAGGTAACTACATGCATGCTTAGGCAATGCTAACAAGTATAGACTTGAATTTGTCTAGAGAGGAGGTGGCTTAGCCTTGGTTAATAGCCAAACTGCCACCCAGCAGCTCCCTCCCTCCCTCCCTCCCTCCTTTCCTCAGTGGGATGAGGGGTGAAAATAGAAAAAACCCACAGGAACAATAAAGCTTGTGGGTCGAAATGATGACAGGGAAATTGTTTGCTGGTTACTGTCGCAGGCAAAACAGACTCAACTTGGAGAAAATTGACTTAATTTATTGCCAATTAAAGTGGATATTTAATTGTAGAATTCGGTAGTGAGAAATAAAAAGGCAAATACAAAACCACCTTTCCTTCCCCTTTTCCCAGGCTCCACTTCAATCCTTCACTCCAGACTCCTTTGCCCCCCACCAAGCCATGCAGGGGGACTGGGGTGTGGGGTTGCAGTCAGTACACAGCCATTTCTCTCTGCTTCTCCTTCCTCCTCACTCTTTCCCATGCTCCAGCATGGGGTTTTCCATGGGCTGCAGACCCGTCAGGGAAAATCAGCTCCAGTGTGGGTCTTCCATAGGCCACAGTTCCTTTGGGAGTAACCAACTGCTCCGGTGTGGAGTCCTCCGTGTGCTACAGGAAATACCTGCTCCAGCACCTGGAGCACCTCCTCTGACCATGATGTTCCCTCTGCTGTTCCTCAGTCTTTTTTTCTCCCTTTTCTGCTTGTCCCTCATTTTTTTTTTCCCTTTCTTAAATACATTTTCACAGAGGCACTGCCAACTTTGCTGATGGGCTCAGCTGTGGCCTGCGGTTGGTTGGGCTGTGTCTAGCACAGGACAGCCCCTGACCTCTTCTCACAGAGACAACCCCTGCGCTCCCCCCTGCTACCAAAACCTTGCCATGGACACCCAATATGAGAAAATATGAAAGACTCTATGCAGTCCTGCTAGGAATCAAAAAAGTTAGTACTTTGTTGTCATTATTTCAAAATATCTTCCACTTAGGTACTCAAAGAAGTACTTAGGAGTCCAAGCTCTAGAAAACAAGTAAATTTCTCTCTCCTCCCATGCTGCTTAATGAAATGAAATTCTCACCTTTCCCCTTAGTTATCTGTAGAGTCAGAGTTATTGTACTTGTGTCAACATACAGCATCTCCAATAAACATGGTGCTTATTTTTTACAGTCTACCACATCCACAGTTACTTCTCAACATAAATTCAACTTCTAAGCATTTTCTCACTGAAGAAAAGTGTCAGTTCTTTGGTTCGACCATGTGACGGGCCCATAGTATCCTACATGTATATAGTCCATCTGCTGGAACTGGCTTAGAAATCTTGGTTAGCAGTTCTCCTGCACCAGGATGAAAATATTAGACACAATTGTCTTCTGGCTCACATAATTTTATAATGCATGTCATCATTGCTTTCAGTGCTATTTCTTTTGGTTTACAAAGCTCTATGTGTGAAGAAGTCCAGACATATTGAAACAGAATCTTAAAATCCAGTAGCCATTGTCATCTTTCTACACTAACTTATTGTTTTACAGAGTTCTGCAGAGAATGTTTAATACTTCCTTTTCTTTCACGTGTCCTGTTTTTCCAGTCCATTTATTTAAATTCTCTGGGGCTTGCTTTATGTAACACTTCCCTATGGATATTCCCAAAGCACTCTGAATCAGCAATCAAAATTTTTGTGGAATGTCCTTTCTAATAATTGTTTCAATTTTTAGCCTTTCATAGGATTCTCAAGCAATGTGATATCTGTCCTCATTCTACCAAGGTTCTAGTATGTGTTTCAGGACTTAAAATATACTTTTTGCCCTGTTGTATTCCAGCAACACTGTCTCTCTCTTTACCTACTGGCAGGCTTCAACAGTTAAAGTTCTTATGAAGTCATAGGGAAAGTGTGGATTTAATCTGAATATCTGAATCTGAATCTGTCATTCTTCCTACTGTTATATTTAACAAGTTCAGTGCACGTAACAATATTGCATTAACTTGCTCAGATCATCTATCACATCTGACCCATGCACATTGGTGCAAACTTATTCCAGGGTCTAGCCTTAAGTTACCTTTAGGCCATTTTACCCTGACTCCCCATTTTCTGAGATGATGTCGTGGTTTAACCCCAGCCAGTAACTAAGCACCATGCAGCCACTCACTCACCGCGCCCCCCCCCCAGTGGGATGGGAGACAGAATTGGGAGAAAAAAGTAAAACTTGTGGGTTGAGATTGGAACAGTTCAACTGAAAAGAAAAAAAGAAACTAACAATGACAATAATAACAATAATAAAATGACAATAATAATAATAAAAGGACTGGAATATACAAGTGATGCACAATGCAATTGCTCATCACCTGCCAACCGATGCTCAGTTAGTTCCCCAGCAGTGATCACCCCTGACCAGCTCCCCCCAGTTTATATACTGGGCATGTCATCACATGGTATGGAATACCCCGTTGGCCAGTTTGGGTCAGCTGCCCTGGCTGTGTCCCCTCCCAACTCCTTGTGCCCCTCCAGCCTTCTTGCTGGCTGGGCATGAGAAGCTGAAAAATCCTTGACTTTAGTCTAAACATTGCTTAGCAACAACTGAAAACATCAGTGTGTTATCAACATTCTTCTCATATTGAACTCAAAACATAACACTGTACCAGCTACTAGGAAGACAATTAACTCTATCCCAGTCAAAACCAGGACAGATGACAAATAATTCATTTCTTTCAATTACCAGCCTGAGTTTTTCCTCATTTTCTGACCAATGCTAATTGATTAAATTGTGTAAAGAAATGCCATTTTTTCAGAGTCCTACAGAGTAGAGTAAAGCCTCCCATTTCACCATGCAACAGCACTGTCATGATTCCTGCAAAGCTTAAAAATAAAGTGCCACCAGGCTTCCCTACTGCCACACCACCACCATCACCAAAAGAGAGTGTGACAAGCACAGCATGGTGTGCTAAAAATTGAGTTCCAAATGTAATCCTGAATTATTTATTGACTCTTGCAACAGAATTTATAACCTGAGTATTGATGTCATAACTTTTTGTAGTCTCAGGCTTCTTTGATATCACTACACAAAAGACAGGAGAGTAGAAAGATTATCTCACGTTAATGTTGGATGTTGGATTTCTCTATAAACATGGGAAGTGACCAATTCAGTGAAAACCTTGAGTTTCACATGCCAGAGACATCTTCAGATCAATTATTTGTATTGTATTTTAGACTCCATCTCTACTCTTGCAGAATAAGCCCAGGAATAACAGGTTGTCACAAGAGGCTTTCACACAGACATTTCTATTCTGCCTGCTCCTGCTTAATCCCCTCTGGCCAGTACCTTACAGTGCTTCTTGGGAGATTTCTTAATGAGAGAAATAGAAGAGGGGAAGTAGTAAGAGACTCGTGCTGGTGAGAACCAGGGAGGTAACATTAAGCCACTAAGAATGGAATCATGTCAGCCAAGCTTCTTCTATGACAGAAGCAGGATTGTGTTGGATTTGTGTAGAAAGACTTCTGCAAAATCAGAGTTAGGGAGAAACAGCTGACTGCATAGCTGAGCATGTGGGATTTCCTAGGATTTGCCATAAACCCAAATTATTGCTAGTCAAAGTGTGAGCCCAAATTACTAGAAGTCAAAGTGTGATGCAGGATGTACATGATTCTTTTAGACCTGATTAGGATTGAGATGTGTATGGAATAATATTAATTGCTTAATTGTTTTTATCAATCTTAGTTGATAGGATTTTTTTTAGTGTATAAAACAAAGAGCAGTTCTTCATGTCATTTCTTACATTATTAAAGCACATCAAGTAAGACTATGTTCTCATAATGCAGACAGTATGCAGCTACAGGGAAGACAAGGTAAAGGCAGACTTAACTCATCTTTGTATTCTGGGGTTTTTTGGTGTGCTGTAAAGGATAGGGTAGATTGTAGCATAATTTAGACTTTCTGGCTTGCCTGAATCCCTTGCCTTGCAGAATCCTAAATTCATCAGTAACGCCCAGAACTTGCACAAGGGTGCAAATATCATCATACACCAGACCTTCTGGGGAGTCTGAGAAAAACAGCCTACTGCTTTCCCCTTCATTTTCTCATGGGAGAATTCTCCCAGGGTTAAGACAGACTTTCTAGGGATCCATTTCTACCAATCCAGGAATTAAGCAGGAACTTGTCCGTCTGCTTTCCAAATCACATGTGAAAATAATGTCAGTTTGGTATGAAAATCTCTGAAAGCCTGATATGGGGACACACTGCATTTTATTTTCCTGTAGTTATTTTTCTGCTTTGGATTCCTTACAAAATCTGTTCAAGGTCACGTATATTTGGTGATCTCAGTGAACAGTTCATTAAATTCACCCATTACAGAGTCCAACAAGAAACAGGGATTATTTTGCACTACTGGGTAGCTTTGTTAGGAAAATGACCTGAACTATTTTAGGTCAAGGTTGAAGGTAGCAAACTATCGTGGATTGACTCATTAGGTATTCTGGTCACTGGTACTCTTCCATTTTTGATGACCTCAAAAAGCTCACCACATATACCTAAACACATTTTGTGAAGGAAAAAATACATGCTGCTTTACTGAACATTGTGTTCCCCTTGGGCCAAGCAGGCCATATATATCTCATGTTTCTACTGAAGCTCATTTTTTACAACTCTGTTATAAACCACTCAAAGTCATATTTTATTTTTTATGAAAATACTGATATGTTTCTAACAATGTGGAACTGTAGTGTGTTCCTGCAGTCAAAACTTACAGTAAAAATTGACATTTGAAAGAAAAGACACAGAAAGAAAGAAAAGGAATAATAAGGGAGGAGTGCTTAAAGTTAGGTACCCAAGTTACTTCTAAATAGGGATTTAAGTGCCATATCAGGGATTCAAATGCCTCCTGTTTCTTTATGAGCTGTCTGAAATGCAGAGCCCTATGTTGGTATCACAGGATCCATACACAATATACACAGAAAAGGTTATAGGTGGCAGAACAGCCCCCAGAGAAATCACGCTGCTGAAAGGGGATCTACTTATAGCCATCCAGCAGGGACATCCTGAGGACAGGATGGAGTCTTAACTGTTGTCCATCTTTATGGCTTACCTGTCTAATGGTTGCATCTCCTTCTGATCCCTCTTTCAAAGGAACACAGCTGAGCCTTTTCTTTTTTCTGAAAGCTCAGACGGACCTACTCTTCTAAAACACAGCAGGCAGTGAGTGGCAGTGATAGCTTTGCAGAGCTTGCACATTATACTTTACCAGTTGAAACATTACCCCAAAATAGGTGAGATCCAAGTTCATTTCGCCCTTCTGTTTGAAAGAATTGAAACCAACACTCTCCAGTGCCCTCCCCAGCAGGCTGCCCACGGCCCCAGCACGGCGAGGCAGCAGCTGGCTTCAGAGCTTCTATTGAGCTCTGCAGAAAAGAATGCACAAAAGAATGCACAACTTGCCCAGTGTAAGAGGGAAAGTAAAAATAGTGACGACTTTGTTCACAGATTATAGAAGGCTCTTAGGAAGAGATAGTCCTGGATCCAGATGCTGCTCTTAGGTCTATTTGTTTCACATTTTACCCAGTGATTGTTTTAAATGACTTCCATGAAGTTACGGAGTCAATATTAACTTAAGTGATAATTCCACTGCTAGACGCTCAGGGAAGATAATTTTGATTTTAATGAGAGCTGTTATAGATGTCAACAAATAAATGATTAAATACTTGTATGAGAAATGAAACAACTTCGGTGGTTTTCCTGAAGGGGTCTGCACAGCCTTACCTTGGCTTTGTGTGTCTCTGGCAAGATAAACTGCTGCCTCTTTGATGATACTTTGAAAAGTTCATGGAATTCTGATATTACAGAACTTGCTTTGAGAGGCAAGTACAGTATCTCAGTGATATTGGAGCACATAGCATAGGCAAGGTAAAGGAAAAATCAAGAACATATGCTTCTTTTAAAAAGACTTTTTTCCTTTCTATTCAAGAAATGCAGTAGCACTGCAGATATTTATGTAGTGTACAAAGAACAGAAATCCCAAAGCACATTCCAATTATGAATATGTGATTTATATTTTATGGGCAAAAAGAGTTATTTCCCCAAGCACATTGTTTTCTTTTATCTGTGTGATTCCTTTAATCCTGTCAATAACCCAGCATGCAGCTGCTTTCTGCTCATAGATTTTTGAGAAGATAATAGAAATAAGCATGCACAGTAGATAGAACTATTCATGGGTAACATAAAAATACCTGCTGTTCATCAAGATTTCTGCTTGCTAATTAACTGGAAAAATTGGGCACTACAATTTTTCTATTTTTTAACTGAAATAGTGGAACATATTAGCATGAAAATAAAAATAAATTCTTAGTTAAAGGTATAATGAAATGCTAGGTTTACATTTATGTTCTAAGGTACAAATAAACAATGTTTATTTATTATTCATGGCTCGAAGGAGTATTTTAATATCTATATAATTTTAAGTATTAAATTGTTCAGTAAGTTGCAACATACATCATGATGCTATCCAAATTAAAATCATTTGGGGCAGAAAAGAAATCATACCTAAACTTATATAGGTAATAAATGAGGAAGGAGCTGAACTGATTTGATACACTTCAATTTCCGTACATTTACATGGTAGTTTGTAAATAAACCCTTCCCTTCCTATAAAGTGAAGAATCACGTTATGGGGTGAGCAACTTGGTAAGGTTTGAAAGGAAGATGATAAGTTTGTTTCTTTATCAATAAGAAAACTCCTCAGCTGTAATAAAGATTACTGTGGATATTTTCAGACTCCACTGGTCAAGACAGAATAATATGCCAATGTAATCTCCCTACTTTCCTGTGGGATTTTTGGACAATTGCATCTCTCTCCTTGTGGATTTAAATCCCTTTCCCAGAAGAATACCAGAAGAAGGACCCCATCACAAATGGGCAGGAGATAAATCTGTTTAAATATATGTCTGGCTGCCTTCCATCCATCCTGCTTCTCAAATGTCTGAAGTAGTAAATACCAGGCTGGGATGCATACAAAGTTACCTAATGATCGGGTTTTATAGCAGCTATATATACTGAAATCCCATTCATATGAGTGTGTGTGGCTGGGGACTGCACAGATGGCCTCTTTGGGATTCAAATTCACCTCTCTCTTGCCTCTGGTTTTTTAGCATTGTACAGTAGAAAATCTGGGACATTTTGCTCAAGGAAGGTTTTCCCATACAAATTAGAATACTTCACGAAGACACAATACCCTCTAATTCCTGGTTCCTGTCAAATATTCTCCTATCATAGACGTTGCAAAGCTATACAGTGAGTGATTCTCTTCTATTAAAATTTCTAAGCATCAGAGTAATAGGTTTCAGAGCAATATACTTACAGTGTCTCAAGAGCAAACACCCTGATGTCTTATAACATGAAATCTAGTGTGCTTATGAAAAAACTTTATATGAATAGTAGAAAATTGGCCTGAGAAACCAGAAGCCCCTACCAACCCTTTGCTCCATCACATAAAAAACTTTGAATAAAGAAATACCTTTTGTCATGGTGAATACAAAGGAGATGATCAAAAGCTGACCTTGAAAATGGATAGTGTAATGATTTCTTGTTCTCTGAAGACTTAATCACCAGAATTCTCTTTGCTTACTGTGATTATAAATGAGCTATTACCAGTACATGAAGCGGGTTTTTGTTAAGTTATAGGGTAGTAAATATGTCAATTTAATGTAATTCAATAAAATTTAATTGTGCCACGTGTGTCTATTATTTTGAAAACCATAAAAAACTTGTAGGTATAGTGAAGCTTAGAGCAGAAACCAGAGGTAGATACTAGCTGCATTGGTTCTCTGCTATGTGGAGAAAAAGGAACGGCAAGATCATGACATTAAACACAGAGGAAGTTGACAGTTTTAAGTATTGTTAAAATCCAAAGTTAAGTTTTAATAACACAGAATGGAACTGATGAAGCAAAATCCAAATTTGAAATTGAAGTTTGCAGGTATATTTAGACAGAATGACCAAGCTAAAATAGAAAAAAAGGTGGTGTATGTGTGGGCATCTGTTCCTAAATGTGAAGATTCTTTGGATCACTTAGGTTTGAAAAGCACAGCAACTGACTTACTAAACTTAAAAAAGACTAAGTACACATTGTAGTGACTATACTGAATGATTTGTTGGTATATAAATGTCAGCCTGAATTGCTGTACCCTTTTACTTAGAAATACATTCTGATTTGTAATACAGCAGTAACACTCTTTGCATGGAATTGGTCATTTGCCAGACAACTCTGCTTTTGAGTACTGACTGGATTTCCATGTATGTAATACAGGGGATGAAACATTTGCTTATGAGAAGTATTGGTCCAAAGCTGTCAACTATTGCAGTAGTCAGACTGGTTTGTCTAGATCTTTACTTCTACTCAAATGCTAAAAATGTAGCCTAATTTGTAAATCCTGTGTTATTGAAAACTATTTATATCTGTTCGCTTCTTTTTAAGTTTATTATGTTATAAAATCAGTGGCTTTGCTTAAGGACAGTAAGATTTTTTACATATTTTCAAATAGAATTCAAATAATTATTTTTTCACCAAACAACCATTAAGTCTGGAAATATAATTGGTTGTGAACTTATTCAACCTCAAAATTTTACACACATATTTTTCCTTAAAATATTTCTGTAGAAAAAAAATGTATTTTCAGTAAAACTTTTATTATTTGTATTTTATTACTAATTATTTAACTGAATTTGAAAAACAGTAATTTAAATCACAGCAGATTATTTGTGTGAATGGATAAGGGATTGTTCTCTATTTTCTATGAATATGGGAAGTCTTTTCTTTACGTTTCACTGCAGGTGTACAGGAGTTTAGTTTAATATGAAGTTCTTAACAACAGGTAGAATGATTACTTCAGAAAAAAAAACAACACCAAAACCAGGTCAATAAATATGTTGTTAAAAAAAAAAAAAAAAGTTGTTTTCATTTTTAACTTTGAAGATGCCAGATCCACGTTCAAGCTAAAAAATAAACAATCTTCTTTTTTTAAGGTTACCAAATTGGAACAAATGCAGCAGAATTTGGCATAAAATTTAAGATAGCTGATCATGTTTTCTTCACAAAGCAAAGCAGTAAAAAATACAGGAAAAGTGAAGCTTGTATAGTATAGCATGTATAGTATATGCACCTAGGGAAACAAAACAAAACAAAATCTTAGACAAAATTTCAAAGGATGAATCCTAAAAATAGAAGACTTCCAATTGTGGACAAAGAAAATAACTCTCATAACTGCGATTCCACTTGCCATTTCCATCAGAAATGTTTGTTAATGGCTCAGGCCAAAAGCACAAATTATTTCAATTCGGATACTGTCTAAATTCTCAAATTACAGACAGTAAGACCAAAACAAAACCAAAATTGATTCATCTGGTACTACAGACTGTATTTATAGCCTATACCAAAGTTCCAGGCCAGATCCTGTACATACACATTTAGAGGTAGTATTTTATCCAATCATTCCTCCAGCAGTGAGGATTATTGATTGTGTTAGGAAAAAACTTTAATATCAAAGGCAACCAAACCAGTTCTAGTAAGTTTTTCTTTTCTTTCCTTTTCTATTCAGTTTTGAACTACATATGCCAAGACAACCAGAAGCAGAGTTTTTATGACTGGTTTATAAACATCTGAAATTATAGAGTTATTATAGAAGAAAGAGCAATACAGCTCATATTTCAGTATCATGAGCAGAGGTATTACAATAAAAATTTGAAAATTTGCAATATTATTGCTACAGCTTGGAACAGCATTTTCATTATTTTGTAACTTACTGTATCATTTTTATGCATTAATTTTTATAAAAAGGGTTACAATGTGTGTTCTAATAACAAAACACTTCTACTGAATGAAATTGTTTAATAAAAACCAATTCCTTATATGCTATCAGAATTACATCCATTTTAACCCTTTCACAGATTTTAAAATAGGCTTGCAATAAGAAAATAACCACACACAGTATTGAAAAATTTTCCTAAGCTAAAATAATGTTTCAGTCTCTTCAAGTATTATTCTGAAAAACTGGAGTTTCTAATATGCATGGGATGTGCATTCCAAATACAGTTCCTAGAATGCAATAGCAATGTGTTGAAGTATTTTAAAGAATGTTCATCACATGTGTTACTTGTACGTTTTAACAAAGCTGCCCAGTCTTATGAGTAGCTTTAATCCAGAACGATCCTTAAATTCGATGTCTGGCATGACAGTTATCCTCAGAGGCAGCCTGAATTTGCTCTGCATTTAATATGTAATCTATATTTAGGCTACTTATAAATCTTTTTTCCTTAAAGCAAATGATGCTATAGTATTCTACGATGCATTCATAACCACCCTCCCTGTCTAACCTCCTCTCATGAGGTGCTGGCAAAGACCAGTGCAGTAGATGGAGACAGAGGTATAACATCTTTCATTGTGGTAAGGTCATCTTAGAATAGTTTAGAGTATATCTTCGAAATGTATGGCATACCAGGGTTTACCTGCTTAGAGGTCCTACAAGAAACAGGCTGCTGGTATTTCTGCACACTATGGATAGAAAGGTATTTGGACTGAGGTTTACATTGCAGGGTAGAGTCTGATAAGTCTGCCTATTACTGAAAAAAATTTAGATCCCTTTTTTATAAGTTGTTTAGTGAATTTGTACTAAATTGCATTGTACAGCGCAATTTAAAGTTGTCTAGTGCTAATAAAACAGAAGCCTAATAGTTCGCACTATAAAAGCACCTTTTATTCTATTTATTTTAATATTACAATGCCAGCAATTGGGTAAACATCTAACATCTAAACCAACTGAATCTAATAATGCCCATAATCCTTCCGCAGTAAAAAGAGAGAATATTATTTTCAGATTATTTTTATATTGCTAAATTTTCAATTTGCAATAAAATCCCAATTTTCACAAAGAATTTTTTTTTAAAAACAGTGGAATCTCCACAGTATCTACTTGACAGGATACTCCAGAGTAGTGAATGTGGGAAACTGATGTGGTAAGTGTCAGAGTGTGCCCCTAGGGAACGCGAGAGCTACCTTTTAGCAGTGATGTGTCCTTCCTTGTTCTCCCACATTATGGAAAGAAAGTACAGTTTGACCAAGGACAGGAAAAGTCATCAGTCCATCCAGAGTCCCATGCCCTCCTAATGCTATCATCTACTTCTCACACCTAATTTGTGCAGGAGTAAGCATGATAGAATGTGCAAAGCAGAGAACAACTAGCTATAACTGTTACATTTTAAAATATTTTCAGCACAGATGATGTCAGAACAATCTAGGAGGGTGTTGTTTTATGTACTAACTGCAAATATATCCTAATGCTATGCCCATAGGGTACTTAGATGGAACAGTAATTCATACATTTTCTTTCTCTCCTCCATAATCTGTAATAGTTACCGTGCATGAAACAATACCAAGGGTTCAGATCACAATGTTCAATATTATGTAGATATTGATATATTTACTCTTAAAGAAGCCTCTACTTCAGTAAAGTCAGAAATGTTCACTGCACCTAAAATAACTCTATTATCATGGTCATAAACCTAATTTCTCATCTAAGCTATTTTTCTTAAGTTCATTGTACTGATTTTATCAACAAGTACAGTACAAACAGAAGCTAAAAATGTGAATTCACACACCAGAAGCAGTTAACTTGCTTTTCATTTTCACCTTCACTTGTTTTGATGTTTAACTTTTAACAATTGGAGCCAATTTGGTTTACAGCCAAATAGTAAACTACTTAGCTGTAAACTAAAATTTCATTTAACATCATTTTATGTCCAGTCAACCAATTTGAACTCAATTAAAGGCATCTTAAAATACCTTTTCATTCATGTTAACACAATTTGAAGTAAATTAAAGTATCATCAGTTTAAACATGCACATAGGATATATAACAATAATCAGTAGACCATTTTTGCAAATAAAAAAATAAAACAGATGCTATAAAATACTGTAATATCTATTTTCTGTGCAGTGATTTAAGTCTTTACATTGAACATTGCATTTTTATGAAGTTGACAAATAGAACGTTGAATCATTAAAGCCCTTACATCTAATGTAAATACGTCTTAATTTTTCAAGCCCATTGAATGAAAAGAATGAAATCCTTGATGATTCACAGACCAAGATTTTGTTCTATATTTTGAATTGTCAGGTTTCTTCATGGATACTGATTTATCGTGTCTTTGTTTGCCAAGATGGGAACACAACTTTAGTTCTTTCATTTATTATATCATCCCCAAGGAGAATAATAGAATTTGCAGGAACAAGTAAGTAACAGAATGTTCTTTCATCTGAGGCCTATTTGGTCAAAATATAAGAGATTAACTAAATGTGAAGATGTGAGAAATTGAAGCTGAATGTCCTATAAGTTCAGGGAAGGCCAGAGTAACATAGAAAAGCCAGACTTTGTTCACAGGATGTACATAAATTTTAGCAGCTTTGAAATGATTGCCTTGATAAAAGAATAGTTTAATTTTTAAAGTTGAGCTCCTTTTTCATTCTTTTTCCAGGTGGGGTATGTAATGCAGTTACTAACTGGAAGGGCTGAGTGCTGTCAGCAAAAAGGGAGTGACAGAATAACAGAATGATACAGAAATGGCTGCTTTCTGATACTGAACTGCATTATACCAAGCTTGTGAGCAAGACCAGTGGACAAAAGGTTCCATCTCCCATCTATTTTCCTTGTAGAAAAGAGAGAAGTAGAGAATATACAGTGAGATGAGAAGCTGGGCTGCAGTATCATACTATGACAATTCAGCTGCTTGGTACAGAGAGGCTTGCTCATGTTCCGATAGCCTGTTTGTGTTATTTAAGCTGTTAATTAGAGATCTTAGCAGTTATTGGGGGAAGAGAGAAAAGCTTTCTAGAAAAAGGCATTAGCCGTACCTTTCCTGGTTTAAGGAGTCTAGTTTTTCATATCTCTTTTATGTGAGGGAATTGTAAGCTGAAAATCTGGATCCATCCATCCTGAATATTGACAGATTTATTCTGTGTTTGTGGGCTAACTCAAGGTGCAACAACTCTGTGCTGCTCCTAAATGAAAATAATGATTTTTAAGTATTTCTTCCATTGCTTTATTATTTAAAATCTCTTGCTTATGTTGCTTTATAACCTACAGAGAGTGTTGCAGGGTCCACTATAGGAAATGATGAGAAAACAAGGAGTAAAAATCCATTTTTGCTGCTATCATACCTATTCTACAGTTGGAGAAGCAGATATCCATATGCTCTAGACAGTTTAATGTCTGCACGCCCTATAAGGAGGATATTTTGTTTTTCATATAGAACATGTATTTAAATTCAGGGCACTGTTTTTCTGAAAACTTTTAAACAGCTTTGATGCCTGTATGAAAGTAGTGCTCATGTTCACCTGTTTGTGTATCCTGAAGTCCAAAATTTAGACACTGCCAAGATCTCCAAAATCATGACTTGCAGACCACCAAACTCTGTCAATAACTACATGTTTTCCAAGAAGACACACTGACATGGGAGACTGAGGAAAAGTTTGGTACTCAATCTCACATTCTCTCACTCCTACTGCACTTGGGTTTGTAAAGACTCTTGGACCAAGCTCTCTCACAAACGACACATGAAGGAAAGCAAGGTTTGGGTGATGGGAAAGCAGAAGCATCATGATTACTTTTGAGGACTTTTGTCAATGACATGAGATCAAGGGATACCTGTCCCTGCTCTGAATGTTGTTCAGTGCTGGTTTTAGAGAAAACGGAGAAGTTGTTTTAGAAACAGGGATTAGAATCCAAGTCTCATCTTCCTAGTTAGTGCCTCCTTTATCTACAGTCATGCCTATATTTGCTTGCTTTCTCTCTCTGTTCTCAGAAATATTATATATATTACTGCAGTGACATGCTTTAGGGTGTAGGTGTGATTTCTTAACTTTCGTGGTGAGTTTATTGCTATAAACATTAGTTACGGAGCTAGGTAATACATGAAATAGGTTTATGAGAGAAATAAACAGGAAACTGCAATGCCCAACCATGATATAAGTGCCCATATGTGTACAGGAGTACACATTTGCTTTCCAAAGGTAGTGAAAATATGGGCATCTATAAATTTCCAAACACCTGAGAGGAGGACTTGTGGTTGGACTGGGTTGCTTGAATTCTGTGAAAGTGCTGCTTTGGGTACCTAGGAGCTTTTGTGAATCTAAGCATAAATGAAATTTGAAAATAGAATCTATATCACACCAGAAAAATGTTGCTGTAAGCAATTCACAGAAGTCATTGGCAAAGTCAGGCTAAGAATGACAGCACTGTAGCCCTTTAAGCAGCTGATGTAGACTGCACTATTTGGAGTGCAACCTTCTATTGGCACAGGATACTACTCCGACAGCAAATACTATCGAGCTTGCCAAGTCAAACACTGTCACCAATGCTGTATCTACAAGAGCAGAAGCTAGATGTGAGCCTGCGTGGAATATTTGTAAGATTACTTTTGACTAATGTGCTGAAGAAGGAGGAGACAGTTAATCACCTTTAGTGCTTTTAGGAACCTTGCTATGCTTACCACATACTGTGAGCTGCAGTCACACTTGAAGTTGGTGGCTTAAAACCCCACAACCTTCCAACAATATTGTTTGTTTGCACAGTATATCATGTAGAAGAACAGCTGGGAGGTTTAGTAGCACTGAACAGTAAGTGAAACAACAACAAAAAAGACAAAAATAGGCACTAAGAGCAAAAGGCATGCTTCTGACATTGCAATGATCTTCCCTACAATCTCTTGCTACCTGTAGTATTTAGTAAACATGTTCTTCTCCCAGTATGTAATTTGGTAGCAAAGATGTCTCTGTGTTAGGCTATTGTCCAGTCTTTTGTGCTTATTCAAAACCATCCTGCTTTGAAGACTGACTGTCTAGTGGAGGATAATAATCAACTGGGTTTTGTGCTAAAGCAGTATTACATGACTCTAGAGATCTCTAACTCATATGTCAGAAGATAGACTGTATAGATAGCAAGGCTAGTATCTCTAGATTTCCAGTCCCCTCAGAGGACAGGAGAAAAATCTCTTCTGCTGTGCTCTGATGTTTAGGGCCACTTCATGTGAGGATTATAAAATCAAAAAGCAGCAACAACAAAATAAGAACACTCACAGAAAAGCCCCAGCAAACCCAAACAAATCAAACTGACAAGTCTTGATAGCTTTGCAGTGATCTCTTCATCCTGACAGCTTGGAAGAAAGAAGGAGAGGTAGCAGGTATGTCTTTCTCAGTTTTTGATCTTGTTGCCAATACAGTCATAGACTGGAATGAAAATGACAATACAATTTTTTTTTTTTCTGGAAGATTTGATGAATCATAATTTCACCCAGTTGCAGCAGTTTTGTTTTTTATGTAGCATTAAAGACAAACACTTTGTAAACCACTGTCATTACATCACCGTTTGTTAGAATATTTTTGGTATGGTGCTGACAGCATAAGATGTGATACACATACATGGGAAAACTATCTACAGTTTCTACCCAAGGGATCTCCTCCAGTTAAACACACAATATCTTCTGTGACATACAGGATAATGGAGAAAAAGGATCAATACTGTTACCAAAAGTGAAAACATAGGATTTTCCTTTCTTTAAAAAAGGTTAAAAGTATCTTCATAACTTAATACAGTAACTATTGCAATCCACTTTTTTTATAGGTAGTCTTAAAACATCTCAAAAATAACATATTTGAAGACAAATGCATCCTTATTACATGTGGCAATTAGGCATACTTTTATACGTCTGAAATTGTGTCAGTAATATTTTATAACGAAAAGGTAAGATTCTATGCCCTCATCTGTGTATGAAGCTTTCAAGAAAGAGAGAACACTGAAAGAAGTGAGCAGTCAGCTGAATGCCTGGGGTATTACAGTTCACCATCAGCAGAAAGCCAGAGCAAAGACATGTCATCTGGAACTCTGTCTGGGTGTAGACACAGTCACAGGTAAGTATGCTTCTGTTTCAAGTCAGCTCCAGAGAATGCCTGGCTTTTACTTCTCTGATGATTTTTTCCTGTGAGATAACCACCTCCCACATGATAGGAAGTCAAGCCTGGAATTTGTTTTCAGGATAACTTTGGCTTTTAGAGTGTGGTTAGCAGTTTCAACTTTACATGCATGCCTTAGTACCCTGCAAACATTGCAGAGCCTAGGTGGAACACTGTCTCTCTCCCCAACCTCGTGCAGGAGGTATCAGCTAAATGAGTCTGAAAGAAGAGGCTTTCTGGACAGAGCCTGATCCAGTCCCTACTGGAGGCAACTGAAGGACTCCCAGGAGTTGAATCAGACCACCAGCAGAAGGAAGTCAAGCATTAAAAATAAGGGGTGAATGGATCACAGAGTCAAAACAATACTGTGGAAGGTGTGGTGATTCTGGAATGCATCCCCCATAGCACTGGGGTACTTTGACACTGATTGGACACAAACCCTGATCTGATTGAGAAGCTTAGTAAGTTGCCAGTGAAACAAAGTATTTCCCTCCACTAGTTGCTGTAACAGATGCCTTATCTAGGTTGAACTTCAGCCAACTGGATAGCATCCAGGCCTCAACCTCTGCCAGACTGAAAAGAGCCTGAAGAAAGAAAACACTATCTGGGTCAAAGAAAAAGATGTACAACCTCAGAATTTTCCCAGATCCACAGATCTACAGCTATTGACAAAAAGAGGTTGGAACAGAGTAAGTTACAGGATTGAACCCTGTTGGACTCCTCAGTTCAATTTGCTTGAGACACAAGGAGAGGTTGACTAGCAGTGTCCTACAGTGTTGAATTGAGAGAAAAGAACAATACCAATTTTTGAGTGGCATTTTTCCAGGTCTCACAGTCCTGTCAACAGTACTTCACAGCTAAATATTAACAAAGGTCAAGTTGCATCACCAAGATACACAAGCTTCAATATAGCTGTCCTGGTGAAAGGATCAATGGTCATCTGGGTGGTTTCCTTTACTTTTGACAGGATTTGCTCTTAAACATGTAAGGGTCATTGGAGAAGCCTGAAGTTTTCCTATATTGTATTCTCTTTATCTTTTCATTGATATTTCCCAGAAAAGGCAGACTGAACCCCAGATACTGACTGGAAAGGATGAAGGCTATAAGGAATTTCAATCACTGCAAAAAGACTTCTAAGAAGATGTGTAAATAAATTGCATGCTTTTATTAAAGACATGGCAGAAGTATTTTCCAAGGAGGTGCACAGAAGCAGAGCATTTTTACAAACATGCATCGTCACAGTTTGGAATGCCTCTCACAGTTCGATACAGGATGTAGTCTTAAGTCCTTTACTGAATTAAGGCCATAATGTTTCTATACTTAGCTATAACACAGGATTCTGTATAGTATGAAACCACCCTGACAGTTCAGATAATACCAGTTCTTAGTATATATTGGGGATAGTGTAGCATTTTTGCTATATATTCAGTGGTTTCAGTGTTCGCCTTTTGAAAAACTTGTATTTACTAGATGTGAAAATACTGAATTGGGAGACTGACACCCTGCCTCCTGACACCCTGCCCTTTGACCAGTATCGGCAGTGTAGACAGCCTGCCAACAGCCTGCCCCCTGCCCGACAATGGCAACATAGGCAGGATGCTGCCCACATTATTCGTGTGGGCTTCTCTCCGATCACACCACCACTGGTGGAGCCAAGGGGCGGTGTGACTCTTACCTGCATTCAAAAGGCATTTGCACGATTGGCTATTGCTGCCAGATGACTGGGCACCACGTGACCCTGGCAGTCCACCAAAGCCATGGCATCACTTATGATCTTGTGCTTGCTACCGGCGATTGGGCGAGTTGCCATATGGGCACATTGCTGCTCATCTTTCCTATTGCCTCAATAAAACTTTTTTTATAATGTGCGGTCAGACTCCATTACTGTTCAGACCACAGAGACATTTGTCCTTTGTCTAAAAATATGGTTCTACCATCAGTTTGACATTGTAAAGTTAATTCACTAACACAATTTCTCATGTATCTGTCTTAGTTGCATCTGGGTACCAAAGTATATATGTAAATGTTTTATACATGTTTTTCCATTTGTAAAGGTTTCGGATGCAGTTTACCTATGAATTCAGATTTACAAATGCTTCTACTCTATGATTTCAGTGGCTGTTGTAAGCTTCATTGATGATGGGCTGAGAAATGCAGATGAAAGCAGAATGGATGCCAAGACCCCTCTGCCAGATATGACAGGCGAGCTTGCTTTGCAATGTAACGCTACGTATTTTAGCTTGTCACTTGGTTAGTGTAATTTTGTCACAGTTCTTTTTGCATTTTAATGAAAATATTGAAATTCAAAATAACATGCCTACCTGCTTAGTCTTAATATAGTTGGATTTTCAAAACAAGTAGAATAAAGATACACTTTTTTTAATCTAGCAAGAGATTTTGCTGTGAGACTCTCTCTTTCATGTTACGAATTAAAGACAAAGGTGGCCAGCTTGAATTGAAAGGTTATGAATATACACATTGCAAAATGCAGTAAACACACATTGCAAAACATCATTTTCATCTGGAAATTAAACTTTTCTGGCTTTAAGGTGGTAGACAAATTTAGAGATATTTTACTGCAGACTGAAATCATTGCTCACAGGTCAATTAATGCTATAGGGATTTTATTAATGGCTGCCTGACGAAAAATCAGGTTGCATGTCCATAATGTGATTGAGCACACCATCAGACAACCAATTCAATAACAACATTAACCAAAAAAACCCCAACACCAAAACCCAAAACAAACCCCTTAAAATTCTGTGTGTACTACATTTAACAGCATTGTTGTTTTAGTCTACAGAGGATTAAAGCATGAAAGACAGTGATATAAGAATTTATGCCCTAAACACAAGAGCAAAAGAGAAGTCCTTTTCTTGTTTCATCTAAATTGTTTTATATATAAATTATTTCATCCCTTTGCCTCATTACCCTCCCAGGTTAACCTAGAATAAAAAGTATTAAGGGAAAACAGAAGAGTGCTGCAGGGATTTAATTTCTGTTTGCTGTATAACATTAAACACAGAAATTATGTTTTTATGAGAAAAGAAAAGAAAAAAATCTTATGCTAAATATTTTTTGTAAGTTTCTGGTGTTTGGTAGAAGTATTAGAAGTTTCTAGAACTCATGCATATAGACCCTCAGAAGAGTATGATTATTAAATTATATTATGTATAATATAATTGAGCATTTGTGTTGAAAAGCTGTTCCTCAAAAATGCTTCTTAGTCTACTTCACAACTGAATGACTCTTTACTCATACAAAAATAAATAAATAACTGTTTATTTCCAGCAGACAGGGGGAAGACTAAATGAAAAAAATCCCTAGACATTTATTACACTGATGCAAAAAGTGAGAGATGAAATCTTTGGGGTAGTTTATGTAAAGCATAATGAATGTCAAGGTATGCATGCAGTCCCATAGACTGAAATAAATAGTAAATATTACCTAAACATCAATGCTCTTTATGCCTTCCATCTGCACCCTATTGAGAAAAAAAGCAAAACAACTTGTTCCATTAAAATGCATGTGAGACATTTATTACTGTCTATATGTCCTGGAATCAGGCAATGGCTTTACTTAGTGTTGGTTTAATTTTTTCTTTCTCCTTTCATTCTTTCCTCCTTACTTCCCCTGATGATTAAAGGCATTTTGACTATACAAATTTGGGGTGGTCTAATAAATATGACCTGCAGCAGGAAAACAAATAATTAGCAAGTTGTCTGTGCTTTTCAATGGAGCAAATGTGTTTTAACATGGCCAAGGCAGCCCCAAGCCTGGTCTCTTCCAAGCTGCTGGCAGAATTCATTAAGGTGGTGCCTTTACAAATACGTAGCACTTAAGGTGTATGTAGCTGACCTCATATTTTATATACAAGGTCAACAAGCATGCTTCCATTTCAGTTACAAGTTATTCCACCTGCAACAACTGTTCTTTGTGTGATAATCCCCTCGTCTCTTAGTTCTTCAGTCTAGTCTGAGCTCAGACCTTACTTTCCCTTTACCCTTTGGTTCCTGCAATTTTGAGAGTCACCTGGGCTCATCCAGAGTTGCCTGTATGTCCTACTGGTAGCATTTCCTCTTCAAAGCATTGTTCCATTGCCTCGGTACCTGAGGGTGTGGAGGGAGTGAAGGCATTTTAAATTGATGATAGTACATTGCACAGGCCACTGTGCAGAACAGCTACAGTTCAGAAAAAAACCAAAGGAACGAAGTAGAATGAGAAAGAAGAAAACTTTATTGGCTGGCAAAGACCCTACCATTTGGTTCTTCTTGCTCTCTGTATAGTCAGTATAGATATACTTTCTGTTTGTGACAATCTCGGTCAACACTTTCTGCTCTCTGTACAGAACTGAGATGAGGCTGAACCTCCGCTAAATTGTGTTTCTCTACATGGGCATTTAGCATACAGCAAGACACGAAAAATATTTACCCTTGTGTTTGCTGCAGATGTAGGAGGTTCCTCTTTTAAACACGGATCTTTGTGTGTGTGTGTGTGTGTGTGTGTGTTTTCATTGGGATCCTGAGGATGGGATTTAGATATAGCACAGACTTTCATTTTTTACAGCAAAGCTCCTTACTGAGTGGACCTCCTGCCCTTTTCAGCTCTTGAGTCATCCACCTAACTGTTTTGGATTCTCCTGCCTCCCTATGATGACAGTTGCCAATGCTGTTTGCTCTCATGTACGTTTTAACAGTCCTTTATCCCAGATGATTTCTTAGTCTTGCCACGGACTGCAGAATTTTTAGTAAAGTCTGGTGAAGAGGCTGGAACAGTCAAGAACTGGGTTTTTCTTTTTGAACTAAAACATGGTATGAAGCAGTATCATGATGGCTCCGATGTTTCCTACCTGGTGAGGATCCTACCAGGAAGGCTCAGTGCACTTCTGCTTCCAGTGTATGTTTCCAGTTCCTGTGTATTGTGGCACTAGGCTTGGGTCTGGCATGTGCCCCATCCACCCTCAGTGCAATCCGGAAGAACTCAGGAATCAGAAACTTCTGGCAGATTCAGTAGGTAAGGATATTAATTGAACATTTGATTGCTGCATACCCCACTTGTTAAACTCTTAGGCATAAGGCCATACATCTTTTCCAGTCCCTCATCTACTGCTTTCTTCCTGGTGTTTGGTACACACTCACACAGGCAGATTTGGAGTTGGGGATGTAACTTGCAACAGATGCACAACTCTTTACTCCAGACTCCTTTGCTGCCTTGTTCTCCCTCTCTTGTCCGAAGGCAAAGACAAGCCCAGGAAGGCAGTTAGTCTGCAGAATGATTCCCAGAAAAGGTGCATATGGGAACCCTCAGCACATCTTAGTGTTGTGCTCTGGAAATAAGAAGCACAACTCAGATGCCTTTTCATGCATTCCAAAACCTGGAAGGCTGCTCTCAAGCTACTCAAGTACCCTGATAGGTTTTCTAGTGCCAAGTATCTGAACCACTTGCCTGGGGCTCACAGGTAGGACACAGGACTTATAGAGGAAACATGTCCTTTTGTAGAGGAAGCTAGAGGCCAGGTGTCATCCCCATGGCATCTGAAATAGTGATGGATTTTGGGGCAACTTAATTCCCAAACATGTCTTAAAATGTATGCACAAGTTTTAGGGGGAAAATATGAGATAGATCAAGAATAACCATTTCTTTCCTGGTTATGTGAAACATAATTGTTTGGTTTTGAAGTAATAAAAAAACAAATTATCTGAGCTGTACTTATTAAATTTATTAATTTTTTTTCCTTCAAAACAATCCAAATTAGATGGTTAAAAAAGTCTTGTAAAGCTGCTGAAACTTGCACTGTTTTTATTTGAAAAGTTTTTGAAAGCTATCTTTGATTTAAAGTGGCTGAGACCTCCATTTTATGGGTTTTTTTTCAGAATCAGTTAAACCTTTGAATTAGCACTGAGTGGAAGGCCAGGCCTGTCACTGAGTTATAGGGCAACCAAAAAGCTAATGTAACTAGATATTTTGGGGACAAAACTTCTAGCACTGGCTTTTCATTTTAAGGATGTGGACCTTCAAAGTGGGCAAAAGACAATGAAATCTTACTTTTTGAATATAACAAACCAATAGCTGAATTCTTGAGCTTAAAATATAGCTCTGGTTGATATACACAAATTTATAAAGTGGAATGCTACAGTCAGAATTAACTTGTGATGTATCATGCAGATCAAATACTGAATCTGAAGCGTTTAAAAAAGTTAAATAATTTTTATGAGAAATGAGACTATACATGGTTTTCACAACCATAACAAAGTTAATCAGATTTCATAATTTAAAACATAAAATCAACAGTGGAAAAGTTGTGAAGGCTTTTTCTTCCATTAATATTGTTCTTATCTATGTTTACATCCCTTATCTTCTCCTCTAAAGCAACAGCCATGACAAGGGATTTACAGATGTTTTTCTAATTTGTAATAAATCTTATAGGCTAAATTCTGATTCAGTTAAATCTTTGGGATTATTCTGGTTTTACCTAATTTTGCAGAGATCAAAACCTGCTCTTGTGGATATAAATCATTTTTTGCAAGTCTCATGTTACAGTTTAAGAATTGACTTACATGTAATGTTAAATCATATCAAAACCTAAGGGGATAGTTATGGATTTGTACATATAAGACAAACATCTTTGAAATTCTAGTGTCTTTTTACTCTATTTTCATATGGCATGTACTTATCTGCCTGCCCAACAGTGCTTCTTATCAATTTCACCAGGTGCAGAGTAGATAGCTAACAGTGAAAGATTAGAAGCATCTCTAGAGTGAAAATAAAAACAAAATAGCTTCCTAAATTATCTAGCATCCTTTTCATGGTTTCTGGAAGATAATGATACTTGTGTAATTACTGCTTTTATCACCAAAAAAAGGAATTATGTTTCAGAATAATTTGCAACTTGCTCAGATTTCTACTATAAGAAAATGGTCAGGAAATATACATGCAAAAAGATTTATTTCTCAATAATGTAGTTAAATTCTTCCTGGTTGTGTTCTGAAATAGCCAGTGATGTCACTTAAAATGTGTAATGTCTCCCTATATTTGAAATGTTTACTCATGTGAACTATATTGTTGTCTCTACTTTTTCAAGTACTCCAGGAAGGTGAGTCTGCTAGTATTGTTCAGTTTACCTTCTCTTTGCACCAAATGTATAGAGGCTTACTTTGTATCCTTTACTTTACAAAGTACATGCATATGTTTTAGCACAAGTAGAGCTTGTGGTTTGTAGTTTGGGGTTTTTTTAATTGTTGTTTTTTAAAATTTCCCCACAGACTACACATACTAAAGCTTTGGGGGACTGTTTTTCACCAGTTTTTATTAGAAGCATCACAGTGCTGTTTTTTTGCTTCTTTTTCTTTTACGACATATAATTTTGTATAACATATCTCATTTACTTGGACAGAATAATAGTCTGCTATTAGTTGAAATGTTAAATTATAAATTTTCTCCTTCAGTTCTTAAAAAAATCAAAATTCTGCTGTAAAAAAAAAAAAAGTTGATGCAAGAAACCAGATGTTTCATCACTTCTAATTGATAGCAAAATCATTCTGGAATCTTTCATGTAGTTCCTATTGGCAAGAAAACTAATTTTACATAATCGAGCAGAATGCCTGCTGTGCAAGAGGTCTGGCTTTCAGACCTAGCTGGCAATATCATTGTGATATTATTAGCAGTAAAATGCTGCTTTAAACAGCAGCAAAAATGCAGGCTTCTTTCAAATTGTTCAGGTAAACAGTTAGTGCAATTTTAAAATAAGAAAATTTTTAGTATTATTTTAAGGAAACTGTGTTGTAGATAAATGTGCCAATTTGAAAACATCTCATTGGGAATAATGGCCTTGAAGATCATGTGCATTTGAAACATCTCAATTCAAGTATTCCTGATCTGCAGAAGAACAGTTACCTAAGTTAATAGTACAATTATTGCTGCCCCAGAAGCAGTGACAGATTTGACTTGTCCATTCCATTTTTTAAAAATTTTTCTCAGAAGGCTTTTAAGTCAGTAATTTTAATTAACTTGTGGATTAAACTTGGTGTACACATCTGCGGCCTGGGAGCAATTTTATAGTAAGATAATAGGCCTGCTGTTTTGGAGCTAAACTCCATTGCATATCACAGTTGTTTTGCCAGTCAATTATGTAGATCTATGAATGCATATGAAACTGTAGATTTGTAAGTATCTTAATAGAAACACAGAAGAAACACTTGTTTCATAGACTACAAGGACACATGAACCTGGTAACAAAAATATTATCCAAAATATTTTTCAGACATGTAACACACAAGATATGTTTTTAAATAAGTTTTTATTATACATTTAGATAATAGGCTATCGTTATGATGAAGGAGCTATTAGAATTTACAGTATTAACTCTCCTGTATCTTCCATTATGACTATTTCTGCTTTTTCACATTCTCTAAATCTCCACTCCCAAATGGTACTTCGTACTTCTTTCATGGAAATCAGTGGAAATTGTAGCCCCTGTCTGTATCCTAGGATTTATTTTTAAGTAGCCTCATAAAAATCTCTCCTTATGATGCTGATTTACAAAGACTGTACCTAAATAACATGCGAATGGCAAAGAAATTGGCTCTGGGGGAGCCGAGTACTCTCATAACATATTCCTGAAGTTCCACTTTGGATTTAAGAGTGCTCATGACTTTGCATCACCAATCCTGAAATCAAGAAAATCTTCACATCTATAATTAAAGCTAATGACATATAATCAACTGCTGTTGATGTAAAATGAAGAATTGTAATTCTGGAATTGTATTTACTAAACATATCCTACAAAACTGTTAAGTCACAAAGATTTTGAATGAAACCTCTGTGGAAAATACTTTACTGCTGAAACATCAAATGCTGCCTCCTTTCTCTTTAACACACAGAAACTTCCCAATTTGTGCGTTTTGGTGAATTTCACATTAAAAAATCCAGTTATTTTTTCCACACCTCTAAGACATGTTTTAGTATGATATCATTCACGCTGCTTTGATGCCTATCTCCGACATATATATGGAGAGGAAACAGAGCCCTCTTTGGTTCTTCTGTAACTTTGAGACAGGACAGTGGAAGACTGGACTTTCATGGTTATTACCATGTTTTTTACATGATTTGCAATATCGAATATTACACACCTACCTAAGGAACAGGCAGTTCCAGGATAAAACATTAAAAGCAGATGATACATTAAAAAGTTAACACCTTACACTAAAAAATCCCTACAGTTTTTATAATTTTTTTTTTCTATTAGTGATGTACATAGCCTGGGTAAGTTATGGTCATTTGTTTTATACAGTTAGTAAAAAGTCAAGAAGGGTCATTTTGCCATCAAAAGATCTTGGTCTTCTCTGGTCATCATTTAAATGGGTTTGCATTTTATCCTTTTTCTTAATAGTTCCCTAAGACTCCGAGTGTTCTCATAATTTTTATTTCAGAGAGTAATCTAAAATCCAAAGTATCCTTGTTAGCAATTTAATCTTTGTTTTGGGCATTTAAGTTGTAGCCAGAGAGCTGCTGAACTGGTAATGTAAATTTAAATTTGAATTTTAGGAAGATGAATGTAAGCCAAATTCCTTACCAAGCTATAATGCTCCTTAAAATGTACTCTTCTTGCAATGCAGTTCAGGTCCCATGGCCCTTTAACAACTTGCCTCTGTAGCCTCTGATGTTAAATTGCTTTGGCCTTTATATGTCCTTGTAGTGTGATAGCATATCTTATATCCAGTTAAATTGCCATAAACTCCCGTAATGCTTGATAAAATACAAGCCAGAAAACCAAAATAAAAACTAGTGTCTTGTTTGTAGGGGAGTTGCAAGTGCTTCTGCCTCCCTCTGAAACCAAGGAGAGCAGAAGACTCTCAAAGACATCTCCAGAAACATAAAGTGTGTTGTGAGTGTTTTAAAGGCAAGAGGTTCAAAAACCAATTGTGAAAGTCATGTTTAAACACAGTTCTTTTTTCTCAGGGCCTCAGAAAACTATTTATTTACATTTCTTATGCTCTTCAGTGATAGAAAAATTCACATCAACTGCCTTCAGTCCCAATCATAATGCATTTGTCAGACATATTTAAAAATAACTTTGTCCTTTAGATTTGTAAAATAAAAATAAAGATATTTATATACTTTTTTATTTCAAAATTAAAAAAACCCCAAACGTTTGATTAGGAAATGTATGACAGGAAATTATTATTTGCACCATGCTGAATACAAGAGAGGGGATGACTGTGTGTGGGTTGCAAGTGAAGACAGTTATAAAAGGAACACTACAAATAGAAATAAACCCAGTGTAATATCACAGAAATAAAAGCTTACTGTCTCTTAATGACGTGAGGGAAGTGGGATGACTAAGGAGATAAGAGCTTACAGGCAAAAGGAGAGAATGCAGTACAAGAGCAAACCAAATGCACTGTGCTGTGGGGCAGTTCACCCAAAGGAAAGGAGGAAACATGTTCCTGCCCTTCTGTCCACCTGCTAGATTCCCCAGAAGGGGGAAAGAACATGCCATATGGAAGTACGAGAGGTGCTGTCTGAAGAGGGGAAATACTCTGCTACCGAGAGTGACTCGTGTGACTTTGTAAAATGACAAGACACCATATTGTAAAGCTGTGACAAGTCCTGCAGACTGTTCAACTGTTTATCCAGAGACTGCGAGATCTCTCCTTATCCCATTTCTTCGCAAGTAGCCATGGCTGTCTAATGCCTGATAATTTCTTCTGGGGAGGGGAGGCACAGAAGCCCATCTACTCTAAAGAGTGCCAGTACCACTTTAGTGCCTTCGCATGCCTATGACACACCCAACATGGAAAGAGCATGTACACGTCTCCACAAAAGTATGCGGCAAAATTCAAACATGAAAAGTAAGTAAATGACAGCTGCAGTAAATGCCACACAATGCATATTGCAGTATTCTTGTATACAAACTGTGGAAAATGCAAGATGATGAAAGCTAGGAAATTCAAAGTTAACATGCTCAGTTTATCCTTAAGTTACTTGCTGCTTAAATAATCACAGTGTCATTACCACTAGGAGTGCCATGGGCAAATTCAATCAATCAAAGTCACACGAAAGCTTTGAAACAATCTAATCAGTCCAAGGCTTCCACTGTAACATTTCCACTACATGGTTTCAAATGTAAATGATTTCCCTTCTCTAAAGTAATATTAACTCCTGCTTTCGTCTTATAAAGCCTAAGGGGCAGGAAAAAGAGGAAACTGTATTATTTGAAATACAGACTAATAAAGTATGTGGCTTTAAGAGCTTGACAGCCTAAGTCACAACACAGACAAAGAAGAGGAGAAGGAGAAAAAAAGGAGGAAGATGTATAGCAGACCTGCCTGGGATATGTACGTTATGGAATAAGTGGGAGTAAAGTAAAAGAAAAGAGAAATCCAATTTCTGCTTGAGGTGGCTGGTGAATTTAAATCATATGTCTCTAAAGAGGAATTTTTTAAAATTATTATATTTATTTTGCTACTTATGTATCATTAATCTCTGAGCCGACATTCAGTTTCTAGGCAATAGCTTTGGAAATTGGAGTGTTATAAGAAAAGCCATGTTTAGGTATTTTTACTCAAAAACGTATTTAAATACATCACTGTGTTTCCTTATAGGAATATAAGTCTCGTCAAGAAATTTGACTGATCACATAAGATTAAAAAAAATTGCTTTTGGGAGATGTGGATTTGAGCTCAGCAGATAGATCTGCTGAATAAGAACGAAGGACAGAATCACCATTTTATTTGTAACAAAGTGAAGTTAAAGCTTTGTTGAGGATTTAATTCTCACTAAAGTTGATCTTCTCCCTGAAGGAAAAAACAGAAGTTTATATGAGTCTGATAAATTGTCCCTGAAGACCACAGGCAGAATGCAGGGGGTTGGTTAAGTCTACAGAGCAGTTTACTTTGCTGTCTGTCTCCAAGATCATTCTTCCCTGAAAACCTTGACCTCTCAATTGCAGGAGTTACTAGCTTCCTCAAAAACTTTCCTTCAAATGTAAGTTTTCCCGTGGCACAGACTAGATATTGCTGGACTGGTGGCAGTGTGACTGTGTTAAACATCTTCCCTGCTCTTACAGTGTTTTTCTCCAATACTCATTAACCCACCTATTTGTAATTAAAATAATAAGCTCTGATTCACCACCAAATAACATTTCATGGTGCTTAAAATGGAGACTAAACCTAGAAATTGAGACACAGAGAACAATTTGTGGGTGAGAAAAATGAGCGGCTAAACCTGTGAAATAGAGGTAAACAAATGGCTAGGTTTCAAACAACTATTTTGTTTCTGCCTGAGGGAAGGTGATGCAACCAAGACAGACAGACGGCAAAATATAAATATTTGTGAGTTTGGTTTTTTGGGTATTTTTCTATGAACATTGCCAGGAGAGAGGTACTAGAATTATTTATTATCAAATCACTACCAGAGGAAAATGCATTGGCCAGGAGTCACATCCAGGGTGGCTGTATATCAGATGTTGCCTCACCAGTGAACTGTCAACACCAGTGGCTATAATAAGCTATAGTCTGTGGAGTGTGAGCGTGAGCTTGTATTCACAAACTCAGAACTGCTAAATTTACATCAAGCCTGAGCCAAGGCAACCTTGAGACAAGATTCAGAGCCTGGTAAATGGAAAGTACCTGGTCCCATACGTCTGTTCAGGACATCGTGGTGTGAATCTAGCTGTAATGGTGCACTTTTCCAGTTCTTAGGAAACGGCACCATAGTTTTTGAAAATCCTTTCCTCTTAGATAAAGCAAGTGAGACAGATGTTCTTGGTCATAATGGTCACTTTCTTGGCAGCAATGGTGTGCAGGCTAGTATCCTTGAAGACTCCCACCAAGAAAGCCTTGGTGGCAGGCCCACCATGGCCAAGCTTGGATGTGCAGGTGCATCTTGAAGCCCTGTGGGATCATGCACACTAGGCACTTGAGGAGCAGTTTGTTGCTCAGCAGCTCGATAAACCTTTGGCAAGAGCAGATCTCCCAAAGTATTACAGTGCAAGAGGTGTAGCAAAGAAGCTACACCACCAGTAGCACAGGGAATTTCAAGGCAACTGTGGCAGCCAGGTGCTTGCAAGGAGATTTACCTCCAGTGGATTTGTGAAGAAACTGACTGGTTTGGTTCATGCTTTTAGAACAAAACTGAAGTAAACCTCTTGAGCAGTGTTGGACATGTTGTCTAATCTGCCACCATCTATCCCTCATGCCTTTGCAGCAGCTTCTTTCTTATATCTCACTACAGAGAAAACTGTGTAGTATGAAGTATCTCATTTTCTTAGAGATTTTTTTATCTTATTCTCATTTTTAATTAGTTTTACCTGATGTTCTTAAATATGTATATATTTATGCACTTGTTAGAACACTGTCAGAAAGCACACTTTATGCTTTGAACACTTGGCGGTGGTGGTACGTTTGTGTAGTCAAGATAAACACATTTCAGTTTGTCTGTATGACAGAACAAAGAGAAAAAGAAATAAAGAGAGAAAAATAGAAAAAGCAAATGTTCTGAAACAGGTAGATCAGAAAGTTTTAGTCACAGATTTTCTAGTTAGAAAATACTGACACGTGCACAAAAAGTTGGGGTTAAAGGAAGGATTATTTTGTCAAACAATATGTGATTAGTCTGGAATGCAGGATACCTGCAAGGCCAGGACAGTAATAGCATATGAAGAGGGCAAATGTGAAAACAGGAAAGACTGTTACCTAAGATACAGAGTTTGCAGGCACGGCTAGCATTCTCTCCCCTGGCTTTACTCCTTCCAGCGAGGTTTTCAGTGCTGGTCAGTGTCAGAGCTGTGCTACAGAATTTGTGAATCAAGAGTCAGATGCAAAATAATAATTCTTACAGGTGTTGTGGTCTGCTCTATCTTTGCTACTGTCATTCTAAAGATTCTATTATTTATCTTTCCAGTTTTCCTTGCTTTTGAGTTCTCTGCTCCAGTTTTTACTGACTCACCTTAGCCTTAAGTCTGCACCCACTTCTTTCCCTTCTCTCCTGTGTTCTTCTGTTCCTCTTTGGGGATTACTCTCCCTCTCTGTGAATACATTTCTACTTCTCCTCGATTTGTTTTCTGCATTGCTTGTCTCCTTGCTCTATTTCTTTAACTGGAGGTCCTCCTGTTTTGGGGCTCCAAGCACTAAGTGGAGCAGGTGAAAGATTGCTAATACCATCCTCTTCTCTATCTCTATTACTTTACTAACTGCTGGATTAGGAATTGCTGTAATTGGGCAACATACAGAGATGTCCAGGATACTGTGTAAAGTACATTGAATACTTTCTTATTAAAGGGAACCATCAAGTCCTTTTCTAAGTCCTACAAATTCATTGTCTGCCTTCACCAGAGCTGTCACTTTTTATAGATTATATTTAAGTGTCCCAGCCAGAATAAGATTCTCATATAATTTACATATATTTTACATAATTTTACATAAAGTTTCACTTTTACATATAGTTTGCTATATCAGGTATAATCTCCTATGCCTTTAGTCCTGTGCCTAAAGGCTTATTAAGTGAAAAGGATAGCCTTTATCCCATTCATTATTCAGAATACCATTATCACACTTCCTATTGGTAGCGGTGCCTCTATTATGTGAGAGCTAAAAGCAGTAATGACACTTTGCTTGTCAGTAGTACTTGACTGCTGGCATGAAGCTTCCTCGACAAAGATCTTCTGATACGGAATTCACTTGCACTGCAGATCTGGATAAACAAGAGACTTACAACCCTGCTGGCATGCTGCAAATGTTGTTCTTATGCATAATTCTTTGATTTTAATTTTATTTAGTTGTCCGTGTTTTGTTTGAATAAAGCCTGTATTCCAGGAAAAGAATGAGTGCCCTGATGCCCAGCTAGCTAGGAAAAGTGTCACTGAAATCAGTGGGTCCTGTGCCAACCAGCACCTGGCCATGACAGGTCAGAACAAGATGAGCCTTCAGGTGTTTGCTTTCCTCCTCTGCCCCTTCTCCCTCAGAAGACAGGTGAGAATGCACAGATGTGTACTAAGAATTAAGGGGCATAAATGATAGCAGCCAATGATTTTTGATCCAGCTAGATGGCAACAAAGCTGCAAGATGTTTAGATCAATAAAAACAATCAATTAAATGACTAAGATATCACAGATGGCTAGATCAGTTAAAGGCAATCAATTAAATAGCTAAGAGATCACAGATGGGTGGATAAATTAATAGTGCAAATAAATCAAATACTCAGGATGCTCAGGAAGATTGTAACCTGAGAAGAAAATCATGGGGTGAGTGTCAGCGAATGTAGTGTTTAGAGCGATGGCTGTGTGAAATCTGGTGCATTTGTGAGAGTGTGTGGTGCTCTCTGCTTTTCTCTGCAGTTATTACTTCCACACTTTTCCCATGCTATCATTCAGCTCCCCTGACAGTCTTAGATGTGTTGCTGTGGATTTTTGCCTTCGGTGAGGCTTTAACTTTGAATACCTGTAGATACAGAGAACTATAATATCAGTCTGCAAAAGTCATGTGAGTTTATAATGAATGGTAGATTGAATATTTAGCAAAATAAGTTTATCTTGTTGGAAGTTCTCTCTCAGGTGAATCTAATTAATCAAGTGGAATTGTCTGCTTACACTGTAAATCTACGGATTGGCTTTTTTTGTGTGTAGGGAGGTGTTTATGTACAAATAACTCCGAAAAGCAAGACCTTTGTCTGGCTTATATGAAAGAAGTGGTGCCCCTCTGAAGTCACTCTTCTACATAATTCAGCTCATAATTCATCATAGTGGTACAGAGGTTATAGTTCTGCACAACCAACAACTGCAAAGGGAAAAGTATTGTTTCTTTTTTACTTTTGAAGAACTTTCTTTCTTTCACAATTCTCTTATTGCCTTCCTCAAATAAAATCCTACCATATCACTCCAAATGTAGCTTTTACAGTATCCTCAGTTTCTGAATCCAGTTTCATCCTTCCTGTTTTTCTTTAAAATGTCTGTGTAGCATTGTAACTTTTCATGATAATGTTTAGTCTTGGGCAAATGTGCTTGTATTGTTAAAAACAGATAAATACAATAAAAATAAGATCCATTTGTCTCCAGTTGATTTGTATCATCCTACTGAAGCAGGATGAAATTATTTGAGAGCCCCAATACAGTGATTTTTGTATTTCTAAGTACCAGAATATTAAGAAATGGGAACTCGCACTGGCAGGAAAGAGCAGCTTTGAAATGACTAGTGATTCTGTGCCAGCAAATTTAAATCATCTGACGTCTGTAAATATAGGCAGTGGGAAGTGAAAAATAGAACAGCATGACCACTGGTGGTAGACTGAATGGGAAACTTAAAGAGAATTTTTGCAAGAGAAAATGAGGAAGTTTAGGGCATTTTTGTGCATTACTTGGGATGTCAGAGGGGTGGAGAGCTGGGTCTTCTGACACTGATTCTAAGTAGTCTCCCTACTCTGAAAACAACTACATCACATATTCAAACTGTCTTCATGGGACATTGATTTCTGCAGTCTTCCCTGAGAAATTCAGTGCTTACAGTGGAGATGTTCAGCATTGTATAAAGAAGTAGAATGGAAGTAGATTAACTATATTCAGCCCTGTGGCCCTAATCTTCAAGGAAGGGATGATTTTTTAATTATTTTTTTTCCCCATTCAGGTGGACAGGACCTTTTCATATGTATTACGCTGGAGTATTTGGGTATTAATTCAATAAAAGACAAACCAAACTAACATATTGCCCTGCTGAACCTAAAAGCTCAGAAATATTACAGTTTGTGCTTGCTCTTTCATTTGCTTTTACATTCACTGAAGAAATACTTCTCTGAGACAGCCCTATGCTTTTCTTCTAACTACCAATCTACTATAAGAAATCTTTTCTGGATACTGTTAAAGATAATAGCTAAGATACAAAGATAAACCTCTTGCAGTCCTGCTCTGTACTTGTCCAATCTGACTCTTTGCCATTTATTAAACAATAGTTATATAGCCTTGACATTTTCAAAGCTCTACACAAGCACAAACTAATTAATCTTTAGTTTGCCTTTGAGGTACATGAGTCAGTATTCTCTCTTCTTTCACAGATATTACAGTCAGAGCAGAGGAAATAAGTGAATAGCCTGAAGTCCTACAGAAAATTGGTGTCAAACCCAGCATTTTAACTTGGGCCCTCTTGGAAAAGAAGGTGCTTAACCCTGGAATGTTTCCACTTTCCCATGGCAACTCTCTGCATGATGTGTTGTATTTGCATTATTGACTGAGATAACTAATCTGAGCACAGAGAGAAGTTGTGCAGCTGTTTGTCTACAGTATCTGTTATGCACTTTTGAAGGAGCACCAAAGATTATAGTGGTATGAATGCTCACTTCTAATGCTGCGTTTGTACACTGGATGTTGTCTCTTGCTTGTGCACGGAATTCAAACCAAAATCTGCACTGTCCTCATTCCAGCATACTGGGAGATAAAGAGAGGCCCAATTCACCAGCTACTGCTGCTCTTGTCATTATCTTGCAAAAACATACAAGAAATTATGCTCACACTGGTCGCTTTAATTCTATATATTCTTTGCAGGCAAAACAGTATCTCCATTGCTAGTATGATGCATTACATGTTACATGAAATATATAAGGAATACATAACTGTAAGATAACACCTGCTATGTCTCGTGCTGTGTCACTTTAAGAGGAGATGCACTTCCTGACTCTGCCAGCGTCCAGTCTGTTTCCGTAATGACTGCTGAAGAGAATTCTGACAGAGTCATTAAATACACTTGAGTCAATAAAAGAATACTGCTAGTATCTCATGTTTCACTGAATGATAGTGGTATAGAATGTGTACTGCTGCAAAATTATCTAAGGCTTTTCATTCAGAAATAGGAAAACTCAATTTGTTGTTTAGAGGTCAGGTTTGCTTTGCAGATGTAGGATAAGGCTGAATAGAAGAGCTCCATTTCTGTGTCAGGTGTTCTCACTTTATTTTTGGCTAGGAGTAAATATATCTATTTCTGCTGGGAAAAAGATGAGGACCACTCCATCACTTCTATAGCAGTATTATGCCAATAATTAAAGCCAGCCTTTTAAAAATTTGGCAACAGTGGTCAGGCTCTGACACTCTAGCTCGTGCTAATTTACTTGGTTGCCAACACAGTATCTGATATTACTTCCTTATATTTCCTCTCCTATATGTATCCTAGAAATGTTATGCAGGCTGATATAGGGCCTCCAAACTGAAAAAGGTCTTCTAAAATTCTGTCCTGCATTATTCATAGAAAGCTCTTTGAAATCATGTATTCAGATGATGAAAGCATACTAAGTCTGTAAAAGCTATAAACCAAACTTATTTAGGAGGTGTTTGCTTATAAGGGAATTGTATTTAACAACTGATGTTCTGATTCCAGAATTTCTTGTGTGTAGTAGTACTCACGTCCTCAAGTATTCTTATTAAAATCAGTGGGATTACTTACTGAAATAAGGGGGTTTTGCTCAACTGTTGACATTTACCCCTATCTGTTTAACCAGCAAAGCTAACTGACAGATCAGCAGACTCTTCCCTTTGCTTTTATGCATCTGATTGTTTCTTTTTATTTCAATTTCCTTTGAAATCTCCAGCCAAAATACACAGGGACTACAAAATCATGCATGTAATTCTCCATCTGAATTATCTTAGTCTTACACAAATTTGGGAATGAGGGGTGTAAGGAAGCTTCCATGGAAACCTAGTTTCATTCTCACAGAAGTTAATGTTTCTTCATAATGAACTGTGAAATAAAAAGTGATTGGCTACAATACATCAAGGAATAGAGACACAATGCCTGTACTGCTCTCAAGTTCCCTAGAAGCAATATCTCTAAAGGCTAAGATAAGAAATGCATTCAGCAGTTCCAAGATAATCTGTTTTGCTAGTCTGTACTCAAGGTCAAAATACCTCTGTTCCTAGTTCCTTTGTTAATTCTCATTTTTAGTAAGATTAAAATGTTTGGCATACAAATAATCTTCATACCTTTAAGGTAAATGAAATCTGTTTTTCAGTGTTCAGTGATTCTCTCTGTTTGCTCTTTGGAGATGATTAGCAAAGTGTTGAATAGCTAGGTGTGAAGTTACAGCCCAGTCACCAAGAATCTGTTCATTCTTTTGTTAGCCAAGTAGTATTTTGCATTGACTCTTTTCTGCCTGAAAATTATTTCTTCTATTCAGAAATATCAACTGGCTCTGAGGGTAGGACTACAGAGCCGTGAGCAAGAAACTTCTGGGTTCACAAATAAACAACCCAAGAGGAAAAAGGTCCCTAAGAGGAAAGTGTCAGGGAGAGGAACTTGCTGAAGGGCATAGGGAAATCTCTTAGAACCAGTTCAGGAATTTACTGTGGGGGGTTTTGTTCATTTTTAGTGGTGGTTGGTTTTTTTTATTTGGTTGGCTTTTTTTTTTCCCCAGTTGGCTCTAGTTACTGAGATGCTGGTACAGCCCTGCTTGCATAGATGGATCTTTTTTATTGCTCAGTTATTTGGCCCAGCAGGCATCCACATCCCCTCTCCAGCTAGGATCTGGAGTGTGAAGACTGACTGAGAGGGACCCTATGTGGAGAGTGAGAAGCTTCTTCTTACACCTGTACTCAACACCATTTGGAAGAGGAAACTGAAGCTGGGTTTGTCATATAAGTGGCCTAGAAAAAGTGATTTGTCTTCAGTCTTTATCACAAGACACGAAGAAGGGAACATCAAATGAAATGACTATATGACTCTGACTAGGGTAAAAAGATTAAGTATGTTTTCATGGATAACAGAATAAAACTATGGAATTCATTGCCAGGGGATGCTGTAAGTATAAAAATGTGAATAGCTTCAAAAATAATTGGCCAAATTAAAAATAATTTCCTAAGATTATTAAATCCAAATAAATAACCTTAGCTCAGTGAATCAACCTGAAGATTTAAAAAAACTGTCAAGGGATTACCAGTAGAAAGATCATTCTGCAAATTTCATTTCTTTCTAAAGCACCCACTCTGTCTCCCATCAGAGAGAGGATGTGGGATATAGGCCTCTATCTAGCTGCTTCCTATATACCTATTCTCATCCTTACCATTGTGACTAGTTAAGTCGGGAGATGCAACACAACTAAGTGACAGAGATGCATTTAAATTTTCTTGTCTTGTAAAATTTGGTTTAGATAAAATTGGCAGTGTATCATAATGGCTTTTATCCTTAAATTCTTGTTGGGTACACTCAATCATGAGTTGTCCAATTCTAAAATTAGGAAGTCCAGCTTCCATTCTGACTGACAGTCTGGAATGGGTCACTGTGTTGCAGAATAAAACCCAACCAGGGCTTCTAACAGACTTTGTGGTCAAATGCAAGTAGCTTTTTTGTTCACAAGCTCTTTTAAAAATAGAGATTCACTAGTGGTGACAACCATTTCTTTCTTTTAAAATGAGTTCTACTCTAAATTGCCTCCAGAGCCTGAGTCCAGACAGTAAAGTTTAATTTCTCTGCTGCTCATAGGTTTGAAGAGTACTGCAGTTCAGAGGTGCTTGGCTCTTCTGTAGCCAGAACAGTTTTGTTTACTGCACCTGTATCCCATTACTTCTTTCTGTTTCAAATCCTTTTTCTTTCACTTGCGCAGGATCTTTCACAAAAACAGCCTGGGGCAGGTTACAGAATTGTGCCCTGTCATGGTTTAACCCCAGCTGGCAACTAAGCACCACGAAGCCACTCATTCACTCCCCTCACTGTGGGATGGGGGAGAGAATCAGAAGACTAAAAGTGAGAAAATTTGTGGGCTGAGATAAAGACAGTTAAATAGGTAAAGCAAAAGCCATGCACGCAAGCAAAGCAAACCAAGCAATTCATTCCCCACTTCCCATGGGCAGGCAGGTGTTCAGCCATCTCCAGGACAGCAGGGCTCCATCACGCCTAATGGTGACTTGGGAAGACAAATGACATCACTCTGAACGTCTCCCCTTCCTCTTTCTTCCCCCAGCTTTATATACTGAGCACGACGTCCTATGGTCTGGGATACCCCTCTGGTCAGTTTGGGTCAGCTGTCCCGGCTGTGTCCCCTCCCAACTCCTTGTGCCCCCCCAGCCTCCTGCTGGTGGGGTGGGGTGAGGAGCAGAAAAGCCCTTGGCTCTGGGTAAGCACTGCTCAGCAGTAACCAAAACATCCCTGTGTTATCAACACTGTTTTCAGCACAAATCCAAAACACAGCCCCATACTAGCTACTGTGAAGTAAATTAACTCTATCCCAGTCAAAACCAGCACAGCCCTTTTGCTCTTCACTCAGATGTTCATGTTCTAATGCAATTCTTTTTAAGGACAGGAGATTAACAACATACCCAGCCATGAAAAGAAAGTTGTGAAAAACAAAGGTATAGTTTTAAGATTATTCTGGGTTCACAGTGAGGGTACTTATGGAAAGACAAGCCCAGCAAAATCCCATTCACGTATTCTAGTACTGTCTTAGAGTTGTAATTTTTAATTTAAGCAAAACGTTATATTTCTTGGAATTAATCTGCAGTGTTCTCATGTAAATTTGTGGACAAGCTCCAAGTCTTTGTAAAGTCATGCCATGGTACTATGCTGTAGGAGAGTTTTAACATGATTCTGGGTCCACAGTGAGGGTACTTATCCTCTTGGTAATGGTATCTAAAATTGTGACTACTGTGTGAATAAAACTTGTTTGGATCTTAAATTCCCAGGAGTATAAACTTGTTTCTGCATATATTCAGAATTTCTGGAAGTCTGTGTGGGACTTCTGACTCTCCTTTCCACATATATAATTCAGTTATTTACCGTGACCTGTTTCTGGGCAGGTATTATTTCAGGCACACACATGCAGACATGACAAGAAATCAAGGGTGCAGCTCAGTGGCATTAAACAAAAGATGCAAATCTAATTCTCACAGTGTCAGGAATCCCACAGTTCTCTGTGTCTGCAAACTCAGTCTATTTCTAGATTCTGTCAAATGACTCTTTTGCAGTTTTGTCTATTCAGCCTTGAACTATAAGAAGCTTCAAAATTCCTCCTTCAAATACTGTTGTAGTGGTTTAACTCCAGCCAGCAACTAAGCACCACGCAGCCGCTCACTCACTCCCTCCCCACCCACTGGGATGGAGGACAGAATCGAAAAAAAAAAGGTAAAACTCATGGGTTGAGATAAGAACAGTTTAGCAGAACAGAGAGGAAGAAAGTAGTAATGATAATAATAACAATAATAAAATGACAATAGGAATAATGAAAGGAGTGGAATATACAAAACAAGTGATGCACAATGCAATTGCTCACCACCCGCCAACTGATGCCCAGTTAGTTCCCCAGCAGTGATTGCCCCCCAGGCCAACTCCCCCCAGTTTATATACTGGGCATGACATCACATGGTATGGAATACCCTGTTGGCCAGTTTGGGTCAGCTGCCCTGGCTGTGTCCCCTCCCAACTTCTTGTGCCCCTCCAGCCTCTTGCTGGCTGGGCATGAGAAGCTGAAAAATCCTTGACTTTAGACTAAATATTACTTAGCAACAACTGAAAACATCAGTGTGTTATCAACATTCCTCTCATACTGAATCCAAAACGTAACACTATACCAGCTACTAGGAAGAAAATTAGCTCTATCCTAGCCAAAATCAGGACAATTGTTTTTGCTTGAGAAGGGACATGGGAAATGCATTGTTCTCTTTCCCAGCACTTTTTCTGGAGGCTGTGAGAAAGAGAATACAAGAGCATAAAAGAAACTATACCAGGTTAGATTAAAGGTACCTCTACCCCAGCTTTCTGTCTCCTATGATGAATGTAAGCAGATGCCCAGGAAAGACTATAGGAACTGGACAAAAAAAAAAGATTTTTTTTCTACATTTTCTTCTAACCTCCAACTGTTCACAGACTGGGGACTTCATCAGTATGGTGTGGCTTATCTTTATTTTTACTGTCTCAGACTAGTCACCTAAAAGGAAGCCAAAAAGGAACCTGAAACAAAAGGAACCTTTGTCAAGTAAAGACTACAGCACTCATCTTGAGCTCTTAAAGAATTTATCATTCAAATTTTATCCAAATACTAGCAGATCTTCTTGTACCTGATCCTTTCATTCCCTGGGTCCTCATATTCATGATAAGGTTCACTGAGTCTATGGTGGAAGAGGACCTAACACTCTATTCAACAGCAGAAGATACTATAAATCCTGAATGTTTTCCTTCTATTCTTTAGCTAAATGTCTTAATGACTGCTTGATCACTTTTGAAACACTCTTGAGCACATCATCATAGCACTTTTATAATGAGTAGAGGAAAACAATATTAGGGAAAATAAAATCACAGCAATACTAATGGCATATATTAACATTCAGAATCATACAGCCATAGTGGGAAATAATAAAGTAAACACTGAATGCTTCAAATTTTATTAATCAATGGCAGGTACTTAGAGAAATTACAAATAATGTGTGCAAAGTATAAAGATGTAAGGAAAGAATAATCCTAAACATCACTAGATGAGGAGCTGAAAAACAAGGAAAGGGGCAGGGGGGAAGTTTGCACAGTGATTTTGAAAGACCACAAGGCCATCTAGGTAAAAATAAACCACAGTAGCAAGCCAGAAAAAGATAATGCAAAGTATAATAGAGGACGCTGGAAGTAAATGAAGGCACAAAATCAGACATGTGGAATAAAGAAAAAAAGAAGTTGACAATTGTCTGAACAGGAGAGACAACCAAAAGATATTGTGACACTAGTAAAGAATGGCACAGAAAGCCACTCATGCAGGGCATGAAGCTGAGCTCAGTGAAACAGAACTAGAGATGGTTGGACTGCTACAGAAGGGAGTTAACAGGATCAGAAAAAAAAAGGTTAAAAAATACAGGCATTAATGGAATTATAGGGAAGAAGTTGAAGCAGTCTATAACTGCAAGACTCCGGGGAGACCTTATTGCAGCCTTTCAATACTCAAAGGGGGCTTATAAGAAAGATGGGGACAGACTTTTTAGTAAGGCCTGTTGTGATAGGACAAAGGGTAATGGTTTTAAACTAAAAGAGGGTAGATTTAGATATAAGGAAGACATTTTTTACAATGAGGGTGGTAAAACACTGGAAGAGGTTGCCCAGAGAGGTGGTAGATGCCCCATCCCTGGAAACATTCAAGGTCAGGTTGGACGGGGCTCTGAGCAACCTGATCTAGTTGAAGATGTCCCTGGTCATTGCAGGGGGCTTGGACTAGACCTTTAAAGGTCCCTTCCAACCCAAACTATTGTATGATTCTAGAACTTACATCACATAGCAATACAGTACCAGGAGCAAGTTTGCATGAAAAGGAAAGGGAAGAAAAAATGTAGTTATGATAGAAATAAAGCATTATGTTACAGAAGCTGAAGTTCTGCAGGTGACAAGCATCCAAATTAACAAACTAAATTACTAGTTAAAAAACACTTGTACAATAAGCAGCCAGAGACCCTTCCTGTAAATCCAAACAAACTAGCTCTAAATGGACAAGATGGTAAATACATTTGCTTATGATGCTGACTTTTTTATCAAATAGAGTTTTGATTAAAACAGCTTTTTCCATACACCACAAAGCACACTAACAGCTTAAATACTAATTCTCATCTTTTTTTTTTATTTTAAAAGTATCAAAATGACATAACTGAACAATGAATTCAGATGAATAACAAATTGCATGCAATATGTAGTTTCACATAAAATTGGAAACATCATGTAGATTCAGTCATTTATTAAAAATGTCGTGTAAATCTGTGATTCTTAACAACTCAATCCTAAATACTTACTTTCATCTGCTTAATATAATTGGACTAACCACCTGGTATTTAACATATTTTCATATTAGCATGAATAAAATACTGTAGGAGCTGTACACGGGCAAAGTTGACACTAGAAAACTTACCCTTATTCTTCTGAGTCCTGAATAATTAGCCACAAGAACAGTGAGAAAAAATATAATAAACTGAAATCAGAATGCTAGTTGCTGCTCCAAAGATCAGGATAAACCACAGATGTATAATTTATTATATGTTGATCACAGAATGAAAAGCTAATCACTAACAAAATGCCGATTTGTTTTGAATGGGATGTCATAGAAGGGATTATATACAAAGTGAGTAATGCGTGGACTAAGGAAACTTTCATGAGAAGGCACTTGAGTAAAGCTGTTGAAAGACTGAACAGTTTGTTGGTATTTCAGTGACATGGTATATTCATATATCATGAATAATGAAGACACTTACTTTGTACTGCACCAACAGGCATTTTCATTTCTGTCAAGAAAACAACTATAAGAAGTGATAGCACTTTCCCCAGATGAAAATAGGTATATATCACTTACTGCTCTGGTTAGTTCCAGATCGTGATTATTTAGTCACCTCATGTTGGTCTAAACAGTGAGAGTGGATAGACATGGCATCATTTATAATGAAATACTCTTTTTTAAAAAAAATCTGTATTTCTTTAAAAATACTACATATTATCTATCTTATCCTCATTCCATAATATGGGTATAATTACTATCTGAAGTATTTTGCCATTCTTCCCACAGAACACAAAATTTTGCTCAAGTATGTTAAAATTAACTTTTTTCTTGAATGGCATTGTGGTGTTTTTTTAAAAATCTACTGAAGCAATGCTGAGCGTAAGATACTCGTTTACTGTGTGACTATCCTAATACAATATATAGTTCATAGAAGCTGCATTGTAATTGAGCAGGACGTAGTACTCCATTAAGATTAGGGGGAGGAGAACTTTAGCTTCAGTTCTGGGAAGATAAAAGTATTTCTGGTTGAGCCCTTAAAACTAAAAAAAAAAAAACAAAAAAAACCCCAAAACTGGCAGAAAACAGAAAATGTTTGAGAAAGGGCAAGTGTGGAAAGTAAAACAAGGCTTGACTTCTGTTTAAACTGCATGTCCTTCTCTATTGTCTGAGCTTGATGTAGTGGGAATATTTGCTTCAATGACCCTGAGAGTTCTGCCAATAGAAGTATAACTCTCCATAGGGCTACAGAGACTGGACATATCACAAGGTGGAAAATCCAGATCCCTCAGGTTAAAGCACTACAAACACAACAACCTGTTTTCATTAAAAAAGCAGTATAGAGGCACAATAATTAGCTCTTTCAGCAAGTAGTGTGATAGCAATGAGGCAGTCTTATTTATGCCTAGATGATGTCTGAGAAACTGGGAGGGATTCAGAATGAAGAGTAGAAAAGTGTGAAGATGAAAGGAAGAGGTGCATCTCACAGAAAACCTAAACCTACAAAAGACTACTGTAAACACAATTTGATGTTGATAATATTTAAGTAATGAGCCTTATGTGGGAAGATGAAATAAAAAAATAGAGGAGGATAGAAATTATTTCAGTGTAGCTAAGTATCCTATTTACAAATTCATGTTGACAAATATGTAAAACTGCTAAACAAAATGCTAAAAATAGACCAGAAAGAGACAGTCTGTGGTGCTTCAAGCAAAGGACATATCAAAAGTACCTTGAACAGGTCAAGAAGGTCATTAGCATATGTCTTTCATGCATATGACTCTACAGCTTTTGAAATTGTGAACATTTATTATTTAAGATCTATTGATCTTTCTACACCTGAAAAGAGTGATTTCCTTATGTAAGTTCCCAGTTACAAATTTAACAAAGTTAATAGTTTTTTTTCGTGGATTTTCCCTTCTGAAGTGCTCTAATATCTCCTTTCTTGACTTGAAGGGGATGAATGTGAAAGTCTGTATTGCTTGGCAGGATTTTTCTCCCATCATCCCTCCACAAGGGGAAACTCAAAGGAACCAAAATCTACTAAATAAGTTTAAAATTAACCTGTCTGCATTCCAAGGATCTGTAAAAAGGGCACTTCTTGCTTATTAAAGAAAATGCTAAAGGGAGTGGAAATAAAACTGGCAAACATGAATAAGAAATATGTATGTTCAAAAATGTCTAAATTTGAAATAAAGCACTACTGGAAGGCACTCAAAAATTAACCTAAAAATAGAACTTCACAGCTCAAGAGGGTTGCAGATGTTCATGTTACCTAATGCATTACAGAAAAAGTAAGGAGCAAAATTCTGAAACTCGACAGGTTTTGCTCCTTTATATTTAGAAATAACTGAGTCACTGGAAGAGACTGGTTATTATGGCAATTTCCAGACATGGAAGAGTCCTTCAGAATATCCATGTGTCTTCGGTCACCACAGCAACTTGCCAAGTTTTTATTTTTTGACATTAGAACAGTAATAATTGTGGGCCAGCTTCATCAATGACTTAACCTTGCAAACCACAGTGAAGTTACTTGCAAAGTCAATATTTAATTTGATCAAGTGATTATTTCAACTCAAGTAGGTTCTCAGTCATTCATTGAACTGTATGTCATACTAGATATTAATTATTTTTGATCAAATGTGAATAACTTCAACAGATTGTTTGAAGTAGTGCCTTGTATAGTGTCTCTTATAGCTCTAAAGGATGTACAAGGCCTGTCGTCCTTCTCATTCTGCGTCCAGCACTTACCATGGGTACCAAGGATAAGGAGGAAGGACTAATGAACTGCCACAATTGCGCCATTCATACTGGCTACCAGCTTGGAGACTGGAGTACATTGTCAATGGTTGAATGTTCCCACAATGCTTGATAATCAGCATTGCGTGACTTCTCTTCATCCTATCCTCCCCCTACCTGGATAAATAAGGTATTACAATTGAGCTCAGGACAGTAAGGGATTTAAATTTTTTTCTCAGCTTGGTCTTTGAGTGAATATTAAGTAAAGCACATAGGCACTTACTTTGCCAGTTCCCCATCTGTGAAATTGAGAAAACATTATTCTTTCTAAAGTGACTATTGAACACGCTACAAAGATATAAACCCAGCAATATTCAGGGGTTTTTTTTTTTAACGATTTTGATTCGAAAATGTTTTAAAATACCATTGTGATTGATCCCTTAGAAATTTCTGAGATCAATTTAAAGAGCTTAAAAAACATAAGCAGGATGTATTTGTTAACTTCTCTGCCCTGACACTGAAGCTACCACAGCAAAAGTATTTTTATTTTTATTTTTATTTACCAAATGAAAGTAATTAGTTAATAAGACTGGAGCAGACACAACCAGGAATCAAACCTCGCCTGTTAGGATCCCCTCTGGGAAGTGTTGTTTCCCTCCTATCTTAGGTAATTTTCCTTATCCATGCCTGCTGACCTTTGGGCCACAGAACTGAAGGCTCTGCCTCCAGCCACTATCCTTTTATTAAATTGTGAAACTTTCTATGCTGCTGCTCTTGCCTGCTATTCTCTGCCAAAGATAAAAGGATCAATAAATCCTCAAATACTAATAAAATATAAACATCAGCTGGCGAAAATTTCCCTCTCACCTTCTGTAGAATTTAATTTTTATCTATGAGTTTTCACACTATTTTATCTTACTTTGTTATTGTTAGAAGTGTTCAGTCCCTGTGTATAACTCTGCTGATAACGTCTACTTTTTCCTGGACCCAGTCAACTGAATAGTGGTTACTAGGATCAAAATTAAACTTAATAATTAAATCTTGAGTACTTAGACCACTTAGAACAGTACCAAAGAAAACTGCAATTTAGTGCTGAGTAGCATACACATATTTGTGATGCACCACAAACTGGATAAGACCACAATTACAGACAAACACTATTAAACTTGATTTGTTTAAACAGAAAAAGGAAGAGAAATCAGTACAGGAAACTCTCTTCTATACCAAAGTTCAGTTACTTCAGATGTTCATTTGGCATCAACAATATTGATCAAAAAAGATGGAGGGTTATTTATTTATTTAATATTTAGGTGGATTGACTCGTATTTTATTAAGGATAATTTATGAAAAGATGCCCATCCATGACTTTGTAGTTTGAGTTAGAGTTATATTTCATGATGTGACTGGAGCAGATTTTCACTTGTATTAAATGTTTTATAGTTCTGTGGGCTTTTGGTAGAAATACTGCCAAAGAACTTAGTGGTTTTTTCTTAGTATGGTCAGAAGGTTCAGCTAGAGTTTCAGGAGCTGGATAAAGTTTTGTGTTTTTCTGCCTATAACATGGATCTCTGTAGGTATATGATTTGTCTACAATAATAAACTATGGAAAAGTGTCAATAGAAATAACTGTGATTACATATAAAATAGTTTCAATTTAGAAAACTAACCACTCCTAAATTAAAATACGTATAATATTTTATCCTAGACATTAGAATTCAATAAACCTCAATTTTAGACTTAGTAAGGCTAGGTCCCTAATCTGTTTTTCTATGATTCAGTAGCTATTGGAAGACTAAATGCCTCTCTACCCTTATTTAACATGGAAACAGAGGACAAAACAGACCTACATGGCCCTACTTGGTTGCATCTTGCAGAAAAGATTGTTGTCTAAGTTAGTCTAACTTTTCACAAATAATGAAGTTATTTATTATAATAAAGCTATAATGAGTGATTACTTGTTCAATTCTATCATTTATGAAAAATTTGGAAAACTCAATGTGATTTTAATTTTGAAGTTATCAAAAGGCCATATAGCCATTAGTTTTATTTCAAATGTACCTGAACCATTACAGAAATATGAATGAAAGATAGACTTATAAGGTGCCTAATAATTCTGACCATGTTTTATGAGTGTTGGTGAAAAAATCATTAGAATATTTTAAATATATTTCAGGAAGATGGGAAGTAAAAAAAACCCAGTAATAGTTTTCTCATTTAAAAATGTTAAAATATCAAAATGTTAACACTTCAAATCATCACATTCTTTTTCCTATAACCTAATTGTTGTGGTTTAACCCCAGCCAGCAACTAAGCACCACGCAGCTGCTCACTCACTGCCCCCCCACCCAGTGGGATGGGAGGAGAAAATCAGGAAAAGAAGTAAAACTCGTGAGATGAGATAAGAACAGTTTAATAGAACAGAAAAGGAGAAACTAATAATGATAATGATAACACTAATAAAATGACAACAGTAATAATAAAAGGATTGTAATATGCAAATGATGTGCAGTGCAATTGCTCACCACCCGCCGACCGACACTCAGTTAGTCCCTGAGCAGTGATTCCCCCACCCCCACTCCCCCCAGATTATATACTGGGCATGATGTCACATGGTATGGAATACCCCTTTGGCCAGTTTGGGTCAGCTGCCCTGGCTGTGTCCTTTGCCAGCTTCTTGTGCCCCTCCAGCCTTCTCTCTGGCTGCGCATCAGAAGCTGAAAAATCCTTGACTCTGGACTAAACACTACTTAGCAACAACTGAAAACATCAGTGTTATCAACATTCTTCTCATACTGAACTCAAAACATAGCACTGTACCAGCTACTAGGAAGACAATTAACTCTATCCCAGCTGAAACCAGGACACTAATGTATTAATTTGATATTTAATTGGTTTTTAAATAAATTATATTTCTCCATACAGAAGGCCAGATCTGATGCTGTATACCGATTTACTGAATGGATCTATTTGTGAAATAGTGAACTTTAGACCACAGGGAAGTGTAAGAAAATCTAACCCCAAGTTCACCGATGTTTATTGCCTTCCCTTTTACTTTTCAGCATAAGGTCCACCAATTTCACAGGAACCTTTCCTATATCAAATACTCTGCTGTTATTTAGATATGCTTTACTTAGATCTTTTCATATTCCCTCATAAATGCTCCCCTGGACCCAATTAATACTTCTTTCCTCCTGAATATGCTTTGAGAAGTCTTTCTTATTCACCCTGCCACCTTATTGACTAACAATGCCATGTGCTGCCCTAATCTTTCCCTTCTAAACTTGCTATTTATTTTACTTCTCCTCTCTTTCCAGTTCTTCTCCTATAGCATTTCAACAATTTCTTCTTACTGTGGTGCTTTTAAAACATTTTCAATCTTGAACTGCAGTTATATAAAAGCAATTACATTTTCAACATTTCTTTAGGAACTGAATATGCACTGCATTTATATTACAGTATTTTAAGGTTTCAAGTATTTTAAAGGCATTATAGTTAGAAGAAAATGCTGTTAGTACAGATACACCTATGGTAGTGTGATAGATAACTCTCCAGAAGTCTATTTTCCTTTATTTGTATTTAAACAAATATGTTTCCTCATAGTCACAGCCTAAGAAGACAGCAAAGGTATACTCTGATAAAATGTTTTTACTTACCTGTGCTAAAACCAGTAAACGTATTCTACATATAATGAAATGTCAAGTCTGGAAATATTGAATAGATGGATACACAGGGAGTTTAGGTGTGGGTTTGCTTTTTCCTGTTAGTATGATCTGTATTTCTGTGAATGGAGAAGGAAGAGCTGGTATTTTCTCCTAGGAACTGTTTTTTAGAAAATACATGCTACTGCATGTAGTCTGGTCTATTAATAATAATTAAACTGCTTTCCCAAGAGATTGTTTATGAGTCCCAGAAATGAATCCTAACTTTTTTTTGTCAGTAATGTCAGCAGAAGAACTAATACTCTACCTCCTTAAAAAATATGACCAGTGATCCTTTTTTTAATTTCATGCCTATCTTTGTGAAGCCCTCAAAGGATTTTTTTGTAGCTGTAGTTCTTTTTGCAAATCCTAGAATAGCACAGTCATTATTTTCATTGTTTTATGAAAAGTATGCAAAATAAAATAAACCCCACTAACTTAAAAGATGAGAATAATGGGTCATCATCTCTCTACATTTTTTTAAGGAAGAATATGTACCAGACAAAACTTAATTATGATCTTGAAAAGCCTCAGCTAAAGTGAGAAGCTGTATGACAGAGAATTGTTAAATGTTCACCTATCACATGATTTGTTTTCCAGGTTTTCCTTAATACTGTTCCCACTGGATTATTCAGCTTTGCGATGCAACAGATGACTAGAGACTAGCAATAGTTGCAGGTATTTGGGGGAATATAATGTATGCATAAACAGAGTGATGTTTTTCTGTTTTGAGGTGGGTTTTTTGTGATTGTTTGTTTGGCTTGCTGTACACTGATTTATTTAATTAAAAGAATTTAGCTACATGCAGAGAAATCACCTTGAGTTCTGGAAAATTATACAGTGTCTCCATTCACTACCATTCCTCTTAAAAGGGCCGGTCACATACTGTACATGTTGCCACAAAAAGGGCCAAAATGCACGTAACAGTATTTCTTTTGTGATTTAGGTCCTAGAAAACTTCTGACTGCATTTTAGAACTGTAATGAAAAGGGCTAAGTCTTCTAAATTATAATTTAAGATTACAGTGCGTCTTTCTCTACTGAAAACCCTACTTAGGACACATAGGGTTGTATGAGTAGATGGAGAAAATATTTTAGAACAGTATAGTATAGAACAATTTGGCCAAGGTGAAGTAAAGCTCATAATTCTTTTTCTTTTATTTTTTACATTTGAGAATTCAAAATATTCATTTTCCACAGCTCAGTAGAAAAGATTTCCTGAGGACAACTTGTAGCCTGAAAAACTGCAATCTTTGACTGTATGGTTTTTAATAAGAAGCCTTATAATGGATCTGATTATAGATGCCAAGCTATTGCCTATAAACTCACATCGTATTCATAAAAAAATGAAAATGTAAGAATTAAAAAAAAAAAATTAGAATTCTCAGTCAGATTATAATCTGGATACTTCCTGAAAGACACACACAAAACTTTGTATAGATTGGACTTATTTTAAATATATAGCTAAGAATTATGTTGATGGTAAGTAAAGGACAAGCCACTAAAGTATTAACCTCCCATCTCAAGAAAGAAATTATTTTAATAAAACATGTACAATTATGCTGATTCAAATAAATATTACAAGAGATAAATGGAAGGAAGGTGTAACATGGAGATGAATTATACTGAAATATATCTGTACCTTCAAGAAACAGATTCACTCTCATTCACTGAAATTTACAAATTACTTGAAATAGTGCTTGAAAAATCCTCTAGATTCTAAACTTGTACAAGCTGGCATTACTTCATAGATTTTTTAATTTTAAAGGACTTTTGGACTCAAAACTCTTACTCCCCTTCATGATAATATTAAATATATAAAGAGGCCAATGTTTATGAAAATAGGTCATTTAACAGCAATTTTCATGTTCAAGATTATGGAAACCCAGTCAACTCAACCTATCCAATGTTATTTATTTGATTTATGGTTTATAATTTAAAATGTTACTTTATAACTGATACAGTTAAAGCTTTGTCTTGTCTGACTTAAATTAGAAACCTGAACCCTAAGTTCACCTGGATCTAGGTTTAAACTCCACTGTGCCTAGGTAATTTTACCTTCTTGCAGTAACAAACTGCAAGCAGATAGTACTAAAAAGGTACACTTTTTTTTTTTTTTTTTTGCATTGAGATGTACAAGAGAATATCAGAAGGCTTCATATTAAGAAACAACCTGAGCACTATATTACTTGCCATAAAAAGTTTATTAGCTTATCACTATTTATTATATTAAAACATTAAAATTAACAAAATATATTGTTATTAACTATTCACAAATGTAACTATAAAGATTACATTCAAATGATCATATTGTTATTTTTTAATTAAATTGAGAGGTCAGGAAGTACCTACAACCATTAGCTGTTATCAATATTTTCTTGGTAAAAGAGCTTTGGTAGTGAAGGGAATTGCGAGACTACTCAGGCAGCTTACAAAATGATGGGTATTCACAAACCAAGAAGTTTAAAAAATGACTCGTTCGAGCTCTGGAAAGAAAAGATAGGGTTACATGCTTTAGATGCACACTTGTAGAGGGAAATTAAATGAACAGTTTATATCTAGAGCAATGAAGAATGTGTGTTAGTTCTTTTTTTTTACTCAAAAGAGAAAGTCTGTCTCACTTACAGTGACATTTAGGAAGTTTTGATAAACTAGTAATTACTTTGTTAATCATCATGGTTTAATTGTAGCTCCAGAATATGTTTTTGCATTTTTCAAAGAACATCAGGAAGAGATCTGTTACAAGTACACATGGACCTGAGACTTTATTCTGCGTGAAAAGATTGCTTTAATTTTTAATGTCCTTTTAATGACATTTATAGAATCATAGAATCGTTTAGGTTGGTAAAGACCTTTAGGATCATCAAGTTCAACCATTAACCTAGCACTGCCAAGTCCTCCACTAATCCATGTCCCCAGCACCACATCTACACAGCTTTTAAATACCTCCAGGAATGGTGACTCAACCACTTCCCTGGGCAGCCTGATCCAATGCTTGACAACTGTTGCGGTGAAGAATTTTTTCCTAATATCCAATCTAAACCTGCCCTGGCAGAACTTGAGGCCATTTCCTCTTGTCCTATTGCTTGTTACTTGGGAAAAGAGACCAACACCCACCTCGCTACAACCTCCTTTTTAGGTAGTTGTAGAGAGCGATAAGGTCTTCCCTCAGCCTCCTTTTCTCCAGGCTCAACAACCCCAGTTCCCTCAGCCACTCATAGGTCTTGTGCTCTAGAACCTTCACCAGCTTCGTTGCTCTTCTCTGGACACGCTCCAGCACCTCAATGTCTTTCCTGTAGCAAGGGGCCCAACACTGGACACAGTGCTAGAGGTGCGGCCTCACCAGTGCTTAGTACAGGGGGACAATCACTTCCCTGCTCCTGCTGCCCACACTGCTTCTGATACAAGCCAGGATGCGGTTGGCCTTCTTGGCCACCTGGGCACACTGCTGGCTCATATTCAGCCGGCTGTTGACCAACACCCCCAGGTCCTTTTCCACCACACAGCTTTCCAGCCACTCTTCCTCAAGCCTGTGGTGTTGCATGGGGTTGTTGTGACCAAAGTGCAGGACCCAGCACTTGGCCTTCTTGATCCTCATGTAACTGGCCTTGGCCCATCGACCCATCCTGTCCAGATCCCTCTGTAGAGCCTTCCTACCCCCAAGCAGATCAACACTCCCGTCCAGCTTGGTATTGTCTGCAAACTTACTGAGGGTGCACTTGATCCCCTCGTCCAGATCATTGATAAAGATATTAGACAGAACTGGCCCCAGTACTGAGCCCTGGGGAACACCACCTGTGACCGGCTGCTAACTGGATTTAACTCCATTGACCACAGTTCTTTGGGCCTGGTCATCCAGACAGTTTTTTACCCAGCAAAGAGTACCCCTGTCCAAGCCAAGAACAGCCAGTTTCTCCAGGAGAATGCTGTGGGAAACGGTCTCAAAGGCTTTACTAAAGTCTAGGTAGACAACATCCACAGCCTTTCCCTCATCCACTAAACAGGTCACCTTGTCCTAGAAGAAGATCAGGTTAGTCAAGCAGGACCTGCCTTTCATAAACCCATGCTGACTGGGCCTGATCACCTGGTGGTCTGTAGCTGCTGTGTGATGGCACTCAGGATGATCTGCTCCATAACCTTCCCATGCACCAAGGTCAGGCTGACAGGCCTGTAGTTCCCCAGATCCTCCTTCTGACTCTTCTTGTAGATGAGTGTCACGTTTGCTAACCTGCAGTCAACCGGGACCTCTCCAGTTAGCCCGGACTGCTGACAAATGATGGAAAGCGGCTTGGTGAGCGCTTCTGCCAGCTCCCTCAGTACCCTTGGGTGGATCCCATCTGGCCCCATAGACCTGTGTGTGTCTAAGTGGTGTAGCAGGTCACTAACCATTTCCCCTTGCATTATGGGGGCTTCATTCTGCTTCCCTTCCCTGTCTTCCAGCTCAGGGGGCTGGGTACCTGGAGAACAACTGATCTTACTATTAAAGACTGAAGCAAAGAAGGCATTACGTGCCTCAGCCTTTTCCTCATCCTTTGTCATGATGTTTCCCCCCTCATCCAATAAAGGATGGAGATTCTCCTTAGCCCTCCTTTTGTTGCTAATGTATTTACAGAAACATTTTTTATTGCCTTTTATGACAGTAGCCGGATTAAGTTCTAGTTGGGCTTTGGCCCTTCTGATGTTCTCCCTGCATAACCTCATGGCATCCTTGTAGTCCTCCTGAGTGCCTGCCCCTTCTTCCAAAGGTCATAAACTCTCCTTTTTCCTCCTGAGTTCCAGCCAAAGCTCTCTGTTCAGCCAGTCCAGCCTTCTTCTCTGCCGGCTTGTCTTTTGGCACATGGGGATGGCCTTCTCCTGCGCTTTTAAGATTTCTTTCTCGAAGAATGTCCAGGCTTCTTGCACTCCTTTGCCCTTCAGGATGGCCTCCTAAGGGACTCTGTCAACCAGACTCCTAAACAGGCCTATGGAAGCCCACGGTAGCAGTTCTGCTGACCCTCCTCCTTACTTCTCCAAGAATCAAAAACTCTATCATTTCGTGATCACTATGCCCAAGATGGCCTCCAACCACCACATCACCCACAAGTCCTTCTCTGTTCACAAACAACAGGTCCAGCTGGGTGCCTTCCCTAGTTGGCTCACTCACCAGCTGTGTCAGGAAGTATCTTCCACACACTCCAGGAACCACCTAGACTGTTTCCTCTTTGCTGTATTGTATTTCCAGCAGACATCTGGTAAATTGAAGTCCTCCATGAGAACAAGGGCTAGCGATCGTGAGACTTTTCCCTGTCTGCCTCTTCATCCTGGTTGGGTGGTCTGTAACAGACTCCCACCATGATATCTGCCTTGTTGGCCTTCCCCCTGATTCTTACCCATAAACTCAACCCTATCATCACCATCATTAAGCTCTAGACAATCAAAACTCTCCCTAACATTCAGGGCTACCCCACCACCTCTCCTTCCTTGCCTATCCCTTCTGAAGAGTTTATAGCCATTCATTGCAGCGCTCCAGTTGTGTGACTCATCCCACCATGTTTCTGTGATTGCAACTGTATCATAGTTTTCCCACTGCACAATGGCTTCCAGCTCCTCCTGTTTGTTGCCCACACTGCATCCATTGGTGTAGATGCACTTCAGTTGGGCTATTCATCTTTGTGGGGGGAGAAGCCCTAATTCCTATGTGACAGTTCTTAGGTGCCTTCATGGCTTCTAACACATCAATAGCCCTTGTGTCTTTGCTGTCGCATGGCTCTCCATCCCCTGCCTCCACTGAGACGGCAGACCAAGAACCTCACTAGCATACCATCCCTCAAACGTTGGTGTGCTGCCCCCAGGCTTACCTCTAGCAAGCCTAGTTTTATCCCTTTCCCCCTTCAAATCTAGTTTAAAGCTCTTTCAATGAGCCCTGCTAACTTCTGTGCAAAGATACTTTTCCCCCTTTGAGACAGGTGTACCCCGTCTGTTGCCAGCAGGCCTGGTGTTGTGTAAACTGATCCATGATTAAAATCCCAAATTCCCCAGTGACACCAGGCTCCTATGAATAGGAATAGAAGTACATACAAAGAAACGTGTTAGAGATACAGCTTATATGATAAAAACCCAGTATTTTTGCAGAAGTACAGCATCAAAGTGATATTAATTAGCATGGAATATATTTTGTAATGAGTCTGTAAAAGGACTTACATCTCAGCACTTATTTTCTTTATGTAACAACAGCTGTTACTAGACGAAAACATGTAAAGAAGGTCAGTAACTCAATAATTTGTGGTCAAATGTTTTTGTGTTACCTAGGTTTCTTCTTAAAGATTTTAAAAAATCAGTCTTTTCAGAATCCTTCATATTGTCACTGATGCCTCATTTCAAATGACACATCGCTTACCATTATCTGTATGCATGAACATGTGCTAGAAATGACAAGTGTTCTTGGCAATTTAAAAAGACATATATTTTCTTTTCTGAATATGCATGTTAAATAAGCTGAAGTAAACATTTTGACATCTAAAAATGATTTTTTAAATCCTCATCTTGATAAAACTTCAGGTAGCTGTTTTTGAATCTGCAATATAAAGCAGAAGGTAGCAGTAAGTGTAAGAACAGACATTTAATGGCATATGAATGGGAATGAAGAAACATACAGGCCTTGTCATCTTATGAGCCCTGACTCTGCAAGTATGTGTTTCCTTTCATATATATGAGTTGACTTGCTGAATCCAAAGAGACCGATCAAATCCTTAAAATTAAACATAGGCAGAACTTCTTTCAGAGCCATGGTCTTAGGTTATAAACTTTGAAATTACAAACTGTTACGAAATGTGAAACGCAGGTCATATGCACCCAGTGGATTATGCTGATAGAACCAGTACAGCTCTTCCTCCAACAGCTGTGCACAGACCTCCAGTATTCAGACATAATTCATACTACAATGAAAAGAAGATCACACAGATCTCCCTTTCTTGGGTACACTCTCAAACATTAAATAAATTTCCCAAAATTTTGTTTTGTTTTTTTTATCATATCTTTTTTTACCAAAGCATATTCACTTTGATCATACATCTAAATTCCATCAGCTTGACTGGTAATTTATGACAATGTGCTAAAAGTATTGATCCTTTGTTTATTATCTAGAGCTAATGTAATAGAAGTTCCATTTATGATAAGTGAAATTAATATGCAAGTGATATGTAAGATTAAGTGTAAATACTGAAAAAAACCTCTTCACTTCAGTCCTATTTCTCCAGTGCTGCAAAGAAATAGCTACTTATTATTGCTAGCGTAAATGTTTGACAAATCTCAGTGGTGTTATTCTTGCAGGATCATCAAACATAATACACAAACATAAGATAAATATTGCAGGTATTAACTGATTTTTTGTATGAACCAAGAATAGACTGAACATCTCACAGTGCTCCTGCTAACCTTCCTATCCATGGATATTATGAGTTCAACAATTATAGGTAGTTCAATTGTAAAATATGCATTTCTAATTACAGCTCCATTATTAAAATTACTGTATTTTTCAAGTGAAGAAAGAAATTCTTTTTGTATGTAAATGTCTATAGGTAATTATCAGGTATTTCACTTATGAACTTAATCACCGAAATCAGTAACAAAAAATGGAATTTAAAAAATTATGAAATCTAACCTCTTTATTTTACAGTTTGAGGCAAAAATAAAAATGTATTGTCCTTTCTCTGATTCATTTCTGTGAATATTTAACAGAATATAGGAAAAAAATTACAAGTTACAAGGAAAAATTGCAAGAGTTTAGCTACCTTGTAAACGTGATTAAAATACCTAAGTCTTAACTTTTTACTTCTGTATTTATACTCATTAGAATTCCTTTAAAGAAATTCTAGGTTAAATTGGCACTTTTTTATTATTGATACAAGCAAAGCAGGCTGAGCAGTCCTTTACTTTGTGTTGGTACAACTAAGAATAATAAACCTTGACACTAGCACTATAAATTTATTCTGATATGGTTTTGTAAATGACAAAAAACCCCCCTGTTTTTAAAATACTTGCATCTTTCATAGGAAAAGTCTGCAGTTCTCCAAATCATGAAAGATCTCCTTCGTGCTTCTATCACTGCCTGTCACTTTCTAAATGAAGATGTAGTAGTACAAAATATAAAAAAGCAAAATGATCAAAGCTTAGCAGCTAGTACCACAAATACCACCTAACAAGACTATTAATATTTTCAAAGTTCATCTTAGACAGAAAATTCCTTTTCCTGTCATCTCTGCTAGTCTTTCTCTCACAATATTTAACTACCGCAAGTAACTGCAAACCTAGCTTGTGAGCTGTGGGCTGCAAAATCATATACTATTTTAATTATGGGATGCAGGATGCTAGATGTTCTTGTTAGAGGACAAAGACATAGCTTCTTTCTGTTCAGCAAAATGTTTTCCCTCCCTACCTGTGTTTATATCTGCACTAGGATTTGACAGGTTGTTTTTCATCTGGGTATGTACCTGCCTTATACTTGGATGGCAGGTTTGTGATAGCACTGCAAGATCCCTACAAGGAGGAAATACACAGCTTAGACATGCTAGCTATTCTGGGATCGTGTTAGGAGATCTTGCCTCTGTGAGACCCTTATTAGAAAAACTTGGAAACCAATACCATGTCATTCAACTGATACTTGCCCTCTAATGGAAAAGGCTTTATCGATCTTCTATGACTGTAGTCACAGAGAGAGCCCTTCTATGCTGCGTATCATCAAGTTGCATGCAATACTTCCTCTCTGACCATGGGTAATCTACCATTCCGGTGCCATATTCCTGGGCACACGAGAGAAAACAATGTATTTTTACCCAGTTGGACATTAATGCATACACAGCATTGTTCAGAGAGAGGGAACCAGAGACAGGGCAGATAACACTATAGTCAGGCAACTACTGAAGTCTGCTTTAACTAAGGATTGATGACACTACTTAATGCTTATGGTGCTGCAGAAACTCCCTTTCAGTGAAGCAAACATTAATTAAGTCCATTAGCTCCAACATGAGGCAATGCTTCTTTAGAATACATCTTGTCCCTGTGATTAAGGTACCTGCTTGAGAGGGAAGGGAACCGACCTTAAATTTACTTTCTTCTTGCTTCAGGCCAAAGATCTGAACTTTGATCCCCTAACTCACAGGTGAAGCTTTTACACACTAGGGTCTCAGGTTTTCTGCAGCAGAGCTCTCTTTCACTGGAGCTATTCCAATTTTTATAAAATACTTTAATAGTCCTATACAAGTGAAATGGCCCTATCCTTTAACAGTTAGGATGTTTACTACAAGACCTAATCACTTTCTGGGTAGCTCCATCTGGATGGCTATCTACCAGTCCCTACTTGGGACCATTTCTCTCCTGTCATCTGTTATAGTTCCTGATCCATCAAATTCACCAGCTGTCAGACTCAGAGGGTATATAAACACCCAGCAGATACCAAAGGACATCAGGATGTGAGACACCTGTTATGTAGTCTCTGCTTCACTGAAGGTGGAGAACTCTTTCCCAACACAGAACTGAAGGAAACCAGCTTTTTCTCTCCAGATAGGTGATGTTTAAGAAAATTTCCAAAAGGGCAGGTTCAGATCCAGTCATCTGTGGAGGAAAATGACTACCCTAGCCTGAACGAATGTCCTTAAAGCTATCCTTTCAGAGAGAAGGAGAAGAGGAAAGATCCATTTATCTCTTCATGGAAAGGCAAGCCTTAGTTATCTTTGGCTTTCTTGTTACACTGTACTTGAAATCTTTTGTGTCTCATGGAATATTATATATAGGTGAAAACTGATTTTTTGTAGTTTCTCATTTCAGCAAGAAAAAAACCAAAACCAAAACACCATTGAAACTGAATAATTTTTGTTCATTTCTTTTTCAGACCAATGCCAGTACTGAAAGCCAACTGATAATTTATTTTTGGTGACTATATGCTGGCCCTAAATGAAGTGGAAGCTAAACCATTTATTGGGAGAAAATTAAAACTGATAATTTCCTCTTCAGTGTTAAGTAAAAAATGTCTTTGGATCAATCTTTGTGCTTCACATATAATCCATTAGATAGAGATCAGTTGCTTTCTTTGCTAGTGCTAAAACTAAATATAGTTTTCATAAAAGTTGGGCATCATTCGGAAGTTTTAGTGGTTAGCTCATATTGTGGGTCTAACTGCCTAGAAATAATGTTATGAACATAATTTGCCTAAAAATCTATCTGGAAAAATATAATCTTAGTTCAGTTTATACATCTTATTCTCACAGTGCTCTGATTTATATAGGTTCTTCCTTAATTGGTTTGAAGCCAAGATACTAAAATGCATTTTTAAGGTCATTTCTGCTAACACGAAGAACAAGTTGATGACTCAAGTTTAATATCACTCCTATCCTGTGTTTGCCATCTGGTTTTGTATTCTTTGTTTGCTTAATTGGTTTCTTGATGCAAGATCAGTGTTCAGACTTCTAGAAAGTGGAAAATTCATAGCACTGAATGTACTAAAACAGAGATTGCTATGGAGCTTTTCAGGAACTCCTTTCTGTTCACATGGACACGTACTGCAGTAGGCTTTCCAATTATTTTTAAATTATTGTTAGTATGAAAAGGAAATTATTAAAATGGTCAGAAATTCAAGATCTCTTTTTCTTTGCTCCTACCTCATCAGCTCTCTGCTGCATTTTAACTTTAAAATAAATGTGGTTAGCAATCTTTTAAAACTATGGGTAACTTATGAATCAAAGCTAGTGCAAGAGCTCTTGCTTATGCTTTCCACCAGTAGTCAATATGCACTATAGAAAATTTTGCTACATATGTTTTGGAAACCTTTCTGTATTGCTAGAAATGCAATTATGATGGAAGATACCTTGCAACTTCACTAGTGTAAACCTAGAATAGTATTTTGGTTAATGCCATGAATGTGAATAAATGTGTTGCTACATAAAATAAGGAGGAGCTTCAGGAAAAAAATGCATCTGCAGCACAGCTGCTTCAAAGAATGCAGTTTACTACTGCACTTTCATAGTTATAGCATATCCCTGCTAAAGCAGCTTGTTTTTTCCACATAGGAAGCAGAAGGTGAAAAGCCTATGTTTCAACCAGTTTTTGCTTGTCTTTCTTTTCTACCTGTGACCTAGTCAGCAAGAAATATTAAGTATATGTTCTTTCCATCATCACGTGCAGCTAAGTATGGAGTCAGAGAGCTTTAACATAGCCAAGCAAAAAACCTGTGCCTAACTTTCCATTGGAACAGCATCAGTGAGAGTTATGATCAAGTCCACAGGGTGTGCCTGTTTTCCCAGGCCTTATTTAGGATTCTCTTCTCTTTAATAGTTTAAATAAAAGTATTTCATGCAATGACAAATCAGAAAACATTTGGGAGCATATGGTCTTCCAACAGTATGTTAAGGAAATGCAAATAAGCATCATTAACCATGTCAGGGCAGATATATATGCAAAGTCTGTGGACAACACAAGGAATTTGACATAAGAAATGGGAGAATAGATGGTAAATATGAGAGTTCAGATATATGCTCATATGGAGCTCATAGTTTGCAGAAAAAGGGATATAACAAGGTGATAAGAGTGTGAATTTTTTTTAATCTGTAAGCATTTCATATAAACTGTATGTGCCCCAATATTTATTACAGCAGTTTCTGCTGTGGTTGGTTGATGCTAATTTCATATAAGGGGAGAAATGGCTTGAGATCACTTGTGGAACTGTTCCTCAATCAGCTGCAATTAGAAACAACTGAGTAAGTAATCTATACTTGTAGACTTGGGAACCAGTCACATGCCTTTTTCATATGTAAAACATGCTTTATCTTTTATCTTTATGCTTTTGTTTTGTCCTTACAAGTAGCATTGACAAGGATTGTTGGTATGCAACAAGGACATTATAATAATAACTTTCTTTTTACTGCCAAAGTTATAAAAGCAGTAAGATGGACTTATAAAAATCACTTTGCACTCCAATTTCAGTAGGCTGCTGGGATATTGCTTACTCCATATTCTAGACCTATTGCCAAGAACAAAGCTTTCCAAATTAATATAGATGTGGAGCACAGTATTTCAAAAAATCACAAACAAAAAATAAAATCAATGCTCTTAAAAAAAAAAAATTGAAACAGCAATTTATTATTTAAATGCCATATTCCTAAAAAGATGAACTCACTATCTGGTATATGAAAATAATGTTATCAGGCAAACCAATAGGAAATGTGATGAGAGAGTGTAGCCAGGCACTAGAAAGGATGGAGGTTTGTGGCATAGTGTTCATGATGAGTTCGGGCAGCCAAGTCTCAATTGGATTTCAGAGGTTACTTCATTCCCTGCTTTGTGCCACAGTCATTTGATCTGAAGTGCCGAACAGTAGCAAGGCTTTTCCCTGTTCAGCTGAAAAGCTGTCTTAGCTTGAGACCCACCAGGATTTAGAAGCTAGTCATATTAGCAGACACATCTCAGAGGAGGACTAATTTTCCTTTGTACAATGGAAAGACATCTAGCATGCACTGACAGGACTAGGACTGAAAACAAAAGCGTTCATAACTTTTTCATTTTATAATATGAGTGTATGGGAAGGAGTTGCTCATTACTTTGAGTAGTTAGAGAACTCACTTAAGAAATGAGAGACCAGATCTTCCTGTTCCTGACAGTCATGAACCCTTTCTGAACTCCTACTGCCAATTCTGACCTGACACATAGAGAAGAGGGTAACAGCTGTCTATGACATGTGAAGACCTCAACTAAGAGCCCTGTATCGTGGTTTAGGCATCTGTGTCTATTGTAGTTTATTCATTCCATAGTCAGTATTTTGTATAATCACTTTAGTGATTAATTAAAAGAATATTAACAAGGATACAGGAGGAGACCACAAGCTTCTGCTGTCCTAGCTGATGCTTACCTACAAGGAAATGCTGTTCCTTTCCAGTGGTCTTCCTTTTGTCCCATGGGCTTTTGCAGTCTGGGCTCCAGAGGCTTGTTCTAGCAGCAGGAATGAGGGCATTGCCATCCCAGACTCCTCCTAGCACTGCCTCCATGCACTCCTCCAGCCAACGGACTCTCTGGCCTTCAGTCACAGCCAGAGTTGGAAAATGGGCAAAACTTTCAGTCCTGATATTACATTTCTATCCTGTGTTCACTCACCAATAGCACCTGTCATGAGCACAACCGAATTAAGTATTGATAGCAAAATATCTAGTGTGCTCTACCAAATCTTCTAAGCTCCTTATTTCCTTGATTGCCAGAAAGTATATTTCTGGGTGAGGAAATACTGGTGATAAGTGGTGAGAAAGATAAGGACTCTTAACAATTGTTAAAATATCTCATTATGGTGAAAAAGTTTTGCTGAAGATGGGGTACTTTAGTTTTGACTGTCAATTAGTCTCATTTCCTGAAAAACTCATTCTGCAGGTGAACTTCTTGCCCAAGTTTATTTTTACTCAAGAGCCATTACCAAGTCTAGACCACTGCAACAAGTTGCTGAAAAAAAATAAACTGCCTGGACTTTATGAAAACCTGCATCGTATTTGTCTGATTGAAAATTTGTCTTATTTCAGTAAAAATGTTGTGTCTTTTGAATGGTGATGTTCCCTCAACAATAGAAAGAACTAAGATGGTTCTCATCCTGCCACAGAGTTCCAGGATTTTTTTTAAGTCTATACTAATTATATGGTGCAATCTGTTATGAGGAGATAAAAATGCAAAGCAAAGGGAAAACTAGTGAGTCTTTAATTTGACTTGAGAGATTGAAAAAGTGGTGACATCCCTGTCAGATTTGTGAAGGGAATTCTTTACTGAAAGTGATAACTAGCTGAATTAACAGCCATCCAGTATCGCCTGTTTAGACAACAGTAAGGAAAAAAAAAAGGATTAGCAAGAGATGATTCATCATGAATAATTTAACTGGCATGAGGGGAAATGTACAGATTCACGGTCCAGTCCTATATAGCTTTATCATTCAAAATTTTTACTGATATTAAGGGAATTTTTGTCTGAATAGGAAGATGAGATTTTTGGATTTCTTTTCCTTCCGAAGTCTTCCACTTTTTTGGACCACTGAAGATTACTCTCTGTGGTCTCCATATATATTTTTTTTCTTTTAGACTGAGATTACTATTTTCTTTTTTCAAGGTTCCATTTAGACTGAAACATGGAATGCACTACTATTTCTTTAGTAGTTCTGCGAATACTGTTGACAAAAATACTCATTCAGCCATCATTCAGTGACAACACAGTTTTTCTATTTAATTCCTTGAAAAGTGCTTTGGAACATTACAGCGATCGTTTAACCTAAACATACTGGGGATGGAGCGATCAGTTGGTCATCAAGTCACCTTACTTTGCCATTGCATTATGTTGGCAGAGAAACAGAAATGAGCAACAGTAAGAACCATTATCTAGCTCAGTGTTTTAAAACATATCCTAAGAAGCTGGTGCAGCTTGTGGATTAACTTCCCGCAATAGTTGCTCTAAGGAAATAAAGACTTAGGGAATTATAGAAGATGAAATCATGCCTAAAAAGAAAAGTAAATAAAACCAAAGTTTGGATAACTTTTTCCACCCTAATTAATTTGAATTTCTGCAACTTTAAAACTATCAGTGTGAGAGAATAACTTCATTCTTAAGAGGTAAACTAGGGGCAGATGGTGGCAGTAGATTATAAAATGAAATAGAACGTATTTCATTTAAAAATAAGCATACATTAAAGGCAACTGGACGTTTGCAGTCCAGAATGAAAAATTTACATTGCAAAATATAGATGTAAATGAAGTGAAACATATTCCAAAGGAGGTTTAATTTTAGTGTAGGCAGTGCCACTAGGTCATAGGCAAGCTAGTTTACAACGTATAGTGAGATTTTGTAAGGAGAAAAGGTAGTTGTGCAAGTATATTGTAATACCAGTCATGCACTTCATTGTGGTACATAATCTAATGATGATCTGCCAGTGTGGTTTGTTCTTGGGTTTTTTTAAGCACATGCAACTCAGGCTGCTGTGTAATCTTCCATTTGTTATGGGATTCACTATGGCACAAAATAATCACAGAACTTCGTTTCTAAGTTAGTGTGAGGGAAATACTAAAAGGTGTTGTTGAGTTTTTTTGTTTATTCCATTTGCCAGTAAAAAATACAAGTCACAGCTTTTCTTCATGTGACCTCTGGTAGTGAGTAAAATACCTTTGCTTTCACACAGGTGCAATGAAGGGGAGGAAGACATGCTCTCTGTGCCTTTTGCTGTACTTCAGTAGTAAATTAATGGCCTGCATTTTCACTTAGTATCTGCAGCACCAACTTTGAAGGCCTTAGCAAGAGATGGGGAATAACATGGGAAAGAAAGAGTTCTCATGTATTGGTTTTGCAGAAGCTGGGGAAGAGAAAGCAGTAGGAGAGAGGAAAGAAGTATTAATCAACTTCTACAAGCAAATTCATTTCTGCTCCCTCTTTTAATATAAAGGCCCAGTTCATGCATATTCAGCTTATGTTTATGGAGAAGTAGAACTTATTATTGGTTGTCTGATTAAATTGTATTTATCCCTACAGCTCCACAGCCTCATTTGCGTTAATTTTTCTGTTTGTTTTTTGGGGTGTTGGGTTTTGGTTTGTTTTGTAAAAGAGGCGGGGATTTTTTTGTTTGTGGGATTTTTTGTGTGGGTTTTGGGTTTTTTTTAGTGCATCAGTCATTTGGTTAACAAAAGGATAAGGCAGTTGTTTTCTTCTCAGCCTACAGTATGCAGCCTTCTCCTGATAGTACTGCAGACCTGGGGTGGGGGATTGGGGAGAAGCGTATATAAGGTGGGTACTTTACTTACACACCTGTCACACCAAATCCATTTTTCCTCCCTCAGCTCCAGAGTGTATCCCCACCCCACCCAAACATACACGTCTCTTCAGGACCTGCTTTTGCTCTGGACTCACACATGTCCAGTAATTTCCTTCCCGATAACGCTTCTCCTTCTCTCCTTCAGGACAGCTCCTGAGCAGCAGCAGTCAAGCTACAACTCCAACTCTGACTCTTTCCTTCTTCTGAATGGTACTCTGGACTGCCTTCTTCCTCTGTTGAAATGGGCCATTTATCTATTCCCCTCACCCCCAAGTCATCTGATATATATCCCCAAGGTTAGGCCTTATTGTTTCCAATTTCATATGTTCAGTCACACTAGCTCTTTTCACCTCATCTGTACTTCTGATTCTTTGTCACTGACACCAATGGCCAAAATGGAGCTTCATTGCTAGCAGGCAAGAACCACGGAGAAACAGCTCCCCCAAATGGTGCAATAAACCTGAAAAAGGCATGCTCACACACTCAAACATACATACTTACTTCTCTTGTCTGCAAACATTAAGGCTAGAAATACGACCTCATTTTTCAAGGTCAAATATTTTGCATGCTTATGGAGTTAGATTAACAATTCATAATCATAATGAAATGCAAAGCTCATACTGCATGTACTTTCAAAGTAAGGAAACTGCTACAGATGCTGAGTTTACTGCTTCTTCAGCCTTGTTCATATGGAGCCAGGAGGAGAGCACAAGAGACACAGCTATAGCTTTGATTAAAAACATGCAGGAACTCTTAAGATTCTGGGGCCAAAAGTCTTTCCCTGAGGAAAAAGACCTGCAGTGCTGCTAATCTCAGTATCATATCATGGTCAGAAGAACAGTTTTCGGCAAAGAGACCATACAGCACATATGCAATCCCAGAACATCTAATAATACCTCATGGAGGCACTGTGTAAGAGACAATAAAATGCTCTGGGGCTCCCTATGTCCCACTTAGCTACCTCTTTATTTTAATCCTATAGTTACTGGATTGCTTCTTTCTTTAAAAGGTTAAAATGGATTAAATCCTAACAGTGGTCAGATCTGCCTCTTGCACAATTCACTTCTTGGAGGCAACTGTTTAGTGCTGCATGAGAAAAATTTACACCAGAAAAACAAATATGTGTGTGCTTTACTTTTATCACATTGTGATGTGTTTTGTTATATATGATGTGGCTTACATGTTAAAAGATCAAGAGTTTTTGTTTTAAAGACTTAACAAAGCTCTTATTCAAGGCTAAAGATTGCATGTTTCGTGACTCCTTGTTCCATTATTTCATGCTTTCTTAGATGAAAGTAAAGCTGTTAGGCCAACAAACGTGGAGAGTCTGTTTGGACAGATATTCTGTTTCTTGCTTTGTTCTTTTGTTCATTGTCAGTAGAAGAAAATAACTAATAGCCCTGAACTTTTCAGCCTCTGAAGGATGAAACTATGTGGTTCATGTAACTCTTCAGCACCTGAGTCATTCTTCTTTTCTTTGCTGCCAAGGGCAGTCATTACAGCTCCTCCCCATCTCTTTCTCTGTCTTTGCTATATCTTTTTAAACCTTCAAGGATGTTTCAAAGCAATATAGTTCTCCTTTTTTCTAACTTCAAAGTTTGCTAGTAGATTGATAACAGACTTCTTATTGATCTCCTCTGCGCCAACACAATTCTTGCTTCTTTGTAAATAGAACACAAGACAATACAGTATAGTGACAGACAGTTAACCAATACATACTTCCTTCATCCTTTTGATCAGGACTGGGGAACAGAAGATATTTTTTTAAGTCAAACTTCTTAAGCAGAAGGATAACATCTTCATATATGCCTTAAGTCAAGCATTTAAATCTTTTTTTTCTGATATTGAATTAAATAGCTGATTTCTCAGAGTTATGATACCTGCAACTTCTATTCACTTCAGTGCTTTATGCTGTTCTAGGGGCCTGATCAAACATAATGGATTTTCATAGGTTTGAGGTAAAATACAAGGTAAGGCTTTCTGAATGGGTGCTTGACTTTGGATGCAGAAGAGAGACAAAGAACTGATGTAAAGAAGACATTGCCATGCCTTACTTTTAAGCACTCAAGTCCAAGAGAATAACTCAAAGGTGAGGTAGATCCACAAGTTCATTGTAGAATATGTCAGACAGATAAATTAATCACTTGAGAAAATAATTCAAAATAGCTATTATGAAGGCATCTCCAAAGAGAGGGCATCTGGAATGCGTTGCTGGACTCCAGAGCTGGGATCCTCCAGTTTTCTCTGGTTTTGTCTCTCCAGCTCTCTGACACCCCCTCCTGTTTTTGTCTCTCTCTCAGGTCCCTTTAATTTTGCACTATCCACACAAGAGTATAATTTCAACAGGATGGATAAAGAGCTTCTTGCCCTCCTCTACAGATGTCTCTGTGTCAATGACTTAATAGTTAGGGCGCTTTTCTGGGAATCATTCATCACCATCAGCTTTCTCAAATTTAGAAGCCTCAGAAGGACAATCTTTTACTTCCTGAATTTTCCAGAACTTAGATTGTTATACAAAAGACAGTATCTCTTTCTGATACATATTTCTTGTTTATATTTACTTCCATTGACCAGCAAAATTTACTTGACTATCAGATCAAACGTCTGTATTACCATAGCTGTTGAAAGATCACTAACAGCTTGAGCTGACATCAGATTCCAATTGATAGATATTAAGTCATTTTTAGAGGGATTTATCTGAGACTTACCCCATTTGCAAAAAGTGATGTGGTTCTTTTCCTGTCTAGCCTTGATCAAGTGTCAGTATGGTTCATATGCACTATTCTCTTATGTAAGTTTGCATAAAGCATAGTTTTCAACCTACAAGCTTGTATGGATCATAATTTTGACGTTTTTGAACCGTACTCCATCATTAGCAAGGCCTATTGATTTCAAAAAGGTTTTTTTCTTATTAGATAATAAGGAAGTTCAGACAATGGTTGACATATTTTTTTTACTCTCTGGGCAGAGGAAAACTCCATCTGTCTAAGCCAATGGACATCAGCCATTCTTAAATTACTCATTGATAGTCAATAAACTTTTAGAAGCCATATTCTGAACTACTGTGCTGATCAGCTCACTAATTCATTAAACTCTTGGGAGAAAGGACTAGTAGGTTTTAATCTATATGTAATCCACAACGAATTATCTGCAAAGAAAACATATCAAAATCTGAAATTCCAGTGGCTAGAAGAACCTGCCTGGGTCCCAGTGTCTCACACACATATGGTGAAGTAGTGTAGATGTAGTTGCAGAATCAACACAGATTTATACCCCACTGTCAAGTATTAGGAAATCTATAAAAATGCAGAAGGTATTATAAAAAGGCATTTCCACTGAAGCCCAAAGTCATATGAAACAGGCATGATGGTGAAATCACAGACACAGGAAAAAGCTCTGTTACCATGACAGTATATAGCAATATTATGATATGAAGTGTGAGACCAACTTCACAAATAAGTGTGTAATCAGGAAGTTTTAGTAAGCTATTCATCTGTAAAATTACTATATTCATATAGACTTTTTTTTTTTTCATTTTTAGGAGAATATTTTGGTAAATGCTAAGACACACAATGCAACAGCTTTGAATTTGGTGGTTATTTTTCAAATAATGAATGTATCCCTCAAAAAACATTAATTTTGAATTTACTCTACAATAAACCAGTTTCTTTTGCTGTACACATTCACAAAGGGCACCTTAAAAAACAAAATGAGCCTATGTTATTAATTATTTTTAATGTTTGATTATCTCTTTCCCTGACAATAACGTCAGAATATGTACTTGTATATGCTCAAGCTTACATTTTACACCAGCAAATATTATATTTTCTTTTTACCTACAAGATGTAAACATTGTGATTCAAGGAAAATGCAACATTTCTGTGTCATGAATGAAGCAACGAAGTAGTAAAGATTTACAGTTTAAAATGGGTGCTTAAGCCTATCTACATGAGAATTTGGGTATCTACATCCCAAGTAGCTGCCCTACCATATGCATAAGTTTTAGTTAAATCCTCAGAGATCCCACTCAGCATTCTGCTGTCCTGCCTTAAAATCTGTGAGTAATTAAGATTTTCTGCTGAAATTCCCAAAATGACTAGAGGTTTTTTCCTACTTAAATCATGACTGTGCAAACCAATTAAGTTGTATCTACACAGCATATTTGACTACCATGTACCTACGCTAGATCCACACCTACAAGCACTGTAAGGTAGTGGGGTAATTCACCAAAGTGTAAGCCACATTTCTGTAGTCAGTTTGGGAAGATACATGTAGATATTGTGTAGAAGGCAAGTCCATAGAAATGTAAGTCCTATCAGCATCTCGTCAGTGTGATATAACAGGTATTTTCAGATCAAAAATCAGATACCACAAGGAATAGAAACTGGGGTATCTTTTGCCCAGTAGTACCTCAAGGTTACTTCTGTACCCTGAACAGAGAAGACCAGTATTCAGGTCCCTTTTTGGGTAGATGCAGTCTCATTCTGAAGCTCCTTCCTTTTTTGCATTTCTCCTTTGAAGTAAAATACTTTTAGTACTCTTAAGATCAGAAAAAATCCTACTACTGCATTATGTATAACCTAAAGCAAGTTCTTGCCAAAAAATGGATTAGGGTAGAATAATTTTAGTTGCTTACTGTGTCTGAATTGGTTCCATATGAAAAAGGCTGATAGGTTATTATTTCATCAGTTTTTTCCATATTCAGAGTGCATATATGAACTTATATTCTCTATCTTCTCTGGTTGTCCTTCTTTTAAATAGTAAGGACTGCTGGCTAGCTATGAAAGACCTGAAATACTTGATAAAAATTTACAAACAGACCTCTCTGGAACTTTTTTGGAAAGGTCTCGGAAAACAGCAGTCATAGGTGTGCTCAATAAAACTAACATTCCGCACTACGATTGCATGACAAATGGTTCAGTACTAAAAAAAGGGGCTACTCAAGGCCATAAAACATCAAAAAGGTAGAAAGGACTGAGATGGACGTGTATGAATTACATTGATTCATGAATGCTAAGTTGCCCTTGGGCAGTGCTACCTCAGGCAGCCAGCATTTATGCAGCTAATTAACTTTATGAAGGTAATTATTTTCACAAGGATGAACTGTTCTTGAACAATTCCTCCAATACTGGATATACAAGGCTTTTCTTCAGGCCTTGACATAAAGGGCCTCATTTGCAATTATTCATTTCTTCAATAAATAAATATTTATATAGTTGTAATATAAAACATATATACATATGCTTTTTTTTTTTTTTAACTGGGAGTGAGGTAAGAATGTTCTCATTTTATTTTGAGGTGTCTTATTAAATTAGGAAATTCAAAGTATTTCACAACTTAGTTAAAGAACTTGGCAATAATAATATATTTACTGTATATAATAATGATAGAAATAATAGTAATAATAATTATTATGCCACATGTTGTGTCAGACCCCAGACTGATCTACCTTGATAGCTTTTCCTGAGAAACCAACACCAGATATTTGATGAAGACTTGAGAAAGGAAGATAAAAAAAAAAAAAGCATCCTTGTCTATCTTCCAAATTGATGCAATCACAGCAGCAATACTTCAGTGCCCTAATTGACAGGTTGAAGGGCCATATTCCAGTTTGTTCTCTTTATTCCTTCTTTGGTCATCTTACTTTTCTCTTCTCTTCCCTTATTCTTTCCAACAACTTACAATTATTTATTGCACAATGGAGTGGTTTCATCAGGAAGAAGAAAAAGTATTGTGGCAGAGGGGTTATTTTCTGCTGAGGACACTCTATGGCAAATGTATGAAGGAATCTCTTTTGGTGGAAAGGGAACTTGAGTCAGTCTTCCTGATATCCCTCTCCCACTAGTGATTGATCTAGCCACTGAGTGATTATGCAAAAGGAAAATACACATATGCAAAAGGGAAGGAATCTCTGGGATGTTCATAACATGGCTGCTATCAGGAAATTAATCAGACAAATACATGGAAGATATCTATTAAAAATAATGCCTATATTATGATCATTTCTTGCTTTGGAATCAGCTATGTGCTGAGGAGTTTATTATTCTCAAGTCTGTGTCAACAGTTTTTAGAAAAGCTAAATGTGTGTGGTATGTTGACCCTGACTGGACACCAGGTGCCCACCAAAGCCACTCCATCACTCACCCTCTCAGCTGGACAGGGAAGAGAAAGTATAACAAAAAGGCTCGTGGGTTGAGATAAGGACAGGGAGAGATCACTTGCCAATTACCATCACGGGCCATTACCATCCTGCTCCAGCACGGGGTCCCTCCCACGGGAGACAGTCCTCCATGAACTTCTCCAATCTGGGTCCTTCCCACGGGCTGCAGTTCTTCATGAACTGCTCCAGCATGGGTCCCTTCCATGGGGAGCAGTCCTTCAGAAACAGACTTCTCCAGCGTGGGTCCCCCGCAGGGTCACAAGTCCTTCCAGAAAACTTGCTCCAGCATGGACCCCTCTTTCTATGGGTCCACAGGTCCTGCTAGGAGCCTGCTCCAGCGTGGGCTTCCCACGGAGTCACAGCCTCCTTCGGGCACCCACCTGCTCTGGCGTGGGGTCCTCCCTGGGCTGCAGGTGGAGATCTGCTCCCCTGTGGACCTCCCTGGGCTGCAGGGGGACAGCCTGCCTCACCATGGTCTTCCCCACGGGCTGCAGGGGAATCTCTGCTCCGGCGCCTGGAGCATCTCCTCCCCTCCTTCTGCACTGACCTGGGGGTCTGCTGTTTCTCTCACATGTTCTCACTCCTCTCTCTGGCTGCAGCTGTTATTCTGCAGCAACTTTTCCCCCTTCTTAAACCTGTTATCCCGGAGGCACTACTGCTGTCACTGATGGGCTTGGCCATGCAAACCCAATATAATGTGGCAAGCTGTAGCGCCCGTGGTAGTTCGGCATTGCCTCAAGTAAAGTGACAACGGAGTGGGAGTTTCCCATTTTGTATCTTCAAACATTGGCCATCAAATTCTCATTTAATTCCCTTTTATACATCTAAGTCCTCTAGTAACATGAACAGATGTGTCTCAAGATAATACATTGAGGCAGATGCCAGGGAGCCAGGCGATGTCTTAAATTACAGGCCATTCACGCATTAGAGATCTACAGTCATAGTATCTGCTGAACGTAATGGAAATCAAAGCAATGTGATCCACCTGCCCAAAAATGTACCATAAAAAGATTCCTGTCTGCACTGAGGCAGGAAGCAGAAAAGTTAATGAAAGAACTCTTCATAGAAAATGTGGAGATATGAAACTGGTAACCAGCTAGAAGTAGCCACCACACCAGTTTTGAAGAGGTGAGTTTAATGGCTTCTTATAGCATTCATCTTTTTATACTTCTATTGAAACATTCATTCATCTTCTTTGATTAGAAATTAATTTCCAAAATCTCCTTGAAACGGTCTCTCTTCTTCTCATTGATTATTAATTAATTTGTGAAATTTCAGGCAAGTGAGAACAGTCTTTCTGCATAATGTCATTAGTTTTAACAATAAGATCTGACCAAGCCTCAGTTATACTTTTTACAGGCTGTCTGAACTTGTTGAACAGCATTGTACCATGATTTGTAAATTTACCTATGAGCCTATAGTTAGAAGCAATCAGTCCTGGGGCTTACTGTTGTATAGTAATAAAACCTGAACAATGTGAATCACTTCTATGTAAGTAATGAAATGTATACATTTGTTATAAATGTATAAAGCTTTGTAACTCAGCAAAAAACTGGAAGCCCGTAAAGTTACTCTGGCTAATAGATGTAGTGGTTTTGGTTTGCAATATACTGGAGAAACATCCTCATTCTAAAAAAGGCAACTGTTGGTAAAGATTATTCTAGTAATAAAGAAGGACAGTACTTTTCTATGCCCTGTCTTCAGAATGCTGGTCCAGGAGGCAGAACTTGAAATGCCCTAAGAAACAACACTAAAGAGAAGATGGAAGGAACAAACTGCATAGCTATTTCAGCAGGGCTATCATTTTTAAGTTAAGCTATTCTCCACCAGCAATGCCTACTTGTAAACGTCCCATTAAACCTGAGTATACTGATTCATTTCCAACCCACAGGAGCCAGAATGACTCCAGAGTTTCCTAACTTCAACCAGCAGCAGCAGAATGAAAAGGGAAAATAGGCAAGCAAGCAACCTCTATATTTATGTTCAGTGAACCACTGTTCTGTATGTAAAGGATGTAAATTGGAGATCTAGTCTGGTCTTCACTCTAAATTAACAAATCTCTTCGTTAACCAACTATAGAATATTTCAGGTCTTCTTGAACAGCAGCCACTAAAATCCCACATGTGGTTCTACAGTATTTAAAGCCAAGTCATGAAAGATCCAACTGTGCAGCACACTACACAGATGAATCTGTTTTCATACTTCTGTTTCAGTAAACACAATCTTTAATAAAGATTTCTGTGAATACATTAAAAAACACAAGACAAAGAATTGTCCATGCTTGACAAAGAAGTGCAAAGAACAGCCAATTTATACTTTTTTAGTGAAATGAAGAGATGCCCCATCAGTATATTTCTATTCAACTTTTGTTTGCCCTCATGTCCTTCAGGTACATAGTACCAGATGAAAAATAGCATGAGAAAATTCTTGTCTCAAGTTTCAGAGAGTCTAATTCACATCTGAATTTAAGTAGTCTGATTAAGCACTGTTTGTCCATTTTTTATAAAGCTGCCTGAGGTCCCCCAACTCCATTTAGAATTTGTCCATGTGACCTGTCTTGGTGAACTGATCTTGTTTACAGAAGAGCCTGACTGTGCTCATCTGAGCCCCCAAACTAGTTTCTTTTCAGCCTTGTGAATGCTAGACACCCTGTGGAAGCCACAGAATGGCTATTAATTGAGAGGATGAAAGAGGGAGAATCAATGTAAAATATTTCTTACACACATTATTAATAATAGATAGTAGTTTCTAATTTATTTTTAATTGAAATGTTAAAAAAGCTCATCTTCCCTTGATCCTCGTCTAATATTTCTCTACATGTTGAATACTCTAGACACCATAGTACCAATGCTGTGTCCTCACAATGCATACACAAAGTCTAATTGAAAAAAGTAACAGTGGAAGAAGGGTAATAGAGGAAAAAGGGAAAGAAGAAAGTCACTCATTAAGTGGAGGCAGTATTAAAGTCCTTCTCTTCTACTAAGTTTGCAAGAGAACATATCTTCTAGCCTTTCTGACTTGGAATGACACTTTAGAGAGTCTTGAGCAACACCGATAAAATAAAGACACCTTTAGTGCTTTGATTTACTCAGGGGTATCAGTAGCTGAAAATGCTGAAGGGTCATACAGCTCCATTTTTCTGTGCATTGACACTAGAAATGTACATTTCAGAAGCTGCCTGTCCTCTGTGATGGAAGACTGCTTAATTTGACAGGGTAGAGGGCAGAAATCTCTCTTCCAAAATGTCACCAGTGTCAACAGGATCCTTTTGGTAGATTTTGATCCCTGACTCTAGTGATGACACCTTGTTGTTTGATTATATCCCATCCCAAAATATTTAATTAGCAAGAAATTTATTCTGCCAGTAGTCCTTTGTATGTTAAAAATGCAAATGCCTAATGGTGGTAAACAAACTACAGTGTCTTGTGTGTAGCTTTATATTATAAATAAAATGTTGTGACTTGACATCTATTTTTTCCAACAAGGAAGCATCTCTTATGTCCTTTCCACAGATGAAAAAGTGGGCTAAATAATAGCATATAATACAACGTAAAGTAATCCCCAATTATATTTTATTTAAAGTTGCAGAAATCTTTTGTGTTAACAACATTTTCATGTCTGCCTTTTCTTGGCAAAATTTCATACATGTTAGTTTACATAGGATTTTCTGTTTTGAGATTTCATTAATAGAAAGGTAGTCTGATAATGTCCCTGGCAGTGGTTCCCTGAAGAGATAAGTGTGTAGGGAAGGTGGTAAATCAGTCCAAGTTCTCACAATGTTACCTCCCTGCATAACATTAAAGGATTTAAAAATGGCTCAGGTTTTCCAGCCACGATGTTGCAGGTCAGGGAGGAAAAGTTCAGAATTGCCTCAGGGAATTATCCTTACTTGCAATAAAACACAGAAACCTTCACTGAAGTGAGGTGGATTTCTGATGGCTAAATCCACGGATGCTATGCTAATACCTCTCTGCTCAGCAAAGTGTTTTCCTTTTTCTTTGTCTTAGCTCAGAAATCAGACTGTTTGTGCAGGACACAGTAGATCCCAGCTATAAAGGCCTCTGCCTAATGGGAATCTGTCCAAGACTTTAGTCCCCCAGAGGGGCTCACTGTCCCTGCCCAGCCACCCCTGGGACACCCCAGGCCTACCCGTGGGCCGAGGGGCCCCTGTCAGCTCAGCCTGGGGCTGTCAGTCCCTGCCTCAGTGATGTTGTAGGTATGCCTGGCTCCAGTTCCATCTCCCTGAACAGACTTCTGTGAGTAGCTCATCTCCTGAATGGACCCTGGGACATGCATCATGCCTCGCTCTGCCCAGCTTCCAACCCTCTCTCCTGGACAAACCTTGGACCCACACTGCAGCCTGGTCTCCAGCCTGGTCAGCTGCATCTCCTTTGCTCCTGACGGGATCTCAGCCCTGCCCACTGTGTCCAGACCCTGTGGGACTGTACCCACCGCTGAGGGCATGGCCGGCTCTGGGATTACCCTAAGCCCTTCGTGGGCAGCCTGACCTCACTGCGTCCTGACAGAATGAAACCTAAATGTTATTCTGTGGTTTGTCCCCCAAGTGACACATGCTGGGTTTCTTTGTGTGGGTTTATGCATCTGCAACCCCAGCTGCTGAAGCTGTACCTCTGTGCAATAATGAACTTAAGTTTAACCAGACCAGAGAATCTACTGGTGAGGAGATACCTGAGCTCCAGCCTGTGCTCTTTTTTGTGTTTTACAAGTAATGGCCATGAATTAAATGGATTAACTGTCTTTTATGTATTGCCTGATATTGGCAGCTTCCTCCATTTCAAGGGGAATGTTTAATAAACCAGAGTCATGTTCTCATTTTCTTACTTTCTTTGTCTTTTTCTCTATCCCAGATGATCTTGAATTCTTTTCTATATAAAATCAACAAGATGAGAGATGAACACTCCCTGCTGTTCTAAATAAACTATCTTGTTGATTATTGCATTTTCCAGGGAGGTGAGAGATGAGAGTTTGTATTCCCTGAGACAGAAACTGGCATTGACCCTAGGTCTCTCCTGTTCTGGGGAAATGAGTTAGCCATTGAGGTATTTTATAAAAAGGAGAGAGTAGATATGGCATCATCACTGACAGTGCTTGAAAGAAGGTCATCCTGCTTTGTTTCTGTGGAAAAATTAGTATCAGAACTAAGAAAGTCTGATTTTCTATGGATTTATTTTTTGTGGCTGATTGACTCTGCAGTCTAGGAAAATACAATCTCTGATTGAAGCTTTTCCTTTGATTGGGACATGTATATTAGAGCATAGTAACAAATAAGGAGTAGAGTTTATGCTGAAATCTTTTCCCACAATCATAACACTTCCAGAGTCTCTAGCCTTCTGCCACTAAGTTTTTTAAAAAAGTAAGAAAAGTTGGGGGGGGGCATGGTTGGAAAGGCACAGGCTAAATCTGTATTAATAACTAAAAAAGGCCAGGGACTATTTTCTGGCTCTGAGGGCAAAGGGCAGGGCAAGGCTCACATTCATATATTTTTCATTCTCTTTCTTACCAGAATGGGTTGAGCTTGTTCATACTTCCTTGTTAACGTAGTTCATGGTCTGCAATATCACTTGAACTGTGAAACTGTGAACTGGGCTTTGCCTGGAAAACAGTTCCCTGGAGTAAAAATTTTGCTAGGGCCTGTTGTAACAAACATAGTAATTGACCAGCGTGGAGCCCTTGTTCTGTCTCAGATGTAGCCATTGAGAAGAGAATATACATAAACAGTCTAATCTGTGGGAAATTAGGTTAAAGTAATAAATAAGTTAATTGTATTTTTAAAACCTGTGACGTCTGTTTTTTAGAGACTTATGGAATCTTAATGTAACAAAGCTCCTGATTTTACTGAATAAAGCACCATTGCACCTAGCAGAAGTGGGATTTAAGACATGACCCCATTCTCTATGTTTCTCTGTTAACAGCTCTGTATGGCTTTTACACTCAAAATTATGTTGTGGGCAAAAAGGGAATATAACTTACATGTAGACTCAAGAACTTCTTATTATCTTAAGTTTTAGCAGCTTAACGAAAATGCAGCATTATTATTAGTCCAGTTAGGGTGATACTAACACTTCTAATCTAAAGTTTCTTAGAATTTTCATTATAATAATTAAAATTCTTGTACAAAAAATTGTCTGTCCCTTTATGCTCACACTTTTACTGCCCCTCTGGATGCTAAGGCCAATGGAGTTAGTCTTCCTCAAGAAAAATGAGAAGAATAAATGAGAAGGGAGTTCAAGGATGAGCCACCAGCATCTCTTATTCTTCACCACAAGGTACATGACATTGATGGTGCGGATTTCTTCTACTTGCTCTGTCATGGATCTGCTTGGAGTTATTTTCATGTGTTCTTAAAAAGCCTTTCTTTCTGTCCTTTTTGGCCCACAGGTTTTTTTACACAGTGATTCCTCAGTTTTGTTAGACCTGTATCATATATGGTTAGACCATATCGTTACACAATCAGCATTAAGCTATAGCAAAATAAGTCACTGTAGAAATAGTGTAAAGCTACAGGAAAGACCCTTCCTGACCCTTCCCTTAACTTTCTAGTTTTGAAGTTACAGGTGAAACAGACCCATGACTGCACTTGACAATTATTAGTAAGTCCCAAGGCCTGAGTTATATCATTATGAAGCTGGTAGCCTGCTGCTAACAACATTTTATTGACTGAGGTAAGTAGCCTTTCAGTTAGCAGACTCATATTATTTTTTTTAACTCCATTTGTAGGTGCCTTATTCACCCCAGACTGTGCAAAGGAACCTAACACAGAGTTTTGGATACCAGCAGAAGTTCAGAGCCTAAATTTTGGGTATATTGCACTCATGTTCAATTTTATGTCTACCTGTCTCTTAAGGGCTTTAAAAGTTTACAACTTTACTCACATCTATAAATGAGTACATAATTTATACATGGAAGAAGGTACAGCTGATGTCACACCTCACGCTTTTTTCCTGTTTTTCTGTTGTGTTTTTTTTCACAAGGCACAGTATTGGATGAAAAAATTACCAAGAAAAGAAAGTACACAGGGCCAAGTTTAGCTGTCAGATTTCATTGAAATAAGTGGTCCTGATTCTGTATCAGATTGCAGAGGTATGAGCTACACTAACTTTGCTGGAACTTGTCTCTAATAAATGACAAATAAATCATATGAGTATGGGAATTTCTATGTATTCAGTGTTCCATGATGCAAAGAAAATTTGCAAATCATTAATTATAATTTATAAACAACCTTGGTCAATGTTTGTGCTGTCTATTTTGACTGCCTTTTCTAAATTCCCCTTAGCATTGCACTGATTATTGTCTGTGTATGGATTTTATAGTTTGGTCCAACAGTTACAAAATACTTTATCTGTAACAAACCATGAGACAAAATAACAAAACTGATGCAATAATAATCTCATATGTCAAGAGATACCAATCACCTGTTAATAAATCAACAGTTTCAGTACTGTAACTTCAAAGAACAGACACATTGTATGTCACTACTTTGTTTGCAGCTGCTAAATAGGTTTAAAAAACCCCTAAAACTCAATTAAGTGCTTTCAGTATTATTTTTCAGTATATATAATGTATGCTTTCTTCACAGAGACAGTAAGTATCCATGAGTGGGGTAGAAGGGAGCTATATGTTTGGAATACCTATTCTATAATACAACTTCTTTATCAGAGTGTGATACATACTAAGTAGTCAAAAAAGCCCTACTTAAAATCCAGCATTTTGTCACTCAGATTTTTTTCAAGGTTATCCAAAGTCTGAGATTTGTGCATCATACTGTATTAAAGCTCTTTAATGATTTCCACTGTTATAATAATAATACTATGGCTACAGGCCCAAATCAATATGAATAATAGCAACTAACACCATCCTCCACCCCGATCTTGGGCTCTAAACCCTTGCATCAAAACTACACGAAAACTCTTTGGTATTAAAAATTGGAGCTGTGCAATTTGCAAATACTTCTACAATTCTTCTCACCGCTTACAGTACAATAAGGTAGCCTTTTTATAAGAGAATAAATGCTATTGTTGTGAAAGAGGGCAGTCAGACAGCCCAAATGAAAACAAATGATTGAATGCTGGAAAAAACATCCTGCCTGAAGAGTTAAAGGCATACTAGTTAAAATTTCATTTCAATACAATGACAAGTAAGAACACATTCTTCTAATTTTTCTGTAGTAATAATAAACAAGAATCTATCTATATTTAAATAACTAAACCATATAATTTTTTCTTATTTGTTCAAATAACTGAAAGTTACACCTGTGTGGATGGCTGCCATCCCTTCATAAACAGGTGAACCTGACCTCAGTATTTGGAGTCTTCTTAGTATGACTATAAAATAAACATGGACAAACTGAAAATAAGTATTTCCTCATTTCCAAAAAAGCTTTTTAGCAGCCGTATTTTTATAGCATCACAAATTTTCTTCTTATCTGAACTTTTCATAATAAATGTGATTGCTTTTATGGAAGACACTGACTGAGACAAAAACATGAAAAACTCAAGATCATTTACTCAGATCTCTTAATTCTAACAGAGATTAAGTGTAAAAAGTGTGATTCTAGGTAAAAATGTTGCAGCTGATGAGTTTAGTCAATGCTCTTAGGTGAAAGTAATATAGCACTGGAGAGTGAAAATTCTGTAGAACAGTAGCAACAGAAGGTGGCTCAGTGGTTGCATTTGCACAGGTGGCTTTAAAATATGCTCTGTGTCAACTATCTAAAACCTCAACCTGCTTGCATTGAAGCTGATGGCAAAATTCCCATTGAATTCAGTGAGGGCAAAAACAAAGTTCTTACTATGCCTTCAGAGTAATTAATCTGCTCTTCAGTTCTCATGTAATATACATATGCAGTCTATAGCTAGAAAATGTCATATAATTAGTGTTTAGAAAAACACTTGCAAAAGTAGATCTTAATTGAACATCTGATAATTTGAAAAATATTGATAGTCCTTGTTTTTCTTTGAGCATTTATGTTTCATAAACTATTGACTATATGAGTCATGTTAATTTAGGAAGTATCTTTGCTATTGTTAACATTATGAAAACATATTTTAAGTTGAATAATTCAATAAATTACATCTGGGGTTTCTAAGTCTGTTAAAAGAGAAGGCATACTATTAGATATCATTTGAGAAGTAGAATAAATAATAAAACGTAAATTGCAAATTCAAATTGCATAAATATTTTCAGAGCTCAGCTGCAACTCTCACTTTCTCCAATCACAGCACTAAACAAAACTTTGTTAGCAACAAGTACTGAAACTGTATTATATCTGTAGTTACCTCTGTGTCATTTTTCTGCAGCATAATCCAATGGGATTTGGCATCGTTCCATTGCTTTATTGTGAGTATCGTTAATTTTTTTTCTGCCATTTCATTAAGCATGTAGATAGCTGATTTTGCACACTTTGTGTGCTCTGACTTATCAGTTGTTAGTGTTGATACCAAAGGGATCATCTTTTTTACAAACTATTTTTAAAAAGTACATACTTTTAAAATAATTTATGTTTATACATTTTTTGTTGTTAAACGTTGTGCCAAGAGCTATGAGACTTAAGTTACAAGTGATTTGTAAGTACAAAAATCAAGTTTGTTCTTTAGTCATAATTTTGGGGCAGCTGGCTTTCAGGGCTCTGTCTGCATGCACACCAGTACATATAAATCATTAATTCCTTGGGTTGTGGAACTCACCAGCCAGTCATCTGCATAAATGAATTAATGGACAGGCTTGAGATAATGGACCAACTTGAAACCAGGTGACTGACTTATTGAACCTTCACAATGACATATTTGACTAATAGTTACAGAAGCCCTCCAGATGGAAACTTTGGACAATTTGGCAACTCCTGCTGTGTCTAGTTCAACTTATATGCCTAAATGTGTTGATTAATATTCTGAGTGGAGTGTCCAAAAGACTCACTTAGGTCATTCCTGCTACAAACATGACTGAATTGTGCCTAGATGAGACACCTGTATTCAACAGAAACTCTTCCTGCAGAAATGGTTGCATAAGACAGTCTTTTATATGTAGATGCTTAGGAGATGTTTTGTATGCATTTTAGGTGTATCAACAGTGATGAATTATGCATGTGATGGGCTAGTCACATAGGACATCAGGAGATGTGATTCTCCATGCAGGCATTCCACTATGCCAAGATCCCAGTAAATTAAGTTTTCTTGTTTTTTAATAAACACTCAGGGCATCAGAGTGCAACAACACTATTAATGAGTCAGTCACATAATAACAGGCATCTAATGACATTTAAGATGCTTGAAATTACCATGCGTGGCCTGAATCTGACTCTGCAGAGACATAGCTTTTCTCTAGGTGCCATGCCATATCTGGCTGTCTCATGTTGTCTCAGTTTCTAAGTTGTCCCAAATGGCACTGATTTTTTTTAGGCAACAGTATAGAGCTCTTAATGTTTACTTTACAGATCTGAATTGTTCTCTACGCTCCACTGACTGCATTGTCTACATGCAGACATCAAAATTTAAGTATATTGAATCCCACTTCTCATGTCCAGTCAGTTGAATTGCTTTTTTATATCCCACTAACTCTTGCTTTGATATCCATTGACTATAGTAGGAGTTTATACATCTACATTTAGACACCTCAGTATCTTGAACTGACTCCCATTCCTGATTCTTGAGTGACTCAGAATCTAAATGTAAGAAATGTTAGATATCTGATGGATGTTCAATGTAATAGAGAAAAATTGATACTGAGATCCAGTTGTTGAAAACTAATATGTACTAAAAATAGTTTTGCATTTTTAACACTAAGGGCAGCTAATTATTGCAAGAGCTTATTTTTGGAGGTCTTTAAATGAGAATTAAATATCTTTCTTGAAGAAAACAAATTCTTATCTTAAATCTTCTTTCTTTAACTGTTTTACTTACAGTAGCTTGTTGCTGTGTTTTTTCTTCCTTCATATTTTCTGACAAGTTTAAGTTAATTAAAAACCTACAGCTTTTTGGTTTTGCTATTTTGATGAGGATGCAGAAAACCTTTTGCTTCTCAAACTAAATAGAAGGGAAAATAGTCTTGTTAATCCGGAAATGGTTCTACATATTGATCAAACATACTCCTTACTAGATTTTTGAGACAGAAGACTGCAGTTTAATATCCATCTAATGATTATTCTTATGTCAATCTGAGCATTGATAATTACACTGTGATTAACATTGTGATTGAGATCTGTGTGTCAATTTCTTTTCCTCAGATGTTTTTGACAAGTTATCTTTCCGGCTCAAGTGCTGGTACAAACTGCTGGTACGGATTTATCGTATCTTTAAAATCTTGTAACTTATGGTTAAATGCTAGAATTTTTATACGCCAGTAAGTAATGTGAACAAGAATATTCTGCCTCTGATTGATGTTTCTAGAGGTTTATCCTTTCTTTGGACCTGCCTGATCTTCCACATCTATTATCCTGCAGTTTTAATAGTACACACTTGTGTCTGAACAATTCTAAGGTGTACTCAAGCACCATGAGCAGATTTCTCGGTGTTCTTTGAGGAACATTGTATCCACTGCAATTGAATTGTTGAATAGAAGCTCCTGAAAAATGCACGTTGGAATAGTGTATTCCCTTATCAGTCTCTATTCAAGGATAAGGTCTGTAAATGTTCTTAAGTACTTAAAGCAGGACACTGGTGGACTTCCTATGCTGATGCAGCCTAACAGAAAATGCTCTTTGCAACCATCAAATTTGAAAGGCTGCTAAGACTTCAAGCTTGCCAAGCTTTGGCCTGAAAAGAAAAAATCCCTAAATGCCTCCAATTGGTCATTGCATACTTGTCCAGAATTATCTGGATGAGAAAGGGATAGCATTTGGCTCCTGCTGACTGCCCGTCTGGACCTAGAACCTACAAGGACCAATATCCAGCAGTGGAGCATATTCTGCATCAGTTTAAAATGAGAATATTGGGTTTATCACACTTCAAGATAATCTAGTTAGAGGTGGAAGAAGAGATCAGGATGGATCATCTATTTTTCCTGTGGATGCTTTATTACTATGTAGAAAAGAATGAAGATCCAGGGTATATGAAGGAAAAAAATGAAGGCACGTATTCAACTGTAGTGTGGTGAGTCCTAGGTTCTTGCCTCTACTTCAGGAATGTTTATGTGTTTTATAAACAGTGACCAGATACAAAGCTGAAAAACCAGTGACAGGGACTTAAAGCCACCATCTTACCTCATTTGAAATATACAACTTAATTATTACAGAACCAGGATCTATCCTTTTTTCATAGAGACGCAATCTGAAGAAAATGGAGCACCTCTCTGACTCCTCTGTTCCACCCTGAATAGTTCATTGTTTAAGATTATAATTACCCCAAAGAAATGTAAAACCATGGCCTTGAATCTTCTTGGTCAGAGGGATGAATTCAGCTTCCAAATACAATTACAGGTGGCCAACTGTACAGTTTTTGGGATGTTTTGGCAATCTTGTTTAGAAAAAGAGAGCTGTGAGATTTTCAAAGAAGGTCACCTCACCTTCCCTCACAAGAGGTGTGGATTTTACACTACGTATTGCAAGAAAATTATAGCCTCCTAATTCAAGAACTTAAGCTCTGGAAAGTTGTGCAATTTTGACACACTTCTGTACCCATTAATTCTTGCTGGATGAAAGAGCCCTGTAGGAGCTCTGACTGCTTTTCTTGAATGTATTTGCTGCACTTCTTCACTGTAGACAGATCCTATTTCTTTAATTCTGGGTCTTGATACAGATATAATAGAGAAAATACTATCCGTTTCATATGCATCTAAGTCATTTAAGAAATATACTCTAAAATGTCTTCAGATTTTGAGATGGTTGATTAAGGACTGCAAGTACAGTCAGTTTATGTTAATATACATTTTTATGTGAAACTTTCTCTACATCAAAATACCTTTATGCAGTTAACACTATCTGCAGAAAAATACATCATTTATTCTTATAGTCTTATTATAACATGATTTTTAATTTTTTTCATCTCTGTAGATATTATTTTGAAGCAACCAGGATTTACATGATAACTTAATTCTGTTCTAACAATTTTTACAGCTGTCTTTCAAGACCTGTAATTTGATCCAGCTGTAAAAAATTTTTGGAGTAGTCTCTTTTTATTTGCTGAAACAATAATTTGTCAGCAGGTTGAAAAGTTAGGATTCCATGTTCAGTTATTCCACTATTCTGTGAATTGACTTTATCTCAGAGTTTGAAGTTAATGTATGTGTATCCAAGATATATAATGATTAGTAGTGCAGTTTTCACAATCAAATTCTAAATGCCTTTCCAATTTCTTTGTTTTCAAAATATAACTTACATTTGAATTTAATTGCACTAAACACAATTTCATAGATTCTACTATCAAGTAAATCATGCTTCACAATTACACGATGGAAATGTGGCTATATCAATATATAACGATCATTTTGATTGACTAAAATGTAATGTAATACAAAAAGCAGCAATGTAAAAGAAGAGGTCAACAAGGATTATGTCATGGATGGAGTCATGCAGTTCACTTGCAATAGAGAAGCAACTATATATTTTATTGATACAAGACAGTGAGTTAAGAAAACAGATGTTTTGGGTTTGTGTGGTGGGATTTTGGTAGCAGGGGAGGGGACTACAGGGCCAGCTCCTGTGAGAAGCTGCTGGAAGCTTCCCCGGCTCCAAGTCGGACCCGGCTCTGGCCCAGGCGGAGCCCGTCAGCGACGGCGGTAACACCTGAACAGAGGGAAGAGGGGGAACCTGCCGCAGAGAGGGGGTTGGGATGGGAGAGGAACCCCTCTGCAGACACCAGGTCAGTAAGGAAGGAGGGCAGGAGGGGCTGCCCCTGCAGCCTGTGGGGAGGACTCACATTGGAGAAGTTCATGGAGGACTGTCTCCCGTGGGAGGGACCCCACGGTGGTGCAGGGGAGGAGTGAGGAGTCCTCCCCCTGAGGAGGAAGGAGCGGCAGAGACAAGGGGTGAGGAACCGACCCCAACCCACAATCCCTGTCCCCCTGCACTGCTTGGGGGGAGAAGGGAGAGAATTCGGGAGTGAAGCTGTGCCTGGGAAAAAGGGAGGGGTGGGGGGAAGGTGTTCTAAGGTTTGGTTTTACGTCTCAGTGTCCTTCTTTTGATTTGATTGGTAGTAAACTAAATTGAATTTTTCTTCCCAAAGTTGAGCCTGTCTTTTGCCCGTGACCACAATTGGTGAGTAGATCCCTTCCTGTCCTTGTCTCAATCCACAGGCTTTTCTTTATATTTTTCTCCTCATCCCACTGAGGCCGGAGGGGAGGAGTGAGCAAGCGGCTTCGTGGTGCTTTGTTACTGGCTGGGCTTAAACCACGACACAAAGCTCAATGGTAAATGAAACAGTGGTTTAAACAAGATTCGATGGCAAGGTACACGTGATTATTTACTGCATAGAGGACAAGGTCAGACAAAAATGTCAGGGAGACCGTCCCATTGAGTCATGAGGTTCAGAAAGGACCCCTTTGCATTCTAGACTCCTTCTCAGAGGGGAGCTTAGGTGCAGCTAGATCTAGACTTCCAGACTTGGTCAATGTTTTATGTCTAAAGGATTATATACGTGCAATTGTGGTGTGTTGACCCTGGCTGGACACCAGGTGTTCACCAAAGCCACTCCATCACTCACCCTCTCAGCTGGACAGGGAAGAGAAAGTATAACAAAAAGGCTTATGGGTCAAGATAAGGACAGGGAGAGATCACTTGCCAATCAGCATCACGGGCAAAACAGACTCAACTTGGGGAAAACTAATTTATTACCAATCAAATCAGAGTAGGGTAATGAGAAATAAAAGCAAAACTTAAAACACAATCCCCCCAACTGTCCCTTCTTACCGGCCTCAACTTCACTCCCGATTTTTCCTTTCACTGTTGATGCAAAATATCCATAACCTATCTTCTTCAAATATTTACTGATCTGTTCTGCTTCACATTTCCCTCTTTCTACTAATGTGTATATTAAGATAAGATTAAATCTTATATATTAAGATATGTAAGGTAATGATGCAATCTCTTGTTTTCACTACCATTTCTGACGCTGTGACAGTAGACCTAAAATCAGGAGACCTTCTGGGATCTCCTCTTGGGTTAGCCATTGTACTGCTTCATGTCCTTGGGCAATTCCCTTAACCACTGCAGCAGCAAATTATCTCCCATTGCATGTCTTGTTGCCACTGAAAGTTTTGCCAGGTAGGTAGAGGCAAATCTTGTAGCCGCTCAGTGTGAAGAAGGAAGAATTAATGAGAACTGGCCAGGACTGGTGTAACTTAGGGGAGAGCAAAAGAGAGGTCTGAATGCACAAATCAACAAAAACATAGCCACAGCCCCAGAGGGGTCAGCTGAGCCTGTCCAGGGTGTAGAGGGCCAGCTGCCCCCAGAGAGAATTCAGACAGCAGGCAGAGGACAGAAGTAGCCATGGAATTTCTTTTCCTGTGCATGTCAAGCCAAAGCTGTTGGACCCTGCCTTTGTGGGGAAGACTGATTTTCCAAGGAGTTTTTGGCCTGACCAACTGTTTGACCAGGAATGACATAAATATGAGTGTATGTGTGTGTGTTTTTCCTGTGAATTCCATGCATTTCTGCCCTCTAATTTGATCAGCAACATTGAATAAGTAATAAATTGAAGATGGTTTGTATCTAATTAGTTACTCCTTTGGGTAACAGAAGCACACTGGAACAGGTGTGGTCTCCTACTATGTATGCATGTGGTATCATGCTCATCATGCTGGAAGCCTCTAATCACTAATGTTTTACAATTAATGAGCAAAAGTCAAGTGAGAGATTAATCCAGACAAAAATCATTTAACCTTTTCCTAAGTCTGGATTTAATGGGTCTTAATCTGGTCTCATATACAATAACATATATCACTGCGTAGAGGTAGAGGACCTGAATCTGACCACATTGTCACTAACCTATGTTTATAAATTAAATTCCAGTCTTAAAATTCTTGATGTATTGTGTGTGGGCAGTAAAATCCTAATTTTAATCCCCATGTAAAGTCCTTACCTGAAAAAGCATATAGGATGGGAAATCCATTGTTGCCCTGCTAAATCTACTGTTCATTCACTCTTACTTGACTCAGACATCCTTCTACTTCCAATTGTTATTGATTTTTCATATCACCTGTTTAAGAAAAATCTTTCTTGATTTAATGCATTGAATGTTTTATGATGAACATAATATAAAAATAGTAAGAGTTTAAAAAATAGTATATTTTTCTTCATGAACATTTATTGTCTTTAAAACATTTTTTAAGATTTTTTACTTATTGAAGAAAATTGAACTTATTCATAAACATCATCTGTTTATACATTATATGCTTATGACCACATTAGTCAGAGGGAAAACTTTCAGAGGTTTCGGTGAAAAAATATTAAGCTGTTTCTCTTCCTTGGTTTCTGTAGACTTCTGTATCCTCTGCTAGTTCTGAAAATATATACTATAGTACAAAATTTCACGTCTTCAGAACAGTTTTTTGTATCCAGTTTTATAACAAAATATTAACAGATTTGTCTTTATTTAGAACTTACCTCATGTATCTCTTTCTTAATTTCCTGATCTGTGTATCATTTTATATATGATTTATTGCGTATTTTCCATGTGTGCACACAAGATTTATTCCAGCTCCAGTAGATTTCCAAAATGCTTACACAAGGTCATGTGTTTCCATGATTACTTCAGCAGCTCTTTGGCTTGAGGAGTTCAAGCGGTGCTCTGGTGTCAGGGTCATGTCATTCAGCTGGCAGTGTGTTGGTTGTTTCAGCAGCAAGGAAGGACTGTTGAAAGTGAAGACAGTGAATAACACAAGGGCCTGGAGTCATGTCCAGCTTCCTCCTATTCCACTCTGGAGTGATAGGAGGTTTAGGAAGACATTGTGTTCCGGATGTGGAAAATCCCAGAGCTTCCCTCTCCATCAGCTCTTGAAATATGTCCTTGGAAATGAGATTTTTCCTGTATGGCTTGCAAGGTTGTGAAGAGTCATCTATTCCTAGTCTACTGAAAAGTCTTTCCATGCTAACACTACAGAATAAATAAAAAAAAAGAACAAAGCAGGTTTTTTGCCTAATGCTGACGTTAACCAGAAAACAATCAAATAGAATGGGGAAATGGGGGG
>NW_010973187.1:2715145-2831558 GCF_000737465.1 Haliaeetus leucocephalus
AGGACGGGGGGGGGGGGGGGGGGAGAAGACGACACACAATTGCAGGACATCCCAAATGAAAACACAGAACAAGAAGAATGCAAATATAAGTCAACAATGCCTGTTAGATACATATCTACCATCAGGTATTCGTCAATGTTTCTGGAATTATAGATTAGAAAAAGACACTTTTCTGCATGGTAAGTAATGCAAAATTATAATAATAATAACAAAAACGTTTCGAATCTACCCTCCTATTATCCTCCAGGCTATAATTATGTTTAAGAAGCACTCAAAAGCATTTTTTTCTAAAACACTTGAGATTGCCAACAGGATTTGATTCCCAATTCATGGTTTCAGGAGAGGGAAAAAGCAAAACAGTTCCTGGCTTCAGACTAAGGCTTTGGGAATTCAGAAGAGTGAAATGACCAAACCTAGGAGCAGTTATTCATTTTGTGTTGTACAGATAATGGCTGAAGGCAGAAGTAATGTAGGGAGCTTTTCCCACAATTCTGTACAAAAGTAAAAAGTTACACAACTTTCTATGTTGACTAATTTCAGTAGGGTGCCTTTAAATTACAACAAAGTTCATTTTGTTAGCCTTTAATAGTCTCCCTTAGGACAGTTTGGTTTTGACTAGCAACAATATATGATCTCCCCTGCCAGGGCATTCAATTTCTCCTCAAATTAATTTAAATCTTCCCTTGTAATTTAAAATTTTTATTTGTCATTGTCAATGTAACATCAATTATTTCTGGCTCTGCCCTCAATTTGGCTGCAAGAATCAGTCTCTTGCTACTGTTTAAAATCTTGTTAGGAACTTTAGGAAGGGATACTGGAGCAATCTAATGATAATTATTTTTGTCATTGTCAGCTTGAGTAATCATGTAGCTTTTGTAATGGAGTCTTATAATAGTGCTATATTCTACAGGAATATGAGTTGTATGAAGTAAAAACATAAAATGTGAATTGGTTAGGAGTCTCTAAATAATTATAGGATCTGAATTAACGTGTGTGGAATCTCTACTTTGTAGGCAGGAGAGTTAATTTTCATATCTTTGTTTTGTATCTCATGAACATCAGAAACTCATCTATTTTCTTTCATTATTTTTTGCCTAGATTGAATTTTCTTAATAATTTTCTTTATCAGAAGTTCTAATGCCATAGTTCCATAACTATTTAGCAAGTATTCTAATAATGGCAAAACTCACTCTTGCCCTCTCTTCAGACTCTATATGGATGATGAACACATTCCCTTCAGATGTGCCACTCCCTCTGTCAGTTACTTTTTTTGAATATGGATATGACCGTATGTGCTGGCTTAATGAATTATAAGCAGTACCATTATATGGCTGCAAGATGAAGTCTGCCTTCATTAAAAAATCTCAGACATATAACCAAATACAAACTATGGACTCACACTAAAGAAAAGTTCAATGATTTCATTCTTTGCTCTACAGAACCTATTTTTAATAAAAATAGTTGAAACTAATGTATTCCTTGCCCACAGGGACCCACAGTATGTCACCAAATGCAACTCTCCCATGAACCCCACAAGTTTCCAGTGTTACAGGACACAGTCCCTGTGGTAAACAAGGTCACTGGTTCTTAATAAACAGATTTTCAGCCCTGAAGGATCCTCATTTAACTACTGAATTTATAAATTAATAATGTCTTTCTTCCTTTTTGTAAAAGAAATATTTAGATGGGAAGGAGAAGAAGGTAATAAAACAGCAACTGAAATTCTGTGCGTGTCATCAGGTGCAAATGGACTTACCACTGCTCAAAATATCTCAAAAGGTTTTTAGTTTAACCAATGGAAACCCAAAAGTGGCTCACTAAGAATTCAGAATCTATCCAAGCTGTGCACTGCTACATGAGAAGTGGCATCTAAATCTTTTTGGTGACAGGATTAAGTCCTAATTGCATGTCATCTCAGTTTTCTCACAGATCTCTTCTTCCAGTACGCTTGGGTGGGGGTAACCACATAGTATTGTTTTCTCATTTCTTTTTTACTTTCCTAATTTGATAGAGGAATTTTCTACCCATAGGTGTATGTATAACCAACTCACAGCAGAGAAGAGAAACTTCGGAACGGGAATGAGTGACAGGGAGAGGGGCAGGAGTTCACAGTCTCTGGGTCTAACCACCTTGCTTTAGAGTTTGGCACAAATCCAATGTGATTTACATTCTCTGTGCATATCTTCCCTTTACACAGAAGTGCTGCTAACTCAGCAGTATGCTTCTCTTCAATCAGTGTTGGGCTGAGTGTGACTATGGTTTAAGCACACTGCTAATCGTCTGTCTGGAAAGAAACTAAAACAAGTATTGCAATTTTCATTTGAATACCTAAATACTAGAGGACAACTGAGAATGCTTTACCCTGAAACCCACTCTTTCAGAATTTTCATGCAGATTTTTCTCCATGATGAACTGTAGTCAGAAAATGAACTTATTAAAAACCTTTGTTCAAGAATGAAGCTATTTAGGTAAAATTACTTCTTCATATGGGCATTCATGCACCTCAGATACAATGAGAAGGAAAAGAGACACTATTAGTATTCAGAAAACAAATGGTGTAGGCTAGGACTGTGTATAAGGTATTTAAGAGACAAAGATAGAAATAACTTGACAGACACGTTGAAGGCAAGGAAGTCTCCAATAATATATCGAGAATATTTTCCGAGGGCAAAGGTCCTTGGTAGCTACTAATGTAGCCCTGTAGCCCTGTAAATGTAGTGTTGCCATCACCTGCAACAGGTCATAGGATCAGGAATGAGGCTTGTCAGGCTTCGTCTGAAGTTGCATTGGCCTACATGGGATTTTGTTTTAGCTTCTTTAGAAATAAAAGCCATTTTCTAATGACCAGGTGGCTATTGCCTGTTTAGTTTTGGTTTTGCTTATATTTGTATAACTTTGTGGTACAACCATGTTTTTATATTTTTATAAGAAAACTGTTCTGCATTGCATGAAATATTCAGCATAGAATGAAATACTTGTAACTCTAGAATAATGATGTAGTGTAGAATACAGGCATGGTATGAAAGCAAAAGCCTTGTAAGTGAGGATACAGAATACAGTATTGGGGAGTAAAACCACAAGAGGATAGGTGAGATGCATAGATGACAATGGAAACCCCAGAGATGTAAACAATTCACCAGATGAAGAAATAGAGATCGGGGGATGGTGCAAAATTGGTTTTAGGGATAACAAAGAGAATGAAGAACAAGTATCTGACATACTTAAGACAGGTCGTATCTAGTAAATTTAGATGTAACATGGAGGTGCAGACCACTGAAGAAAGAGAAACAATAAGTATGATAGAAAATGTTTTAAAACAGCTCCAATGTATAAAAATCTCCTCCTCTAAAAAGAAGAGGAAGAAACTGTCAACATCATGCTCTTCCCACTGAGGGGCTTGGGAAACTGACAGCTTGCTGTAAGCCTTTCTCCCCATGTCCAGTCTGAAACCACAGTCTTCGGATCCACTCGGAAACACTCAAAGTGTGTGTATAAAAGCAGAAAAAGGGGTATATACTAGGAATACTACCAACAGTAATTGTATTATTAGTGAGACTTTCCACAATACTATTCTTTTCTTTATTTTCTTTTTCAGTAATAGTATGATCTGGACTAATAATAATTCTTTGATTAGACTGTTAAGATTTCAATGTCACTAAAAATATCTTACTTAGCTTTACATATTAGATGTGTTTCCTTTTCACTTCAAATGAGGGTTTGTATGTAATTTTAGTAAAGAGACTTAGTCAATGTTAGTACCTGGGATGAATTTTTAACAGTAAAACTGGTAGGTTAAAATAGTCAATAAATTAGTGAGATCTCTGATTCTTGAAAGTTGCTAATATGAATGGTTAATCACAGTAGATCTTTTTTAGAGTATTACAGGGTATGTTATATATCAGCATATGCCATGTTTATCAAGGGGAACACCAGAACAACTGTAAGACATCATATTATATGATTTTTCAGAATGCCTATACAATGTATTATCTGTTCTGTTCAATTAATTCAACAAGACTGAACATTTAATTACCCTGTTTTGAGCAGTTGCATACTATAGTAGTAATTGGTAGCTCATTATCCTTAATGTTAGCCCTAGTTCACTGTCACTTCTCCCTTTTCTCTCAAAGACAAATAAAGCAGGTAAGTTGACGCAATATCATGAGCAAAATATGCATTCTCAACAAAAGTGTATGAATAGCCAAACACTATGAGGAACAGGGCTAAAAAATAACTTATCAGAGAGAATCATAGTAGAAATACAAACAAGTTTGCAAGAAAGCAAGCTCTTCACAGGTTGCAATCTTAAAACATAAAGGACTTAGAGCCCACCATGAGGTTCTTCAGGATTTTTTTTAAAGATGAAAAGGAAATAGAACGACGCAGACAGAAAGAATAAGCTGTGACTGTGTCTGAAATGCTCTACACTGCTGTTTGCTTGGTTAGAGAACCAGAATATTTCACTACCTATTTCTGTTGTTCATTTTTCTAGGATGACATATTTCAGAAGACAAGTAGTCCTGAGACCTGCAGGGTTCAGATGTGTTCAGCATTAGATGTCCATGGAGTAGCGATACTGCTGCTGCCTACCACAAGATTTTTCTGAGACACTTATATTGTTAACTCTCAAAACAATCTGCAGAGGTAAATGGAGGTGTACCACCCACCTCTTTAGAAACCCTGAATGATATGTATTAGGATGGTCACTAGAGAGAAGCATCCCATTATGTTAATCTTTACTATTAACTTTTTATTTTTCATATTGATTAACATTTTCCTACATTTAGATTTCCTGCTGTTGTCTCCTCCTCATAGTTTCATACTATAGGGAACAAACATAGTTTGATATCTTCTGTAGTATTTAAAATATGATTGACCAAACCAACAAACTACTGGGAGATGTTTGTGTTCTTCAGTAGTGATTAATCTGTATTTTGCAGTGGGGCTAATGTCTACTTCTTGGGTTTATATCTTGTTTCTAATGTCTATATCTCTTTAATCTGTTTACACTATTGCTAAGTGTTTTGTCTACGCTCATGACAACATTCTTACTAAAATTAAAATTCCTTCATAATCATTTCAGTCATCAAATACATCTTCATTTTAACACAGATCTAAGGATCCCAAATGGTTAACTGACTTAGACAAACTGCCTGTAGTTTTCCTGCCAACCACAATAAGGTGCACAGACTCCTCAGCCCTCAAGGTAAGAAAGAAGTGAAGAATGCTGTGACTAATGGAATTTAATAGATTTAGATCTGACCTCAGTCTTTGTCTTCTCTGTAGTCTTGTCTTCTCCTATGTCCTCGTGTCAGAGATGCTGCTCCTTGTTACATCTGTCACAGTGAGCTCCTTGGCCCCTTCATAGTGGCTGTCACTGAAAGGACATGCTATCGAAAGTGTTGAGGAAGATTTCATCTCTCTGTTGCACAGCTCAGTGATTCAGTAGCTTCAGCAACGTGACATGCTGAATCAGCTCTGCCACTGATGTTAGGAGTCTCTGACTACTTGGTGATTATGTGTGGATTGGTTAAAAGGTTATGCTACATAAGAGGAAAATGAGGGTAGTCAAGTACAGTAGAACCACTTACAGTGAAGTGGTGTGAAAATCCTGAACAGCTTTAGTGCATTTCAATAAACTTTTTCATCAACCTGCATATGGTGATGCTTCTAGAAAAACTTCCTTTCAGATACTAAACCCTTTGGAATACGTCAAATAATGTGTCTAGATAATGTTAAATAATGGGGATTATTGCCTTCTCATTTTGGACTGAAGCAAAAACAAAGAAGAAAAACATGTCACCTGTTGCTGCAGATTCTCTCAGCTGCAAGTAAAAACCTTTTACGCTAATCATTTTGCAGGTGCTTTACCTTATGCTACAAGTTATGCAGCAAAAGCACTCGGAAACAAAACAATTCAATTTTTATAACTATGGGACCCTCTTCATGGACTGAAGACTGCTAAGCAGTGATGAGACTCACCTGGCCAGCCAGGGCAAAAGCATCTTTGCCAGCTGGCTTGCCAGCCTGGTGAGGAGAGGTTTAAACTAGAAATAACACTGAGGGGAGATGACAACCCTCAGTCAAGTGAGAAAACAGTGGACCAGGTTGGCAAGCAAAGGGTGCAGGGTGATGTGGACAAGACAGACTTCATAATCAACAAAACAGAGCAGAAAAGGGCCAATCCCTTTTCTCACAAATTTGTGTGCTCACACAAAGAAGGGACAGAAAAGACGACAGCACTACGGGAGAAGTGTTTACACGTTTTTAAGGAAATCAGCATGAGCCAGTGCCCTTCTCAAGTGCACCTGCACTAACACATGCAGCATGGGGAACAAAAGGAGCAATCAGAGATCTGCCAGCAGTTGCAGGGCTACGATCTCATTAGCAACATAGATGTGGTAGGATAGCTTACACAACTGCAGTGCTGTGATGGATGATTACAGGCTCTTTAAGAAGGACATGCTGGGAAAGGGAGGAGGGAGAGTTTCCCCTTCATGTGAGAGAGAAATGGGAATGCAAGAAGCTGTACCTAGGACCAGGAAAGGAGCCAGATAAACTCCTAAGCTGGTAGCTGCAAAGTTTTTTGGTCAGCCAAAATACTTCCTTCCACTTTGCAGCAGATAGGTTACAGGGCTAAGAAAGTACAGCAAAAGGAGCATATCTGGGGGGTCAGTGGCTGCCTTGCTTTTCCCACTTCCTTCCACAGAAGGATCACATTGCTGCAGAGACAGCTCTGTGATCTACAACAGGAAATTTCTCCATCTAACTCATGTCAGTTTGCTAACAAAAAGGTAAACACGCTATTTCTGATTTTGGGATTAGAGTAGGGGAGGGAGGCATAGGGGTTTATTCTTTGGGGTTTTTTTTTGTGAATAAATCACAGAAAAATCAAAACGTCATGCTTGTCACACAACAACTAAAACTGGTTGTAGATGACATGTTATCCATATCTAGTAAGTCATAAGTGAAGGATAATATTTAGAAATATCATTTCGATCTTAAAAGAAAGCAGAAGATAATTGTGGTGGGTTGGCTTTGATGGGCTGCCAGACCCCAACCAGCCTCTCTCTCACTCCCTCTCCTCAACAGGACAGGGTGAGAATGGAAGATGGAAAAGCTTGTGGGTCAAGACAAAGACAAGGAGATCACTCAACAGTTACCATCATAGGCAAAACAGACTTAGCTAGGGACTAGGGGAAAATTAATTTAAGTTATTGCTAATTAAAATAGATTTGGATAGTGAAAGACAAAACCAAAAACACCTCCCAGGCTCAACTTCACTCCTTTCTCATCACCTCTAACTCTTCCCTGTCCCTGAGCTACGTGAGAGGGATGGGGAATGAGGGGTTATGGTCTGTCCATAACTGTTTTGAAAGGGTATTTTGTCCTTTCTTAAATCTGTTTTCTACCACCTTGGCCGTGGGGCTGAGCAGTGCCCCGGGGTGGGCGGGTTGGAGCCGGCTGGAACCGGCTGTGTCCGGCACGGTGCAGCCCCGGCCTCTCCTCACACAGGCCGCCCGCCCCGCAGCCCCCGCTGCCAGCACCTGAGCATGGACACCTAATACAATAACACAACATAATTAGGATAAAATGGGAGAGAATTGTTTCCTTATTATTATGAAAAGAGACTCACTAGTATGTTTTTGATATGCTATTATATCGTACTTTGAAAAATAAGCTTGTACTCACATGAGATCTATGTGATAATCACAAATTGGTCACTAAGGGCCAAGACCTCCAAAATCAGGGGTGATTCCTACAATGGTTATATTCTTCTCAAGTCAGCTGTGTATAATTAACGATCAAACATTGTGCAGTCTCTCTGTGCCACTTAAAAGAAAAGGTGGTTAAAACTTTGTAGCAAAGGTAATAACAAAATATTGGAAAGTACGTGATCTGCAGCCAGAATACATTCGCTGTGTAGACTTCAGCTCATGTTGGTCTCTGGAGATGCATACGATCACCAGCCAATTGAAGGTTGCAGGGTTTTTTAATTGCTTGTCAGTGCATAGAGGTTGAATTTCAGATCATGAATTTTAAGTTGTCCATCCTTCCTTTGTTTCCTAATTATATGCATATGCACGAGAAAGGTACAGAGTCAAACAAGTTTAGAAGTTGCAGTAATACCTCTTGAATTACATATCATGAATTTACTTATGTTCTAGGGTTTTTCTACCTAGAAGTGTAGAAACAGGATCCTGCCTGCTGTCTTACAGGTTCAGCCCAGATAACTCTTAGCAAGTTTTAGGTGAACTAGCATGCCTTTTCTTTCTGTAGTCTTACAGAAACTTTTCTATGTACTGTAACATCGTTGAGACCAAATTCTATATCCCACATAGTGTTTTCAGCCATAAGTAAATTTAGCCTCAGTAATAAGTAGAAATATCCTAAAACAATTAACCTTTTAATTTGGAGATCTAAAAATGGGGAATTTTCCAACTGGTGCGTTGGTAGTGGGATGGTGTACTGAAACACAAGGTACTCATTTTAATTGAATCATGAAAAAACAACAAATGAGAGACAAATAAAAGCTTCCTAACTTCTGAGACAAAAAAAAAAAAAAAAGCAGAGGTGAAATCCTGTCCCCAGTAAAGTCAAATCACAGCTCTGAAAGCTGTAGTTTGGAAACAGTATTTCAGATACAGTATCCAGAGTTTTTTATGCTAGTGCCCTTCTGTTCAAGTAACACTGAAGTGAACCCTCTGGAGACATCTAAAGGATGAATGTTCTTAAGAAAAGTCACTTATATAAAACTTAAAATGAAACTAACATGTTAATTACATGTTTGGTTTGCTTTGAGCCTGTTCTTAAACAAACCTCAAAAATAATGGGAGACTTTAATTAGGTGTAAGATTAAGAATCAAATTTGCTTACTTGTTGGAGAGCTTTGGTCAAATTTTTATAAAATTACATTCCCAGCACATGCTAGTTCAGATGAGTTACAAACAATAGAAAGCAAATAATAAAAATAGATTTATTGAACTTGGCTAAATAAAGAAAACAAGGCTTATAATTTACGCACATTTGTCAAAATTTAATGCTAAGTGCTGTTTGACTTGTTTAAAAGCTGGTTGAGTGATACAAAAAATATTCTTCCAAGAAATAGTTTGATAAATATTTTGTTGACAGGATCAGTATTAATGTACATCTGCTTCATCAAAACCAGCCAGTATGTATGGCATAAAGCAAAAAAAACCCCACAGTAATTTGCAGGTTCGCAGCCTAAAAACTCTGTGAAAGCCTAAGTGAAGATTTGTACCCATAAACATTTTATTTTCAGCAAAAGCTGTTATTTCAGTTGTTCTGCAGGTTCTGCTAGACTAAGGCACAGCAGTTCCAAACAGGAGGCCTTTCATTATTACAACATGTTGTGTTCTCAAAGATGAACACATTAAGGCAAAATATGAGCCTGCCATTGGCAAGGTCATTTGCAGTCTCTTTCACTCTTCCTTTTGTACTGCAAGCACAATGCTAAGAATAATGAAATTACTATCTTCAAAATCAGTTTAGGGAAATCCCACATTTCACTGATAATTATATTGGAATAATCTAAATTGTTGTCATTAAAATTCAGCCTATTACTCTAGATCAAAATGGAAACTTCACAAAGGAGTCCTTTAGGATAGGTGATGACTTTCTACACTTTCATTGTGGTGATTCTTCAACAATCAGTATGATAGTCTTGCATAATTATTAGCACTTAAATTCACATGGTAATTCTGTTTCTTCTGATTTCAATACTTTCTCATTCTTGGAGTAAAACAAGTAAGGTCTCTTTGCTCTATTCACTGCACATGTGAATACCGATGCATTTATGTTTATAACACCCTGTCTTGAAGAAATACAAAAAAGTCACAAATTTTTCTTGATGTGCAAGAAATGATTCTCAATTTATAGACAGGCTCCAAATTGCACAAACAAAACTGTTACAAGAACTGTAAGTAACATCAGTGTTGAAAAAACTATTTCTGTACAAATAAAAAATTAGATATATTATTTGTGAAGGTCTGTACATTCCACTAGATTATTTGACCTGTTCCCCTTAAAAAATTGAAATTGAAAAAAATTGAAATTTTGAAATTTGGCATTAAAGTGAAGTGCTGTCTTTCAGTAATTATGACAATGAAGGAGAAAAAGGGAGTATGAGTAAAATATTCATATGTTCGACTGTGCACTCCAGACTATCTGTTATTCAAGTGAAATTACCATTTCATTTTCATTATGGAAAGGAGAATATGTATTATTAGTAGTAATGACGTGCGGAAACAGACTCCACAATCAGTGAGATTGTAAAGTAGGTATGTTCATTCTATCTGAGAAATGTGTTATAGATCCAAACCTATAGGTCCAGCTTTTCAAGTTAGTATTTTTTCTCTTAGCTGAAATAGCATGAATGTTTATTGTTCACTGTTTTACTATTGGTTTCTAAAGTACAGAGGATAAGTGAAAAGAAGGCCTTTAGTGAGACACATTTGAAGAGCAATGTTTTAAGTATTCCCAACATTTTTATTTCAGAGATATTTTACTTCAGTGAAACAGTCAGTGAATGTAAACAAAAATTCATTCTCTATGAAGAATAGTGCATCTGATTTTACAATAAATACTGTGTATCCCTAGTGGAATACGGCTCACAGATAAATCGGTCAGGATGCCGGAATGTTGCATTTCTCAATAATATAGCTCAAAGGCAAGTCATCAACAGTACTATTCGATCTGCTGCTTTCCTAGACATGGAGTTAGAATCTATATTACTTCACATACAAACTTAATATTCTTATTTGCTTGCCCTTTCTGTAACTTCTTGAGTTCTACCTAAAAAGCCTGCCTAACAAGTATAAATGTCCACCTGAATTTTCTGCTGACTTCAAATAATCAAGCAATTTTATGTAATTTCTCTATGAGAAGTGAACTACTGTATATATTTATTTTTATTGTTGGTTCTCTACTAAAAGCCCCATTTTAATGATGCCTCATGAGAGTTTTCTGAAAAAAAAAAAAAAAAATAATTACCCTGTTCCTACAACAGACTAAGAGAATGTCATAATTATACGTACATTAACAACTGTCATTATAAAACTAGTTAACTTCTGATGTTAAATATATTTTAATTGTTTTTATGTTAATCCTTTTTTCTTTGACTAACTGTACAGAAAACTTACCTTATGGACCCATTTTGTCATCTCTTACCCCTTTTACTTTAGCAGTACGAATATATGCATATTCTCTCTATATATACGCATATATAGCTTGCTTCCAATGTACATTTCTTTCTTGACAAGATACAGTATAAATAATTTATAGACACAATTTATTGCAAGATAGAAATATGCTGATACAAAGTACAGAGAACCACCTTCTATTCAGGGAAAAGCAATATAGTACCCAGTGTTGTAATAAACTGCATATTTTGTTAGGAAAGATATTTTATTGATTTATTTTTCACTTGTGCATTGCAAGTTTTCTATAAACCAAGCCCCGATTATAATTTTTTATATCATAGCTTAAGTTACCAGAGGAGGAAATTAATTTTTCCCACTCTTATCTTTGGTGTAAGCTGTCCTTAAATGTGAGTAAAATGGCTGTACTTAACCGTGTAATAATCCACCATTCCTGCTGAGTTAGCAAACAGAAACACGGTATCTCTTCAGACATTAGCCTGCCGGATGGCCTTCTCAAAAGGGAAATAAAAAATCACCTCATCTCAAAATCACTTGCTTGAGATTGACCTCCACATGCTAAATCCCTCTGCAGGCAGATCTTAACAGCCATTTATCTCTGACACACCCCTGGTGCCGACTTTCCCTGAGGGCAGAGAGAAACATTTAGCAATATAGAATGTTATTTCCTCAGTAATTAGCAACCCCCTAGGCAGACTGGTTCAGCTTTCTCCCTCAGAGACCCTTGGGCATGGTGACCTGCCTCCCGGCCTCAGCAATTTCTACTCCAGGAGGTATCTGAGCCGATGCCTGCCTTCCAGGCAGATGCATATCTGCCTGAGAAATAGTCCCTTGTGGGTGGCTTGTCTATGATGCTGTTCTTAATAGCATTTCTCACCTCTTGAAAGACATCCTCTGTCCATTTTGGTTAATAAAATGTGTTATTGATAATTATGAGTAATCAAAGTACTACTTTTCATCTGCAAAAGGACAACTGAGAAATATAGCAAATGTGCAATGTGACACATCAAGTATTCCGAGAATATAAAAATGCTAAAATTGCATAGCTAAACTTAGTTTAAAGATGCCAAGATGTTTAAAGAAGTTACTACCCTACATAGGATTTGCATCTGTATATAAACAACTGATTTTGGTGAAGCTGGATGATTTCCATGCAGATCTTAAAGTGTATCAGGTCCACCATCCCTGTAACATTTTGCTAATTTGACTTAAATTGTCACTTAGAAATGAAGGCAAACTAGTAATGGAATAATATTTTATTCTTCAGTATTTAACTGAAAAGAAATAAAGCAGACATGGAATGGAAGTCATATTTTTTCAGCAGGCATAAAAAGAACACTTATAAAGAAACATCTTTGGAAAATAAAATGTAAGCTTTTAATTGCTAATCGGTGAAACTTCAGTCAAAGGTAAATTACAAAAGGTGAAAGGTAATACTATATAGAAGAGGATCATGTTCCAACTGAACTCATATTCTGCCTTGCAGATGAATGTGCTGTAGAGGTAAAGCACTATTTATGCCCTTCAGTTGTATGTAGAAAGTAAAACCATGATCTAATTGCATGTTTCGATTCAGTTATGGGAGTTGCATAATATCACATGGTGTACTTTATTGCAGATGACTGCCCTAACCCCAAAACATTAAAAAAACTTAACCTATCTGCCAGGGAATTCACAGGAATAGAGATTTCACATACTACAATTAGTTGTACAAACATTAACATTAAACAGTCATTCATGAATGACGTTTCTCCATCTCTCTGTTTGTCTCACTCTTGATTTTCAAAAAAAAAATTGGTTTCATTGCCCTCAAGGTAATGGCTGAAAATCTGCAGGTGTCCGTCTTTGAAACAAAAGGATGTAAGTCCAACCAATTCCCTGCTATTCATCCCCATCTTGGCACTGCAATTTGTGGTCTTCAGGTGTCAAGCTGTACTGGAAACACAAGTCCCTGCAACCATCAAGAGGAGTAGAATATAGGGATCTGCAGGCGAGAGGTCCTTTTAGCATCCCTGTACTCTATAAAAATCTTGGCTTTCATTATTAATTTGTATGATACTTCACTCATTAAGAGTACATGTTTTTAAGGCTTGTTCTTTTATTCACAAACATCCACAGCTTTCTAAAGTGGGAACTCTTTACTCTGTTTCAGAGCTGCTCTGTTTGTTTCTTTTTCTTTTGACTTAAAAATGAATCTGAAGTAGAGTTGTTCAAAGCCTAGACCTCTCCTAGGCTTTTCAAGTTTATGAACAGTCAATGGAAAAATTGGAAATGCATATATTTTAAGGAAATGAGTTTCAGGGCCTATTATAGCTTCTCTTCTGTCTGCAGTCTTCAACCTTATTCTGAGCAGAGGATATTGCCACACCAGACAGGCAAACAGTCTAAATAGCAAGTTAGAAGTGCCTATAGAAAAATTAGAAGTCCAGGAATAAGTTTGATTCACACCATTGCCTCCTTTGTGGAAGCTCCACAATATGTATTTTAAGTGGTAAGCTGCTGTACAACTGTATATCAGCCAGCTGCAAACACCATTTATACATAAAAATATGTAGTTTAAAATTTAATTAAAAGTACAATATCAATCAGAAAAATACCAATTGCCTAAATTAAGATTGTTTATACCAGCTTAATTTGGCTGCTGTATGCAAATGCATTATGATACAGACCTAAATTGCAGAATGGCAAACTGTATTTTTCACAGAATCCCCCTACATTCACTGCACAGAATATCTGCTTCCTTAATGAGCAAGTAGTCAATATTTTCTTTTCTCCTCTTTGTTTGCTTAGGGGTTTCATAGCCCATTTACTGTGCACTGTCCAAACCCCGCTGACTGCAGAATTATGTTTTGATTCAGAAAAAGCCTCTTCCTGGGTTCTTTGTACGCGCTTGTTTCATAAACATTATTTCATCCCTGTAATGTTCTTAAGAAAAGAAGGGACATTATCTGTTACAGAAAGTTTGGTGTCAGCAGCATTTGGCAGACCTAATCATGAAACCTTTCTTTCAGATCCTGCAGTCCTGTGCGTTGTTATACGCATTCCAACCTCTGACAACAAAAGTTGTATGGATTCTACAGAGAGTAAAGAATTTTCTACTCATGCAAAGTCAACCCTGGCACAGGTTCAGCACATTCATGGAACAAATGATTCAGGAATTTCACAGAAGAGGGTTGACATGGATGCATAAATCAGTGTTACCACAAAATACGCTGGGACAAGACATGAAAATGCACAATGATTGTAACCAGACATTATCTAACTTTTGAGGACATCTTTGCATTGTAAATAATGCATTCTAATACTGAATATAGCATCCATTTTCCTACTACTTTAAAGAACAAACTGAAGAAAAAGGGAATGCCATCGTAATACATCATATATTTACTTTTGTCCACATCAGGACTGAAAACTTTAACTTTTAGGCTTCTGCTGCCTGAGATAAATGGCATAACTCAGTGACAATAGTAGGTTATTGACATTAGTGTGGGCCAATGCAGAAAGAAACATGAATGTTTGAGCCTTTTGCTAACAGCTGAAGAATAATAGTACACAGACATTTTGGGCTCTGTAAGGGCAATGACCCCAAGGACACTACCTTGCCAGCTTTCTGTTCATCTGGACTTCCTGTGTGAACATATCTGCAACCAGTTCCAGTCTTGATTAATTTGGTGCAAAATCCAACTTCATATCCCAGCTTTTCTCAGCCTGTTCCAGTTCCAGTTGCCCTTCACTACCCAAACTGTCTCTATTCTGACATAGAAATGAAATACAAAATGCAAGATCATTTATTTCAACTTTCTTTTGACAAAAACTTCAGTGCATTAACTCTTGGTGTTAAAAATTGAAAAATTTTGTATTTAGCGAACTGATCCATTCTGCTTACTTATTTCAACTCCCAGACAGATGCCTATTCGGCTGTGAGACTGCAAGCTTGTTGTATTATGTGGGAGCACGTATAACCTTGGGCAGTACAAATAAGAGGTGTAAGTAGTCCTCTGACAAGTCTGTCCCTGCTTAATACAAATGAATGTCAGGAATTAAAGCTTACATGTTTTCCTCTAAGTTGGAATCATGCATTAGTATTTAGTACCAGACACAGACACAGATGACCTTTGAAAAATGAGGGTTCAAATAGTGGGTTAATGCATCGCATTTTCAGAACCAAACTAGGTCTTCAGGGTAGAGGTGGAATCTTATTCAAACTATGTGTAAAACCCAGTTTATGACAGCTAATGATTACAATACTTAACCATGATATGGGAAATGCAGATCTAAATGCAGATGTGAAACAAAGTAGGTAGGCATATGTAGGTGCCCCAGATCTTGGATGAATACTCTGTTTCTTTTGACTTCTTGTAAAACCAGCTGTCTTGGGTTTCATTCAGCCTCACTTTTGTCCATGTTCTACAACTTCCCCACACAGCTTCCTCCTTGTACCTCTGAACCAGCAATTCCTTGCCTTTTTGGCCATCCAGACTGTCTGCCCACTGCAGTACTTTCAAGTATCATTTCTTCTGTGAAACCTACAAGCAGAATAAATTCAGATAGCCACAGTACAAGGAGAAGGTGGGAACACCTGTAAGGAGGAACGGTCATTGTTTCTGACACAGCACTAAACAGAAAATAGCAATGACTAATGCTGCCTTTTGTGAACATAAGGAGGCTTACAGGAATGTCATCTTGAACACTTTCGTCCTCTGACAGTGATGTATCACTAATGAAAGAGGCCCTGTTGTGAGAGAACTTCCTTTGAGTATGCTGCCAAAGGTCATTCCCCTTCAGCTAATGTGCCTGTAGATCTGCATCCTTTGCTGTAGTTCTTAAGTTTCAAACCCACAGAGGGAACTTCTTCATCTGTTTTAAACTGGTGTCTCAGTTTCATCATTAAAGAAACTTGTTCCTCTTTCCCTGCCAGCTGCTGCCATCATTCAGCTAGACCTTTGCCCGTGAGAAGCTGTAGAAGAAGGGAAGAGAGCATGGTCAGACATAGACCTGATTGATTTTAAACTGGCACATGCTGTTAACTAAGTGGTTTGTTAAGGATGACGTTGTGCTCTGTGGGACAGAAAACTATGATAAGAAAGACAAACTAGCAGATATTTGAGCAGCAGGAAAATAAATAGGTATTTCTCTCAAGACTCACATACTGGCTTTCACTTGCTTAAAATCTTCCCATGGGTATTACAGGAGTACACACCTTCACACATACACAGGAATCCTGTGTTTTCTGGTTTCAAGGATATAGAACAGTTCAAAGCCAAGTTACATAAACTAATCTTTTCCCTTGTCTGCAAACTAATGCTTCAACAAGAGAATACAAAACCACCCAAAGTTAAACAGTTACTCCCTGTGTATTCCTTAGCCTGTTACTGTATTTCTTCAAATATTGTGTAAATAGAAACATGCCTGGAATGAGAAAAAATGGCTTGAAGAGTAAACCAGGTGATTTAACTTGTAGAAAATGTATGTTTGGGTAGATTACTGAACAAGCAAAAAGTACAAATAGGACCAAGACCAGGTGAAGACATGTCATTTCATTTACAGAGAGGAAAATGCTATTCGTTGTAAAGTGACTGCGTTATAAGTAAAAACTATCTGTTTCTTTGACATTTTGATTTGTACAGAAAGGTGGTGGTACTGTGCTGTTTTACTCCTAAACAATAGACTCAGCATTCAGGTTTTACAGAACATATCAGGTCTTCCCTAAAATTCCCCATTCACACTTTGAGGACAGAACAGACCTTTTAAATATTTGCAAGTGAATTCAGCAATTAGTTCACGAACTAGAACAAATCAAAAACTGAAAGAAACAAAACCCCTGTGCTGTCTGTCTGTTGTTTTTTCCTGAGTAGTATTACCTATGAATTAATAAAATCTGATGACTTTTCCAGAGAGTTCAAATTATTATCATTCTTTGCATAAACAACATTCCTAAAAAGTAGATTGCAATAAAGCTATAAAGCTAGCTATTGACATTCATTATGTTTAATGTCTGTGAGCATAGAAAGTACATTTAGAAACAAGAACACAGCTAAACCTGAAGTGGTTACCTTTGTGTTGCTACAGAAAATTAATGCAATCAACTGACCTTGAGGATTACCTTGCATATAGATTACTCATCATGTAGTTTGCATATAAAAACATTCTGTTGCTTTTAATGATGCGAAGAAAATTGGTCCTGTATGTTGAAAAGTTTTATTAGTGGACAACTAACAGAATAGTAGCTGCATTTTAAAGTGCCTGTGTCTACACATTAATTTAGGAAGCATCCCCCCGTTACTGCATTTCTAAAGAAAACCAGTGCTGGGGAAATAAAGCAGTAGATGAGACAGCCTGTGTTATTCCATAAGGGAATAATACCTGCCTTTAAAAATCAAATAAGAGTACAGGAGAAGATACTGTATTGTCTGTGATGTTGTTATTCTGTGACACCATAACAAAGCAGAGCTAAGGTCAAATCAGAGTAATGATTGTACATATCTTTCTTAAGATGTTAGGGCTTTTCTCAAACTTCGAATCATTAATTTCCTAGGTTTAAAGATTCCTTTTCCAGTTATTACAATTTGTATGGAAATGTTTTGACATTCAGGTATTAATTCTTGCTCTTATTCTCAACTCCATTTTGAAACCATTTTGCTTTGCTTTGTGTTTTTGCCTGCAGTATTAGGTTCTGAAACTTAACTACAACAATCAGTACTTTAATATCTTCAGTAAAGTCTATGGGAGGTGTTCCTCTGGGCTTGATGTAAGTATTGTGAATAGTTGAGCTTGGCATATAACCCACAGTGGAGATTTTTCTTTAGTTTATTATGTTTTAGTTTATGTAGTAGTTTGTATGATAACTGTCCAATCTGGTATAAGGGCCTCAGAAATTTAGTAGTGTTATTGGTATAAAAGGCTGAAAAGCCCGACATATGCAACACTTCCGTAAGCACAAAGTTTTAAAATGTCAGTGTGTTAGTATTTTCAGACTATGTGAGGATTAGTTCTGCTCAGCCGGAAGATCATATATAGGTGCTTTGTGTGTAGGATGCTGCCCTCCTTTGGAGGGAAGAATACGTTAGTTCTGTATTGTATAACTTGGAAGTAATACCTCTCTGATAAGTAGCAACCAACAGCTAAATTCAAATTTTTAACTAAAACTGTGGAAGCTTTTAAGGAAGAAAGATCTGATTTTTATCTCTGCTGTTGCTATGCAATTATGAACAGTTATAATGTGCATAAGTATACCCAGAGTTTTACTGAAATGTCTATTTTATGCATATAGTGGATTTTAGGGACAATGAAACAAGTGGTATGGAAGTGTGTGTGTGCACATACACACATTTGCATGGGTCTGTAATCCCTAAAAATTCATTTTCCTTGGCATAAACCAAAAATTTTAAACAGATGAAATTTATATAGATAATGATACCAGCTAGTATCATTAGTATTGCCCATGTTCTATTTCATCATTAGCAATTCAGAGAAACAGAGACACATAAAAAAGCAAAGCTGAGAGAGTTTCATAGGTAGTAAATTTTATTTTGAGAGCCTAGTTTAGAAAATTATGTAGTACATTGTTCAAGGATAATACCAATTAACCTTTTAAAGAGTCTTCATTACATGAAAATAGAAAGAGTAAATATAATATAGTTAACAGGACCTACATCAGCTGAACATTTTAAAAGGATACTGCAAGTGTTTATACAACTGAATTCTTTAACACAAAGATGGTGGAAAATTGGCCAAACATAAACAAAGAAGGAAGTAATTTAGTGTTCAGTTTGTGTGATTTTTGTAATAGGCTGCAATACTTTTTCTGCGTATGTGCTTCCTTGAAAAAGTCAAAACTTTTCAAGTAACTATCTTACTCATCTTTAGATATTATAATCCCCGTAGAAGTTTCTGAGGCTACAAATGGATGGAAATCCATTGAAGATATGCAAATGGCAGTGTCCATTATTCAAAGTACAGGTCTATGCAGTGTTTTATGTCATCTTTATAATATTTTGTAAACATATCCTTTACTCACAGATTAATAACAACAACAATGACAACAATAATAATAATAACAGCAACAATTTGTTAAGTAATAGTGAATTTTTCTATCACTTCTTAAAAGGCAATGAATTCTTTGTACTTCCAGAAACTTAATCTATATATTTAAAAGAAACATTTTCAGTTCTTGCAAGCTAAAAATTAGACCAAGCACCTTTGTTTGGCTTGTGCCTTTATGTAAGTCGTACTCTCCTTCTGCTCAACCTCCTGCTCTGCTCTTGTGAGCCAGCGGGGCATTCAAACATGCGAACCATACACACAGCAGACTTCAATAGCAAAGCACTGGACAGCAGCTATTTTGAAGGAGAAGAGACTGGCTTCTAACAGTTTCTGTGACCTATTAATGTTTTATTTAGCTTTTATTTCTGGGTAATCATTTCTAGGTGAAGCAAGAAAAGTATTTTGAAAAATAAACAAGGAGCAATTGCAGATGCTGAGGTGGAAAGCAAAGCTCTATCTTTCTGACTGTTTTTCCCTTGTTTTATATTTATCTTGTATCTTTAATGGAATAAAAGGCACATAGAGGGCAGTAGCTCTTGAGGAAGTGTAGACATTACCTTCTTTTTCAGAGTTTGTTTAAAGGGCATAGCCAGCAGTGCTGGGAATGGTTTCAAAGGAAGTAGTCAGCTGGGAAAGGGCATGGGGTGAATATTATAGGTCTCTGCCGTTATTCCTGTTCATCCTGGTTTTACTTACATGGAAATGAGAAAAAGGAGTTCTCCTAAAGCTTGAGTGATCCCAAACAATTTCAGGCATGAGAAGGAGCAATTCAGCCATACAGAGATATTATTTTGATTGATTTAACCACTTCAACATGAAGAGCATGCTATAAAAATACAGATTTCTCAAGTATCTTTCATAATGTTACAGCATATACTAATGCTATTTTGATTTCTGAAGAATCTCATTCATTCTGCAATGTCTTATCATTAGTTTTCTCTTAGGACTCAAAATTTTGCATTCACAAAATGTTTTCATCCAAACATCATATTATAATGTATTACACTGTCAACCTATGGTGAATGAAGCCAAGCTTTATGACAGCCACAAATCCCAAGGCTCCCTCTTCTACACCTGGTTGAGAGATAGGATGGATTTGCTATTGCGTACATGCAAATTAACATGTTGTATCTCTAGGGACGTGAACGCCCTTCAAACTTGTCCTGAGAGCAGCATGAGATATTGCCTCACCTTTCCCTTCTCATCTACACGAAGGGCTTTTAAATACAACCTTAGCAATGTGCTGAACCCAGACTGGCAGGCATAGCTGAATTTTCTTCCCAAGGAGCAATATGTCCCTTTGACAAGGTGATCAGTAAACTTGGGGGATTGTTGGATAACCTTCTGTTTTTCAGACATCCGTGGACTCATTTCACTTGTAATTTCACATGTAATTTAATTTTTATATATTCTATAAAACACCTAGGGCCCAACCCATTTCCCTGCCTTTAAATGTACCCCAGTGATTTATTTAGGAGTTAAATCCATCCCTTGGAATTGTAAAGAATCATAAATATAATTCTAATCTGAACAAATATCCACTTTGTCATCTCGTGTGAGCCAGGGGTGAAATTCACAAGAAATATATATAGATAACTGAATTGTAATTCAGTGCAAAACATATTTCTCAATACTACTTTCCTCAAATTTCTACTGCACATAGATCTCTGAGCATGTCTGTATTAAAGAGTTATACCAGTCTAACAAAATCTATTCAGGAACTGATCTAGTTAAATTAGTAGGAACCTTATAAGTAGATTTAAGGGAAATAATTTTAAATTCATGTTGAATTAAATCAATTTCAGCAACAGTTAAACTGTTTAGGTTGAACAAGTAAATTAACAAATTATACTGATCCATGGGTTAGTGCACTGACAGCAGGGGTTTGTACTGGTTTCAGTTCATAAATATAAAATCTATTTAGTAAAGTTTAGAAATTCTTTGGATAATGTCTGAGCTAAAGTTTGTTTAAAAGTTATCTGTTAACATGGGAGAGTCATAAAGCTCAAACTTTGTTACTGACTTTGCATTTTGCTTTGCACTTTCTAGGGTCATACACACTTGTATAAAATTACTCTATCCAGTACTTTTAATCCTACTTTGAACAAGTGCAAAGCAGGTCAAGGCATTGGAAAAACAGGCTGTTGATATGTTGGAAACCTGAAGATAAAAAAGAAAGTGGTGACCTTGTTCTCTCTGTCACAGTTACAGAATGTTTAACCCTGGTGTTTTGGGTTCTCATGGAATAAAAAGGTTTGGGTGCCTTAAGTTTACAGTAAGCAAACTTTAAATAATAGAAAACTAATACAGACATAATCTCTGAGGAACTGAGGGAAAATTATGAAAACTGGTTATGTCTTGAATATGTAAAGTATGAGTCCTTGACCTACTATCTGAAATAAATCACACATTTTGTTCTAATGGAAACTACAAGTACAGCTTCTGCTTCAAGCATAATCGAAAGTACTTCTCCTTTCAAAATAAAGTCTTATGTTGGTCCATATGAGCCAGCACCACATCTTCCAGAAAAAAAAAGTCTTATACTTCAAGCAACTGAGGAGGAGGAAAAGGAAATTTACTGCAAACCATCCAAGGGCTTAAATTGACATATAAGAAGAATGATAACACTTGACCTTCCATTTTCTATCGAGGAAAGACAATGATTTTGTAAAGCGTCCAGACTCTTTTGAGAAGTGTTAACCATATCACTGTCAAAACATGTTTTCCAGTCCTGGATGTGCCAAATGTACAGGAAGTTCTTAAGCAAGTAAAGCAGCCCTTCTTCCCCAGTTTTGTGGACTGGTTAAGGAGGGGAAATCTTTGGACTCATATTTCCCCACAAATGGTTTTCCTTCATTGCATCATTAGATATGCCATCTGCCAGAGATTTATTTCAATTTTCATGAAAAGCAAATTCCACTCCTTTGGTAATCTGCCAAATATTTATCAGTTTGGTATACAAGAAGTCAAAAGCCAGTATGTAAAACAGTTCTCTTCAGTCAACTCCAAAACTTACAGGAATGAAAGACACAATGAAGGCACCAAAACCAAACATATTTATACATTAGCCTGGTCAGATTTCAGACCATAGGAACAGAAGTGAGTGGCTAACCCCATGAATTTTATTGTGGGCACTGCTCTGAGTCAACTTGCAGCCCAAGCCGTCTGTATTAAGAATGTTCTAGTTTTTTCAGTGTGATCCCACAATTGTATGAAGTGTCATGCTCTGCTCCTGTTAACCATCCTTTTTTTCTGCATTAGCATGCACCAGAAAATAAATACCACAAAACTGAGGAAGTCTGGCAAACAGAGGAAAGGAGAAAGGTTTCTCCCAATTTAAGAGTAGCAACCCATGAACACAGCTCTGATTTCCTGTATGCTGGTAATTTGTGGCAGACCTTTATATACCATAGGGTGAGTGAGGCAAATGCTCTTCAGAGAGCTGGTCAGAAAAGCTTAGTTTGAGTACTCTGTAATGCCTTTGGGATTTCATACCAACCTTTCTTGACTACAGCATCAGCTCTACAGTATTATTTTCCTTTTTTGGTAGGCGCAGGTGGTTAGGCAGTATGAATGCCCCTCTGCACTGTACTGGGTGTCTATGCCCGGGTGTTGGCAGTGGAGCGGGCTACAGGAGTGGCCTCTGTGAGAAGAGACCAGGGGCTGTCCCATGCTGGACATGACCAGATCAAGACAGCTCCACAACGGACCCACGACAGGACATGACTGAGCCCATCAGCCAAGCTGATTGCGCCTCTGGGAAAACATATTTAAGAAAGAGCAAAAACACCAGATGGCAGTGAAGAGTGAGGAGGAAAAAAGTGTGAGAAACAACCCTGTGAACACCAAGGTCAGTGAAGAAGGAGGGGGAGGATGTGCTTCCTGCAGCCCATGGAGGACCACATGCTGGAGCAGGTGGATATTTCCTGCATCCCATGGAGCAACCATGCCCAAGCAGGCTTTTCCTGAAGGACTGCAGCCCATGGAGAGGACCCATGCTGGTGCAGGCGCAAACTGTGAGGATGAATGAGCGGCAGAGAGGAACTGTTATAGACTGACCGCAGTTCCTATTCCCCATCCCCCTGCATCACTCAGAGGTAGGGAAGTAGAGGAGCTGGAATAAAGGAGTGAGGCTGAGTGAAAAAGACCTGGAAGGAAGGTGGGAAGGTGTTTTAGTTTTTGTATTTGTTTTTCACTATCTAAATATTTTAACTGACAATACCTTAAATTAATTTTCCCAAAGTTGATTTGTTTTGCCCTTGATGGTAATTGGTGACCGGTCTCTCTGTTTTTATCTTGACCTATGAGGTTTTCCACCTTATTTTCCCTCCCTGTCCTTTGAGGATGGTGAGTGAGAGAGCAGCTGGGCAGGTTTCTGGCAGCCAGCCAAGGTCAACCCACTACAAACAAGAACTGTAACTTCTACATTTGTTTTTCTTGTTTCAGCATAATAGTATTTAAAAATCTAGAGTGACCACATTTAAAAATATTATCCTAACAGAATTATTAACAAAAATATAAGTAAAGAAAGAAATCCAGCAGACCCTATCATTCCTCTAGTAACTCAGACCACCCCCTCAACTAAAATTGTGGGAGGTAAAAATCTCTTTTTTAAAAAAGATCAATGTGTGCAGTGTTTAATGTTAATAATTTAAACATTTTAAGTCCTTATTTTTTATTTCAGTAGCTTGCTTTAAAAGATACTGCTGTCTGTCCTGTCCAGAGGCTATACTCTTTTTGTACTTCTTTAATGTGTTTAATCTACATTGAGATTAATATTATGCATACATATCCTTGGGGTCTTTCATTGACTTCCTCCCTGACTAACTTTCTAAGCTAGAAGATCATTTTCTCTGGAAATCTTTGATTTTTGATAGTGCAGACCCTTGTCACAGCAGCTAATTGGTGTATTAGTTGAACACAGTGAACTCTACAGGCTAGACTCCTCTTTAGGATATAAATTGGAAGCAGGAAGAAACAATTCATCAAGACTGTATGCTAAACTATTGATTGCTGACTTCATGCTGTACAGTGATTGTATTATTGCACTGAAGCGAATAATGGAGTTTTACAGAAATCCCATTCAGGTCTTTCATGAAGATATGCTTCAATCATCAGAAAAAGACAACCTCTTGACTCTTTCACTCCCCTTTTTGTTCAAAATAGCCTCTCATTCAGTTTTGCTATTTGTGACAGTTGCGCCTATAACACAGAGCCAAGTCAGAAAAGGCTTTGCAAGAGTTTGAGTGCAGGAAGAGAGAGTAAAATGTTACCCCAAGCAACTGCTGAAGATGTTGAACATTAATCTGCAGCATCCTAAAGGGCTTTGATACAGTGGGGGATTATCTGCCATGTTGATTTCACCACAGTGCTGTGCTGAGAGGGAAGTAGAAAAATATTGATATGTACACAGTAGTTGAGTTCCATGATTTCCCATGGGGGGGAAGGGGTGGGGGAAATAGTGGTGTAGCCTTTATGAATAACACAGTATGAGGATTTATTAGATCAGTGAACAAACTTTAATGCTTTTGTTCAAACTGTGGGATGACACCAAAAACATCTGCCTGCTTCTTTCACAGGATGACATGTCTAAGGAGGAGGGAATGATGCAGAAGATATGGGTGAAGTTGTTAAATAATTTTCTTTACTGTTTCAAGTTAATACATATTATGTATCAACATATACATAAAAAATACAACTTAATATTTGAACTTATTATTATTATCATATAATCCACAAAAGATCTTTAATATCTCTTTTACAGGGATGGAATCAAAACTTCTAGATCAGGAGCTAGATCCACTGAGTGCCTTGGGTGCTTTAGTTCTTAGTTTCATAATATTTAGGTTTTAATTGTTTTATCAAAAACTGAGTCTTTATACCCCCTCATTAAAAGCAATTCTAATCAAAGTTGCAGAAAGTAGCAGTCTGAGCAGAGAGTAGACTTGGCTAGGCCATTAATACTGCAGAAAAAAAAATATCAGACATACTGAAATACAGAACTTACTTAGACTCTTTTATTGAAGAGAGTGACCTGATTTATCATTTATTAAAAAAAAATAATAAAATTACTTCTTCTGAAACATGGTTGAAAGTGCCGTTGTTGCTTTTTTTTCCTTTTTTTCGGCAACTCATGCAAGCTGTGAAAGACCTTTTCAACCTGCAGAGATTTAGATTTGTGTGTTACACCTCCAAGATTTTGATTAAAAAAAAAAAAAAAAAAGATGGCCACTGTGTTTTGCACAAAACTCACTTTTGCAATTGTTTTTTCTTTGTGCATTGTGCACTAGATTAAAGGTCTCAAGGGGAGACAGTTGGTCTGGGGTCCTTTCTCTTGAGACATAAGACCAATTCTGACCTGTTTTTTCTCAAAAAGAGCCATGTTGTGTTGCAAATACAGAGAAGGAAAACTTAGGGCAATTAGAGAACTGGAATAAGGACTCTGACAAAGCAAGGTACCCCTTTGTGGAAGCAATTGCTGTTTCATGTCTTCACATGTGAAAAAGCCAGGAGAAAATAGCCATAATTAAAAGTATTCAGTTTCTTGATGTTCAAATGAAGTTTTATTAAAAAAGTCCTCAAACAGATAAAATATTTAAGGCTATACAGAGAGATATTTTAATATCATATCATTATAAAATGATTTAATTTTTGTGTTGTATTGTTAAGAAAGGATGCAATAAAGTGCATGGACAAGAGATGCTTTGGAGAACTTTACAAGAACTCATTATGCTGGAGATACATTTTGTTATGTTTCAAGTCAGCTTTGTGGGTTCCATAAATTTCCCATAAAATTCCCAGTCTCCCCTAGCTATTTCACAACAAAAAGGAATTGAATTACTATCAAAATTCCAAAGATCTTTTTGTTTGGCTGAGCTAAATCAGTAGGTTCAGCGAAAAGTGAAAACAACAGATTTCTCTGGGTGTGCACCATCTAAAGCTATTTGAATTCATATCTTTACCTCTGCTGACAAGAATTAGAGATCTTTAGGTAGTAAAGAAGATTGACCTGTATGGGAAATGTTTTATTTAGGCCACATGCTAAACATACGTCATTTGAAATGATCTCCTTCCAAGCTATTTACCAACCAAGAATTATTGAAATAAATTTTTTTGATAATAATTTCAAATACTGAATAAATTAGAGAAAAATCATAGGCTGCTCATAGAAAATTCATGCATAGAAGAGAGTAGAATTCATCAAATATATTGCTAGCTATGAATTAATTGCTTAGCTCAAGCCTAAGTAATACTTAAGCTCTGTAACCAGAGTACTGAACAGTGCAGTTGAAAAATATAAAATTTGCATCAAATAAATACTCAACATCTTTCTCCCTTGAAGATGGAATTAAGTTCTATTTCCTCAGTGCTTACAAACAAATACATTTGGGAAAGTTTAATCATAGATTACTGAGCTTGTCCAAACTCTATTCTATTTCAATATTCTATTCCCTCAAGATACTAATTTTTCTTGAATAAATCTCACTTGGCATAGGTGGGTCTTTTCCTCAATGTTCATCTTCCTTAATTTAATTTCTGTCCCCTTATTTTGAACCATATGTAGTCAGCAGAAAATAGTACCTGGAGTTGAAATCATTGACAAAGTTAAAGATTTAATGCACTTGAACTAAGTCTTAACATCTCATTCTGCAGGCAATATTAGTCCAGTTTCCTAGTCTGATCTTGTAACTTCTTTTTATTATTCTAGAATAAACTTATTCTTTCTCTGGGTTTGCATTTATTTATTTTCTTTCTGAGCCAGATTAAATGCAGTTTTCTGAAGAAGTATAATTTAAAGGTAGGAAGCCCTAAGAATTGGGAGGCAAAAGGACAAAATCTCCTCTGTGACAGGCTAAATGGTTGGAAGCATATGTGCTTGTAATGATCCAAACCCAAAACTGAACAGCTGATGAAGTGTTCAACCAGATCAAATAAAACTATTCTCATTTCTGACAAAGAATAAAATGTTTTGTTATGTGCTTTCATGGTTCTGCCCCAAATTCATTCTTCATTGCTTTGTTTCTAATAAACACCAAAAAAAAAAAAAAAAGGGGTGTGTGTGTGTGTGTGTTTGAGACCAGTAATTCCTATCTGGTGAAGTTCAAACACAAGCCCAACTTCCAAACACATGGTATATCTGTGCTGGATCACCTCAGATCTATCTGGCTCATCTTGCAACTTGAAGGGCTGGGGACTATAATAAAATACTGCTTAAGTTGTTCTAAAAACCATCAGCCAACTATGGTTGGATTTATGGACTTGGTTTCAGTGCTGGAACTGCTGAAGCTGACATTAGACTAAGAAGCAACTAATGACAGTTCAGAGTGAAAAGCATTGGCATGAAAAGACAATGAGCACCCACTGCTCTGAGTCCAGGAAAGGAAAGGCAAGAGAGAAAGATGTAGCAGAAGTCAGTGAGGCACAATGTACTGCCAGGTTTTGGAAGGAAGGTTTAGTTATAAAGCAGGTGCAAACTGGAAGTTTAAAATACCATAAAGAAAGATCAAAAAAATTGAGATTTATTCTTGTATTGATTCCTACTCAGATCTACTTGCTGAAGGAGGCATGCATGCACACATAGTTTTGGTCAAACCCAACCTTCGATAAAGAAACAATTTCAGCTCCTCATTTTACTCAAACATTTTTTACCTTATTTCACAGTGTAGTTAAAAACATTTCTAACATATATCAAAATGCTATGTGCTTCTTTCCTTACTTCCCAGAGAACAGTGCACCAACTCAAATATGCTCAATCTTAACAATATGCTAACATGATAGGGTATTTTATGTAGTTCTTCGTATTTTTTTTAATGTATTAAAAGATTTAAGCATGTGATTTCAAGAGAAATAAACGAAGTAATATTCCAAACTCACTCAATTTGTATTCCTATAAATATAATATGAGCACTACTTATAGTTTCCATTATCTAGAGATGTTGGAAAGTAGACTAATACCTATATCTGTAACATAGCTTATAGCAAGTTACAGTGGATCATTTCTGAATCTCACAAAAACCTGGTTTAAACTTTCACTTCAGGTCAGGCTCAACATCCTAACTCTTCTCACTGAGCCTAACCATATGCAAAATTTCCTTTGGTGTCATTTGAGGCTAGTGTTCAGAATACAAGGAAGGAAAGTGTTCCAAGAACTCCTCTTCTTCTTGCCAGATTTGTCCATATTGCAGGAGAAAAGGATTTCCCTTTATTGCTTGCAGTGTGATTTTGATACCATTTGAATGGTATGACTGAACAGCTCCACTGAAGTAAAAGTAAGTATTTCAGTTAAGTAAAATGAGAATCTGCACACTCACTAACTTCTTGTCTTCAGGCAACCCAACTTATATCTTTAATGTTGAAAAACATCTCCACTTCAGCTGTCACTGATAGCAGGTATGTCCAAATCTAGAAGCATAGACCACATTCAGAGACCTCCACTTCAGTCCTCTCAAGGGAAAAGATTTGGTCTGTCTTTCCAATATTTTACTTTTTTGTCTGCAGACCTTCTTGGAAATATTTGGTATCTGCAAATCACAAAACCTTATTTCAGCTCTCTTGTTGATGCTGTGTGCGTTGATTCAGAAATTTCTATAACAGGAAATGAAGAGTTATTCCTGCACTGGAGTTTAGTCATAATTTGGTTTGCAGAGAATGCTTTGATACTGTTTTTACAGTTGAAGCTAAGAAGCAAAACTGGTCCTAAGGCCAGCTGGTCCTCACAAGCACTTGTACATATGAAGGAGTGCTTCCTCCAACTTAGCATGAAGAATAGAATGGGAAAAAGCTTATCTTCCGCATATAGTAGCAGAATAAGTTCTTGGTGTTTTCTGTCATTGTAATTATTTAGGTCTCAAACTGTGTGTCACAAAGGATGTCATTGCCTTTTACCAAGCACCTTTATGCTTGGAATATAAAGCTGTTTCCCATAATTAGGCAAAATTCTCATATTTATCAAATTCTTTACCAAGCGTATCAATTCTGTATGAGATAATTTGAACTTGCCTATTGCTCTGTTTCTTTTGCAAGCCAGAAATCTCTCTCTTTATGACAGGAAAAAAAAAAAGAACCTAAAAACTTGCAGTACTTCCCTGAATGCTGGAACTAATATACTATGGTGTCATGGTATAACCCCAGCCAGCAAGTAAGCACCACGCAGCTGCTCGCCCACTTCCCCACCCCCCAGTGGGATGAGGAAGAGAATAAAAAAAAAAAAAATATATAAAGACAGCTTAATAGGACAGAAAAGGAAGGGATAATAATAATAATAATAATAATAATAGACAAAATAATACAATTGTATAATATACACAATGCAATTGCTCACTACCCCACTGACTGGTGCCCAGGCAATCCTCGAGCTGCACTGTCCCCCAGCGAACTCCCCCCATTTTATATACTGGACATGACATCATATGGTATGGAATACCCCTTTGGTTTGTTTGGGTCAGCTGCCCTTGCTGTGCCCCCTCCCAGCTTCTTGTGCCCTTCCAACCTCCGCTGGCAGGGCAGCATGAGAAGCTGAAAAGTCCTTGACTTAGTATAAACACTGCTTAGCAACAACTAAAACATCAGTGTGTTATCAACATCATTCTCATCCTAAATCCAAAACACAGCGCTATACCAGCTACTAGGAAGAAATTAACTTTATTCCAGCTGAAACCAGGACATACGGTTTCTTACAGATCCTCAACCATGCACAGTTTCCCTACATCCTCCAAGAGGTCCCATGTTACTTTTTCTCCTTACTATACCTTATGTCCCCTCGTCTACTTATTAGGTGTTTAACTGTTTTGTGACTTCACAGTCTGGCCAGCACTTCATTCTGATTGACCAACAGGTAAACCAGAAAAGACAGTTACTGCATCCTTTCCCATCATGATGACACTAATTTGGGTTTCCCTTTACTCTGCTGCCTATAATTACAATGCTTCTCAGCATTTTGAGATCATAATTACTGTCAGATTTGTCTGTGGTTGGTCAAAGAGTTCATTAATTATTAGGAAAGGAACAGAAGATTGCCACAAACAGAATAAAGACACTTAAGTGCTATTTTTCATACTCTAGAAAGTAATCTAACTCCTTATGTTGACCAAAAAAAACCCCAAATACAATGCACCTAACATATGATTTTTTTTTGTATTAAAAATTCTATTTCATAATTACTTATTGGAAAATAAAGTGCCTTTTACAGGCATCTGAGAGCTATTGAGGATAGCCAAGGGTTATCACTCAATAATACTACCTGAAAGGGGCAGACACATAGACTCATTCAGATTGGAAGGCACATCAGGAAATCTCTAGTGCAACCTCTTGCTTAAAGCTCTGAATTCAGACCAGGTGGCCCATGGCTGTAACCAGTCTGATCTAGAAAACCTCCAAGGATGGAGAGAGACTGCATAACCTCCCTGGACAGCCTGATTGTCCTCTTGGTGAATTTTTTGGCAGTAGGTTTCCCTCCCTTGCCACCAAGCTATCTCTTCTCCAGGCTGAACAAGCCCAGTTCACTTTGTCTTTTTTTTCACAGGGAAAGTACTCCAGCCCCTGACCATGATGAAGGCCTTCTGCTGAGCTTGTTCGAGTTTATCAACATCTGTCTTGTGTTGGGGAGTTCCGAGCAGGACACAGTAATCTGGATGTAGTCTGAAAAGTGCTGAAAAGAGGGTACTAATCACTTCCTCTGATCTTCTGGCTATGCCTTAATCGCAGTGTTACTGCAGGAAAAAAAAACACGTAGCTTTTGAGAGGCTTTGGTGTCCCCAGGCATTAGTGAAGTTGGGAGTTGAAAGGGCATAGCAACCTGGTAGCCTGCTTGTGGGCCTGCTGAGTGGGCTTTCCTTTTCCACAAGGCCCTGTAGACGTGGATTGCATTGTGCCCTCTCTGTCATTGTGGCTTTCATCTCCGCAGGAGCACAGGAATGTTAGTCCAGATTCAATAAAAATGTCTAAGTGCCTCAAACAAAAATGGTAGAGTTTAGCAGTCAAAGACAGTGTTTGTGATTTTTCTAATTTATAAGATGCTTCCTTTTTTTGATCCAGATGTTTCCTATGCACCTTTGATTACATCCATAGTGACACTCAGTAAAACCTACTCTGTTCTCTAAATACACATTAGAGTGTGCTGTGGGGGTAGAATTGCTCTATATGACTCTGCAGACCTATGATGTAATTATTATTTTGTATGTTTTGAGTTTGAAATACTGTGAGGGCTGTGACTAACATTTGCATAGCAGGTGGCCATAAAGTGCATGCCCCAAGGAGTGTCGTGATGGTTATTAAGGATGCAATACCTACTTGGATTTTCTTGGAGAACTGCATAATATGGCCAGAAAAAAAAGCTGTGGTTCAATCTTGTCCATAATATTTACTGGAAAAGGTCTCTGGTGTGAGTTGCCATCCAGAATGTTTCTGGAGTTGTCTCTTCTAGTTAGCATGAGACTAAACTTTGCCAGGGACCATGTGAGCAGGCTTGGACTTCCTTCCTAGCCCTGCTTCAACAATAGCACGTATGTTGCTTAAAGCTTTGATTATGCCTAGGGATTACCCTTCTCGGAGTGGTTAAGCACACAGATCTAGATTCAACAGAGTGATTTAGACTTTCTAATGATCAGTCCTGATTACCTCCAAATTAGGTAGTAGCTGTAGGACTGAAAATTACCTGAATTCCCTGTGCTTTTAACAGAGAAGCAGGCTTCTATACTGACTTTCAGTTAGCTATGTATCAGGGTGCTGAAACCCAGGCATTCTAGCACAAACCTGAGAAGATGTTTCTGAGACCTTGTCTTCTGCAAGAATTTACACTAATGGTTAGGTCTGAGGTTTTCAGACAATTCCTACAGTTTTTGGAAGTGTTTGCCACACTGCAAGTTTTTCACTATGTGGTCAGGAATGTGAAATTTCCAGGTTTAGAGAGAAAATAAAGGAAAGTGCAAGGTTAGCAAGACTAGCAGTTTGTTTTGCAAAAAAGTCCCATTTCCATTTCCTGGATGCTTTACCTTTACGTTGGATAGAATGCTGGGACAAAACACACAACCCCTGTGTGCTGCTTTCCCAGCCATGTACAATAAAACAGGAGCACACCTGAAATGTAAGTGTTCAGTTCTTTATTGCCCTGTGTTCTTCAGAGTCATGTAGAAAATGGTAGTATGGTACAGTGGTATTGCACTATGAGGAATTCAATATTAAATCTTATTTCTATCATCAATTTACAAGGGGGTTTGAGGGTTTTTGCTTTTTTCCTCAAAAAATATTAAAAATAGCTTAGTGTATACTTTATAACAGTTTTATAAAGAGGATGTTGGTTCACCTTTCATAGTTGCACAATTAAATGCTTTATGTGTTCTTTTTTCTATACAAGTAGATAACGTTGCCATGGCATTCTCTATATTTAGAACTGAAAATATTATACATAACCAGTGTCTTTGTTGCTTTACCTACAACAGTCTCAAAATTAATATGCTCTTGAATACTTTGTTTCTCCTATAAAGGGCTTTTGGAGGAAGCTTTTCACATGCCTTTCAAAATTTGCTCAACAAAGTTGCAAAATAAAGCCAATCATTTTTCTGTTAAGTTTAACATACATAGCCCTGAGAAAATTCTTAGATATTAGATAAAAGGGTATTAATCTATTTCATTGTATGCAATATGTGTTTCCACATTAGTAACATGTCTTCTTCACTGCACACAATAAAACAGCTTCACAGAACTAACAGCTCTGATCTTTTTAGTCTCATATAAAACACTTATAAAACTTAACAAGGAAGCATTACTTCAAATAGTTTCTAAGTGTTGATGACCAAAAACTATAGTCTGAAATTTTGGAACTTTTGAGCAAATACTGTAAAGTGAATTTTTTTTTTTTTTTTGTATGTTGTAGTCCAACTTTAAATGTAGACATACTTTTATAGTGTTAGTGATTTCTTAATTCTTTGAATCCTTTAATAAGAGTAAACAAGAATTCTAAAAATGCTGCACAGAGCTTGAAATAAGGAATTGCTTTTAGGTGAAAACTGTTTTGTTGCTAGTGTGTTCTTATCAGTTCAGGTAAAAAAAAAAGAAGCAGCAACAAAGTTCTGTTAGAGATGCATGAACTTTCTAAAATCAAACTAATTTTTTAACAGTTGCATAATAAACAAAAAATATAAGACTGGAAGAAATTAGGAATATTTTACAAATGAATGCTACAAGTACTGCCTTCTGAGTGAAAAAAGTTTTGAGACAATGGTTTAATACAACAGTGGCTGTGTACTCATGAAGAGATGCTAGAGACAACTGCCTGTTACCTTTGGATTGATACATTATGTACAAAAAAGGGACATAATCTGATAAAATTGAATATCAAAAGTTACTAGCTTTTAAATTACTCCAATTTAGGGCCCCTTCTTCAAATAATATTATTGCCTTTTTTTCAAAATAATTATATATATAATCCAGATTGATATATCAGGCTGATATAAAAATAAAAAATTAGATAAGTCACTTCTTTATCTTTGTGTCATATGATTTTTCTTATTACGAAGTGATTTTTTTAAACAATGCAAGAGCACCTTAAAATTGCTTTATGTTTCCAGCTAAAATATGTTTCTTGTTATTTCATTAAGTACATGCAATTGTGTGAACAACAACATTTCTATATAAATTAAAAAACCCACTGAAATTCTCAAATCTGTGTAAAATCTTCTCTCTTCTACAGACACGTATATGTACACCACCAGCTTAAGAAAAATATTCTTAAATAAGGAGGGGTTTCTAAAATCAAATACTTTTTAAAATTCAGGTTTGACTTCGATCAAAGCAAGATTTACAGCTCTATTTTCTGTCTTTTTATTAAACCTTGGAAATGTTCTTAAACCATGAAAGGCAGATTTCTTGATTGCCATTACTTCAAAAGAATAAAGCAAGAGAATTGACATGAAAATCTGTGAGGGACCAGTATTATGAAATCTTGAGTTGCAACAGCAACATGTGAAGTATTCTCTGCTCTCTTTTCTCATCTCAGGAAAACCTTTGTTTTCTGAAAGAAAAAACATATTTTGGAGGGGGGTGGGGGAGTATTTATAGCAAACAGAGAGAAGTAAAATATAGAGAGTGCAGTAGATGTGAGGAGAAAGACAATAATTTAAGATTTGTTTGGTTGTGGTTTTGTTTTTGTTTGGGTTTTTTTTTTGTTTTTTTTTTTAAATCTGCTTCCTTATAACCTGACAAAAATCTTAATCTTGTCACCCTCATAGAAGTTCATGACCAACTGAATCAACAACCTTCTGGAGAAGTAGGACATTGCTGTGTGGTCTTCCAGATTGATCAGATCCTTACTACTTTCACTCAAAATCTAGCAATTTCTTGCCAGATTTTCAGCAAAATATTTTCACTTTCCCAGTCAAAACAGTAATGTTTTGTAGTGGTGTTCCCCAGGGCTCAGTACTGGGGCAGTTCTGTTTAATATCTTCATCAGTGATCTGGACGAAGGGATGGAGTGCACCCTTAGTAAGTTTGCAAATGATATCAAGGTGGGCAGGAGTGTTGGTCTGCTCGAGGGTAGGAAGGCTCTACAGAGGGATCGGGACAGGCTGGGTTGATGGGCTGAGGCCAATTGTATGAGGTTCAACAAGGCTGAGTGCCGGATCCTGCATTTGGGTCACAACAACCCCATGCAATGCTACAGGCTTGGGGAAGAGTGGCTGGAAAGCTGCCCGGCAGAAAAGGACTTGGGGGGTGCTGGTTGACAGCCAGCTAAATATGAGCCAGCAGTGTGCCCAGGTGGCCAAGAAGGCCAATGGCATCCTGGATTGTATCAGAAACAGTGTGGGCAGCAGGAGCAGGGAAGTGATCATCCCCCTGTACTCAGCACTGGTGAGGCTGCACTTCGAGTACTGTGTTCAGTTTGGGGCCCCTCGCTACAAGAAAGATATTGAGGTGCTGTAGCGTGTCCAGAGAAGGGCAACCAAGATGGTGAAGGGCCTGGAGCACAAGATCGATGAGGAGCGGCTGAGGGAACTGGGGTTGTTCAGCCTGGAGAAAAGGAGGCTGAGGGGAGACCTTATCGCTCTCTACAACTACCTGAAAGGAGGTTGTAGTGAGGTGGGTGTTGGTCTCTTCTCCCGAGTAACAAGTGGTAGGACAAGAGCAAACGGCCTCAAGTTGTGCCAGGGGCAGTTTAGATGGGGTATTAGTAAAAATTTGCTCACTGCGAGGGTTGTCAAGCATTGGAACAGGCTGCCCAGGGAAGTGGATGAGTCACCGTCCCTGGAGGTAAAAGTCGTGTAGATGTGGCATTTAGGGACATGGTTTAGTGGTGGACGTGGCAGTGTTAGGTTAATGATTGGACTTGATGATCTTAAAGGTCTTTTCCAACCTAAATGATTCAATGTTTCTATGATTCTATACTGCACACTTCTTTAAGTTCCATGTGAGGAACAAGAGGACAATTAATCAAGCACAAGTTATATGTAAAATACTGTGTACCACTTAAAAATGCATCTATTACAGGTGAAGTTGTGACTTTTCATATCAAATTCATAAACTAAGTGATAACCATTCTAAACTATTTGTATGACATGCTTCTTTATATTTATCTGTTACATAAGTAAAATACTACATTGAGTGTCCTGATTGACCTTCTGGTGAAGGACAGGTGTAACTTGGGCTTATGCATCTTCCAGGCAATGAGATCTGAGCTACAACATGAAAGTGTATCCAAGAGTCAGACCCAATAGATTTTTCTGATTTCTTTCAAAGCTTTCTTTCTCACAGTAATGCAAGCTTGAAAGAATCTTACAGCTTCTGTCTCCAGTTTAGTCTACGTACAATTTTATTTCCTCTTCACCAGTCCTCTTCGCATTTCTCCCTCTCTCAGATTGTAAACTGTCTTTTCATATCATTAGAAAACAAACAAAATGCTACTGCAGCTTAAGCAGAATTTAGGTAATCTCAATCCTTATTTTAGTTCATTACACAGTTAACTAGATGAATGATGAAGGAATGGTACAATTTTCCAAAGCACTCCATATGGGCCTAATTCTTTACTTGACCCATATACAATTCTGACTGACCTCAGTGGAAAGAGGGTCCAATTAACACTAGAATTTCAAATCTCTTTAATATCTCAATCCAATACACCTTAAGACAACAGAAATTTGCTATTGTTTCTGATGGAACTGATATCAGGACCTCAGTGAAAATTGTCTTTTTTTCACAAAATTGCCACTGAATTGATAAGAGTAAAGCCAAGTTCCAACCCACAGAGCAGTATTACATAGATCGTTTACTCTATAAAGAGGGTTAAAACACTGGCAGATTCTTAACTTTACATGATTGCAGCAAGACTGCACTGATAGCTCAGCTCTCGTTTAAATCTGTATTTGATCATAAATGTCTTAGCCTGCAAAGGACATTTTGTTTAACACAGCATTTACCAAAGAAATAATTGATGTCTTCTAATCCTGTTGTTATACTTCTTTTGGTTTTCTTGTGGAGACATCAACATAAATAATGAGATTCTTATCTTATATTAGTCATGATTAATTGAAGACAAAATATTATAGATTAACCAACACCTCATTTATTTTGTAGTATTGCTTCAAATTATGAAAGAAAATGCTCCATTTATTATCTATGTCTTGGGAATAAAACTTCTGAGGAAAGGTAAATACACACACACACACACAATCTTGAATCATGCTGAAATTATATTGCAGATATAATTTACAATTATTGTAAACACAGTGGCTTATTTGGAGTATCTCAGTAAAATTACAAATAAATAAGTAATCATAAGACGCTAATGTTCCTATTCCAAACCAAGTCCAGGAAAAATATCTCATGTAGCTGCTACTAAAAATATATGACTCTGTCTTCCTCTAAATGCCTACTTGTCTAAAAAGCTTTATCTGGTCTGCATTTTCAAACAGAAAGGAATGTCATTCACAAAACATGTTTGCAGAAATCTTTCAAAATCTCTGTGTCCTCCTATGTTTCTGGTTTTTTTCAATATAGCAACAATAATTTAACAGAAGCATGAGTAAAAATAAAATTAAAAAAACCCAAACACTATTGCTATATTTTCTTGTTTCATTGACTTAGAATCTACTACATTTTTTGGTCCTTTCTGACAAGAATTTTCTTCCCAGTATTATTAGCAATTCATTTTAATTGCCAATTTAATTGATCACTTTACCTGTATTTATTCTTTCTCGTTAGCCACAAGTTTGAACACAATAGCTTTCCAAAAAGCTCTTAGATAGTCTGTCTTCCATGGTCCTAAGCATACACTGACATTTTTATCATTTGATCTTCAAAACCTTTTGCAATTCCTGTTACAGCTTCTTCTCTGCACATAATTCTACAATATTGGTCCCAAATGTAAAGTAAAAAAGTAAATCTTCTGCAAGGATGCTTGGTGGTCTTTTGTCCTTCTTGAATCCTATCTTACTAAAATTTACCACTTGCATAGCTGAAGTTCCTTTCTTTTTTTCACATTAGTTGCTTGGAGCAATTGAAATCCGTTCCTATTCTGTATCCTTTTAAAATTTCTTTCCTTATCCAATTGTTAGAAGTAATTAATGTGCCCAAGAAGTTGCAGCATGTACTCTGTTGATGTTTGTGGTTATTGATTCCTGCATAAAGCTTATTCAGTATTTTCCTATGGTTTCAGTACTGTACACTCATGTGACACTTCCCAGCATTGCAGTGCAGTGTACAAGCAATGCCAGTGATTTAAAGAGGCATTCTAACTTGCTGCCTGGAAATTATCTTATGATATGCTAACACATGTGTTTAAAATCTATCCAAACCTATAAGCATAACGATAATTCACTCCTCTTTTCTTTGGTAGCTGGTAGATCAAAAATATTTGCTTTTTCCTTGGGCTAGCTAAATTTTCTTAATTGGCCAGAAAAAGAACTTAACAGAAACAAAGAATTCCATCTGGCAATTGTTCCTGCTGTTTGTATTTCATGTTTTACTCATAAGCACATGAACAATCACCTGTAAGGGGTTTTAGTAATGTGAAAACTCTTTTATGTTTGTATGTCAATATAGTAAGTAGGAAATTAATAGTTGCCAAGGAATAAGGAGAAGAGGACAGAGAAAATTTTTGCGTAGGGTGGGATGGTAAGTGTAAACAATGAAAGGATCCTGGCTAGGGTATGGTTTTAGTTTTACTGAGTTCAGTGGTTATGCAGATAATTTTCTTTCTGATAGAAAGATATCTGATTATCTAAGGAACAGAGCAAGTAATGTGCTTGTTCTTCCTGGTAGTTGAATGTTTTAGGCAGATGAGTAATTTTAAAGGAAGGATGCTGTATTATTTATTCAGGATGTTAAAAGCCTAGTGACTTTGTGCCAGAAATTGCTAAATTATAGTCTTGAAACCAGGGTAATTTAAATTATAACTCATCTCATGATACACATTTTGGCACATGTAATTCACAATGTATCCCACAAACAATCTTTATATATCTTGATTTAAAGTAGCAAAAGAACTCCCTTATTGAGTAATTATAGAGCAAAGAATTAAAGAAGCTGTAAAACACAGAGAACCATATTCCCCATACGAACTGAGCAAAACTGGCTGAAAAACTGTAAGTAAAGAGGGCAGGGTGGCTGAAACCATCCTTGCTCTCTAGATATTACAAGGGAATGGGTGGGTTAGGAAATGGCAAGCATATGGGGTAGTGGAATAAAATTTTAAAAATTTGCATAGTGACATAAGGTACAAATCTAAGGATGTGTAAATTCTTTATTAGTTCGGTTCCTCTTGTTCCTCTTACAAATTGTAAAAATATAAGAAGTATTTGTGTATGGACTGGTTAAGTGGACAGTGAGGTGGATTGGAAACTGGCTGACCTGCCAGGCTCAAAGGATTGTGATCAACACAAAGTGCAGCTGGAGGCCAGTCACTCATGGTGCACCCCAGGGGTTAAGACCAGGGCCAATACTGTTTAAAATCTTCACTAATGAGCTGGATGATTGGACAGAGTGCACCCTCATCACGTTCACAGATGATACAAAATGGGGAGTAGGGAGTGTGGCTGATTCATTAGAAGATCTTGCTGCCATTCAGAGGGACCTGGATAGGCTGGAGAATTGGACAGAGAGGAATTTCACAAAGTTCAACAAAGGGAAATATGCAGTTCTGCACCTGGGGAGGGATAACCCCACACACCAGTACAGGCTAGGGGGCTGACGAACTGGTCCTAGTGGAAACCAAGTTGAACATGAATCAGTAATGTGCCCTTGTGGCAAAGACCACCAGCCTTCTAGGATGCAACAGGCAGACTGTTGCCAGCAGGTCAACAGCGTTGATCCTTCCCTTCTGATCATCACTGTTGAGTCATATCTGGGGTGCTACGTCCAGTGCTGGGCTCCTCAGTATATGGGAAGACATGGACACGCTGGAGCAAGTTTAGCCGAGGGCCACGAGGGTGATGATGGGACTGGAGCAGTTGCCGTACAAGGAGAGGCTAGGCGAGCTGGGACTGTTCAGCCTGGAGAACAAAAGGCTCAAAGGGTCTTGACAATGTGTATAAACACTTGATGGGGGCCGGGAAGGAGATGGGGTCAGACTCTTCTGACTGGTTCCCAATGATAGGACAAGAGGCAATGGGCACAAACCAACATACAGGAAATTCTATCTGAACACACAAACCCCCCACTTTTTCACTGTGAGGTACTGTGTTTTTCTACTGTGAGTTTTTTCAACCACTGGAACAGATTGCCAGGAGAGGTTGTGGTCTCCTTTCTTGGAGGTACTTGAAACTTGACTGGACAATGTGCTGTGCCACCTGTTCTGGTGGGCACTGCTTTGAGCCTGGGGATACAATGAGACGGTCTCTAGAGGTCCCTGCCAACTTCAACTCTTCTGAGATTGTGTGATTCTGTCATTTGAAGACTTATGCATGTATTCCTTGGAAATAGCATGGAATGGCATTGTTATTTAGGGATGCTTACTTTAATATGAAGGCTTTTTTATATATTTGAGTTTCTTCATAGTTTGTGAGGAACCTTTGACTAGCAAACTAAAGCAACGTTAGTCATATAAAAACTGCAATGTTTTTAGTTCTTAGATATTTTCATTGTCTATTCAAATCTTGATTGTTCTAATAGATTTTCTTTCCCTCTAGATTTATGGAAGGCCAGCTGTGGAAAAGCAATAATCTACTCCTTTAATTCTGGAAATCAAATTACTCTGTTTTGCTCTGCATAACAATGTTATTGAGACACTGTATAATTGAAAAATGTTTGGTGTGTTAGTTAACCCTGGCCTTGCAACATGCACTCTTGAAACAGTGATTTATTCACAAGAATCCCAGAGTCAGTAGACTAGGCAAACCTCCTGCATCTGGGTACCAAGATAAATAACATGACATGATATATTTAGAAAATTATAATATAAGCCAGGAGAAATATAAATAGGAGGGGGATAATGCATTCTCTTGCTAGGAAATTATGGAACATGGAGGGTCACTGAAGAGAGAATTTGAGAGAAGGCAGGGAGATTTTTCTCATTGTCCCCCATGAATAAATCAATCTGCTGCAAGATTGAATATTTCTTCTGTGATTGGCACTGCACATTCATTCTTTATGTATACCTGTATTGTTACTGTTGTTAATTCATACAATGTATATTTTAGAACATTTAAGGATGAACTGCAGTTTAGGTGAAGAACTTCTCAATGAGACATAAGCATTTGATAGAACTGTTTACTATAATAACAAAGTGGTAGGCTGGCATGTGTAGAAGGCTCCAGTGAATCTATGCCCCAAGTGCTTGAAAGCCAAATGTCTTTAAAAATGCTGAATTTGTACAGACACCCCAGTTATTGAAAGAAGTTAAATACCTACTTTACATCAACCGTGAGCTTATCAGGCTTGCTAAATTGGAATGGACTTGTGCTTTTCTGCATCTGATCACAAGTTTTGTAATGTCTCTTCTGCACACATTTTACATTTTTTCTTTAATAAAGAACATTTTGGAGACTGTTAGTTTCACTATCTCTTTCCTCCAAGGAAAACAGGTCCCAGCAGAAAGGCAGTAAAAAAATATTAAGAAACCAATTATAGTTCCTGTACTGGTTATTGTTTTTTAACTTCCATTTTAATGCTTATCTTCTCTATCTAGATGCTTTTTTCTTATCTCTAGCTGCCCGTTCAGCAGCTGTTGGTAGCCTAACTGTCACTTCCTATTCATTTTTTGATGAGAAACTTAATTTTGAATATTCACCAATTCCATCTAAATGTTTACATAATAGCTTGCTACTAATTAAATTCCCCTCTCTTGGACTCTGCACTCTGACAGTCTCTTTTCATTTTCCCCTTGGTTGTCTCTTCTGCCATTCTCTGCCTTGGCTGTATGCCTGGAATATATTTTCTGCTCGGGTAGAACCTATCACCAAACTCCCCAAAACACTGTGGGACAGAATATGAGTCCTCCACTTTTTTCCCAATTAAAATAATCAGAATGGAATGTGCCCAAACATACTCATAGCTTCACAGCCCACCCATTGACTTTGCATCTTTGTCCTCTTCTGTTCATCTCTATCTCTATAAAAATCTCTTCAACAGTGGTCTTAAGTTTATAAATAAGCATGCTGAACTATGTGCAAACTGGTTTTAATCCCATATAGAGTCCACTCAATTTTCAAACTCTTTCTGGTGAGGAATATACTTTATAGCACAATGCAGAAACATCTAAGCAGTTTGAAAGATACGTAAATGAGATCTAACAAATTTGATTATGATACTTGTAAGGATGGAGAAGAATAACCTGTCTTCTGTTCCATTCTTACTGAAACTTCAAAAATTTTCATTACCTTCTATGAATTGTAACTTTTAGTACTGCTCACAAATGGTTCAGCATTTCCCATTAATCAATTAAAAGACCATTCCCCTAGTTGTCCCATGCACTCGCTGGTTTTCTCTTTTGGATATCAGGAGAATAACTAGATTTGTCAACCCAAAAAAGGAAAAGGCACAAGTACTGCAAGATCTCAGGAAACCATCACAACAGTGGTTCAGTATTGCCACACTGCTGTTTAGTTTCCCTGCTGCCGTTCCCTGTGGCTTTCCCTTCAGAAGCTGTGTTTTGCAGATGGCTTTTAGTGGGAATTGTCTCCTATGATAGCAGATTGGGCCTAAATCTCTTGTAGGGTTGAAAAGTACCATACACATTACAATTAGAGTGCCATAGCACACAACCTCCTCGTTAACTTTGGATGATAAAATTATTTTTACATGTACCATACGCTTTTGAATACATTTTCAGGATTTTAATATTTAAAGAGCACTTCCACTGTGACACATTAATATACTTTGAATTAGAAACTCATACAAATTTCATTAACTCTTGTCAAAATTTTATCAACAATTACCTATTCTTTGCTGCAAGAGAAAGCTTACACATAAACTTTTACACTCTAATGTTGTGCTTTTACACAAACATGTAAATTGTCCCTTAAACATCCATGAACTCGCAGTAAAGACCTGAGTGGAATAGATTAGTGTAATCATAATTTAATTAATCTTGAGACAGAAATTTATTTAAGCACTGAAACTGTTCTTAGTGAACTGCAATAAAATACTGCAGCCTTAACTCCCCCCCCACGTCCCCACCCCCCATGCTGGAGTGTATTTAACATTTGTCTTATGCAAGCATTTCTAAACTCTGTGCTGCAGCTTTGCTCTTATTCAAATCATGCTGACCCTGTCTGAAGTGGTATGGATAATTCTTACAAAAAAGAGAATGAGACATGAGAAAATTTCAATTTCAAAAGTAGAGATACTTCTGTTAGTTGTGCAATAGCTATTAAGAGCAACCGTTGTCCTCTACTTCTGTGGAAAGAGAAGATAATATTACAGGTAACCATTAATAGCAGGACTATTGGAGTCACGAAGATTTTGCAGTGCTCTTTCTGAGATGAAACTGGCAGCTTAGAGTACTCGGCTGGCAAGCAAAACAAGTGAGAGATACTGGTGTAAAGGAGGTATTGCCTACTCCTCTGAGCTTAAAATATCAATGGTGAGGTCTTACATGTCAAATCTCTAATTGTATCTTTCCCTGTTTTTACTGTCTATGCTTTGGCTTTGCTGATGCAGAAGACAAACATGAGCCATCATTTTGGCAGAAAGACTGAGTGTTCTGTGGGGAACCAAGGGAGGAGAAAAAATGCACTTAATATTTATTGTAAAGATAGTCATATTCTTCTTTAACATGGCTACCTAATATTGTTGTGTCATCTTGCATGCCTTCTAAGGCACCAGTCTAATTGAACTCGTGAATTTTCTCAGTCCTGGTGTGAGGCTTTTCCATATACAGTGCACAAAGAACTATGTTCTGAAGAGTGGAAATTTTTACAAATGTCACAACACTGTGAAGACATAACAGCATACCATTAGGCTTATCTTTGCATAATATAAGAAGTTCATCTTATACTCACCAGTATACAAATAAAATATGGAATCATATTTGGCTAGAGAATATGACTTGAATGGAGAGATGTTGATCCCTTTGAATGGTATGTAGAAAGGTCCATGTGTTGGTGTCTTTGAATGTATAATTTTCTCAGCCTTTCCCTTTTGGAAGGGCTGGTCAGGAAGATGATGTGGAGGAGTCATTCTCTATACAAAGCAACAGGTTAAATAAATGGAGCTGTTCTTTGTAGTGAATAACAAGCAGCTGAGAGCTTGTGGGTAAGGATTAGAGGATATACCAGCATGGGGTTTGTGACATTTTTGTACACTTCTGCTACAGAGTGCTTAATCAAGAAGAGGAAGTACTGACATCTGCAGGAAGCCTCACTGTTGCAGGCCATGATTCGCATGGAGGGCTTTACCATCCTGACATATGCTGGAAGGACAATGCTGGGGGGACAAGCAATGTAGATTTCTAGAGAGCATCAAACATTATTTCTTGACACAAGTAAGTGACCTGTGAGCTGGCAGGGGAAGACTATTGCACATGCTATTTATGATTAAGGAAGGACTGATTCTTTCTTATTAAGTGTATTAAGGTCAACAGCAGATCTGACAGCAGGGACCAATGCTCCCAAGATAAGGGAGTTTAAGATCCTAAGAGAAGTGAGCAAGATGAATAGTAACATCACAAACATGGACTGCAGGAGAGAACATTTCAGCTTAATCAGGGATGTGCTTGTTAGGACCTCATTGGAAACTCCTCTGAAGAGCAAAGGTGCTCAGGAAAGCTGGATGATATTCAGGAAAGGCTCCTCAAAGCACAAGAATCATCGATTTTGATGTGCAGAAAGTCAAGCAACCATGACAGAAGGCTCGTACTGATGAATGGCTAATTCATGATTGAGCTAAATTCCAAAAAACAAAGTATGCGGAAGGAGGAAACAGGGATGTTCTCCTTAGGAAGAACATGTGCATGCAGGGAAGGAGTTAAGAAAGGCAAAGTTCAGCTGCAGCTGAAACTAGGGAGAGATGGGAAAGCCAAAGAAGGGCTTCTGAAAGTACCTTGTCAGCAAGAAAAACCCTAAGGAAAATGTGAGGCATTGAACTTAGTGACAGAGCACATGGAAAATGGTCATCTTTGCCTCCATTTTTAACAATTAAGGCTTGGTCTCAGGCATCTCAGGACCATAAGTGAACTGTCAGAGTCAGTGTGAGGGATGCACCACCCACACTAGAAGAAAACAGACTTAGGGAACACTTAACCAAACTACACACATTAAATAGCTGGGGGACGAGAAGGGATGCATCTGAGGATGCTGAGGAAACTGGCTGATACAATTATGAGACTGTTCTTCATCGTCTTCAAAAAGTCATGCCAAACAGGAGAGATTCATAGGACTGAGAAAAGGCAAACATCACATTCATCTTCCGGAAGGGCAAGAAGGAGGATCTGGGAAACCATAGGTTTCACTCCCTAGGAAGACTGGAGTAAATCTTTCTGGAATTATGTTTGTGAGTGACACCAGACTAAGGAGGTGGGGGAGAAGGTCAACAGACTGGAAGGCAGGACTACTATTTAAAGGCATCTTGACAGGTGGAGAAATGAGTAGATAAAACCCTCATGATGTTCAACAAGGCAAATGCCAAGTTCTGCATCTGGGATGAATAACCTCATATAACAGTATTGTTTGGCAACTAACTGGCTAGGGAATGGCTCTCCAGAAAAGAATCTGGTGAAAAAGAATTCAAATATGAGTCATCAGTATGTTGTTATAGTGAAGATGACCAACCACATAGTGGGCTGTATTAGCATGAATGTGACCAACAGGCTTGTGAGACCACATCTAAAGTACTGTGTCTAGGTTTGGATTCCTCAGTACAAGAAAGTTATTGACATACTGGCGTGAGTTCAATGGACAGCTACCAAGAAGGTTAGGAGGATGGGGCACAATGTACAAGGGCTGCGGGAACTGGATTTATTTAATCTTAAAAGAAGGCAAAGAGGGGATCTTATTTCTACCTACAGCTACCTTCTGTAAGGATATGAAGAAGAGCAGGCCAGACTCTTCTTGGCGGTGCAAGAGGGGCCAGCAGACACAAGTTGCAGCAAGGGAAATTCCAATATGATATTAGGAACAAGTCTGCACAATGACTAGTCAAACAGTGGAACAGGTAACCCAGAGAAGCTGTAACCTGGAGTGTGTCTGGGTGAAAAATGATAAAACAGTATCCTCAAAGATGCTCATTAGAGGGTCTCTGCAGTAAACACAAAGAGGAGTCAGAGAGAGAAGGAAATTTTACTGCATCTTTTTCTCTCCAAAGGGATATTATGTAGCTTATGTGAGATTTTTAACATTCAGCCTCAAGGATACATAGTACAGGTCTTATCTATTAATTACACTGAGGGAATTTCTCTAGTCTTCAAATGCTTTGAGTACCATTCAAGCAAAATAGTATTTCTATAGCTAACATCACAGTACAGCGGGTCAGCTGTTATCACAGGTAGACAGCTATGAAATAGCTACTGGGTAAGATACTGCCTTATCAGAAAAGGGGGATTAATTATGAAAACCATTGTAAGAGTAGCAAAAGTTTGTTGTCTGTAATTCTGCATTACACAGATTTACTTTTAACAAATAGGGGGTTACTTCGATGTTCTGAATCAGAAACCTGTTTTACCATATATTTCTCAGAAAATTCAAGTTTGCTCCATAGGAAACAGTACATAGACGCTGCAGGGTAGTCCTAAGTCTAGGGTAATTGCTATCCACATTTCTACCTGCAGAATTACCAAGGGCCAACTTTGGAGTGTTTCACATGGTGTTTTTAGAGGGAAACTGAGATACACCCAATGCTTCTTGAGTATATTTACTTTCCATCATGTGCTTCCAGATATCACAGCTACATTCATTAGGGTGATATCGGTTAGAAAATGTGAGTGAGATCCTTCTTCAAAAGTGCCATGATATTCTTACTTTAAGACATTTGGTCACCTCATCAGATCATTTATGCAGACTGCTGATGTGATAGGGATCCCAGAGGTACCTACAAAATTCAGAGTGCTTTAAGGACTTCTGTAATAGGCACGTTTTAGATCTTCCATCTGGGGACTGAGAAACAGAACTGATGGTGCACTGTGCATTGAGAGTCCATCTTACAGCACATTCATTTCCCTGTGCAAATGAGCCTTAATTTCTCCTTAATTTCCTTGAAGCCCTTGTAGCCTGCAGGGGAATGACACCACCAAGTAACAAGACATTCTAAATTAAGAAATGTAGTTGCCTCCCCATTGTCACTAAGAAAAACATCACCCTTGTTTTCAGACAAGATGGAACAGCAGATAAGGTTGCTCAAACCAGACTATGGCACTTCTCTTTTATTATGGAGTTTTAGTCAATAAATTATGCCTTGTCAAGTAGCATAAATGTCTCATATGACAACCATGTTAATTAATATATTTGGGTTTCTTTTTCCCTTAAGGAATCACAAAACCTTTAATGCAGCAAAACATGCATTTGTTCCTCAAATTACATAAATTTACATATTAAAGTAAAGGTAGTGGGCTAAGGTAAATAGGAGTGGAGAATTTTGGTTGCTTGACGTTTTTTGTTATAAGTATCTGTTTTCAACTTTGCCAGACTTTAACCATTTTGTTGCAGTTTCCCATCTGCTTGAGTATATCTGCTATACAGCACATTGTTTTAGAAAATTTCATCTGCTACAGTCTAACAGGAACAAAGAAAAGATGCTATGTTACTCTATTCTCTTGGAAGTAGATGTTTGGGTTGTTTGGGTTTTATTTGCTAGTAGGTGACACACCTGAAAACCAGGGTTTTTTTCTCGATATATTTATGAAAACAGACCATCTAGCCTGCCCAAGTTTCTACCGGTGTTTTTTTGTCAGTGTGAAAATAAAAAAGAAGAGGGATTAAGAATAAACGAAGCAAAGCAGAGGAATGGGGACAGGTAATTAGAATTCAGAGAATAAGCCTGAGTCCTAACAGGCAGTTTGTGTCCTAATAGGTAGGTAGGACATGGACAACAGGGCAAACCAAGCAGCCCCAACCTGAGTGAGAGAAGGCAGGATACTAAATCACCCTCAGTGGACAATGAAGAACGCATATAGTAGCAGTTTGGAGTTTTGAAAAGATATTATTCCAGAAAAGTTTCTTGGCTTCTGAAGTGAGAATTGTAACAGGAAAATACTCTCTTAGGTTGTCTGTAGTATTGTTTACCCATATGATAAGGACACAGCCGGCTGAAAATGGTGCTTAACCTCTCAGAAACTATCAGATTGCAATGCTTGTGAGCATGGTCCCCAGTAATCTATGTAGAATTTGAAAAGGTTATTTTAGAAATTAATATCTTCGTAGCTCATTTGTGTAGATTTTCAACCTATGCTTATTTTTAAGATTTATGGAATAATCTGGTACTTCTAAAGCAGCCTGCATAATAGCCTTACTTGTATATGGCAAGCCTCTATCATCAGGTTGTGCCTTGGTTTTATTACAGCTTCTAACAGGAGGTAGAAACAGATCTGAACATGAAGTACTCACAACCCATCAACCAAATGTATAATAATTGTCTTACATTCACTGAAATAAATGAAACAAACAAACAAACAAATACTACTTATATAAATAATCCTAGTGAAGTTGTAGGAAGAGGACACTGGAACTAGCTTTAGAAGGAAATTGAGTATGATTTTGCAGAAATAATACACTGAACTCCCCCTCCCCTCACCCGCCCCACCCCCCATTTTTCAGAGAGCACAGAAAAACATTCCCAGTGCCAGCTAGCTATATATAACTGGAAAAAAGCTCCTTGCACTGTCACCATGCATCTTCACTTAGTGTACAGGTAGGGATCTACTAAATGAACCCATACTTGTGTTTTCAAAATTCTTTCTATAATAACTTTAAGCATGTGCTCTTTGCACTATGAGAAATATCTTTTAATGAATTGTAATTAATTTGCTTGTGAAAGTTTTATCTGTTAGGTATTCTTTCTCTCCATTTGTATTTGTAAGTAATTCAGGGGAGGTTATAATAGTAAAACTCTTCAGATCTATATTTCACCATGGGTATTGTACACATTCAGAAAAAGAAGCATACATTTAGGAAATGGCCAAAGCTTCTGATTTAAGATAACTGATTTAGAGTCCTGAGAAATAAGAATATGATTCATCCCAAACTAGCAAGGTGATTTGTGTTGACTTATGCTTTGGACCTTTAACAGGATGCATTATGTCAAACGTTGAAATGGAAAAATTATTTTCTCTGCCAAATTTTACTAGTTTTGGCTGGGATAGAGTTAATTTTCTTCATATTTTCTCACATGCTATCATATTTTAGATTTGTGACCAAAACAGTGTTGATAACATAGAGATTTTTTCATTATTGCTTAGCAGTACTTATACAGCATCAAGGACTTCTCTGCTTCTCACACTGCCCCACCAGCGAGGAGGCTGGGGGGGCACAAGAAGTTGTGAGGGGACGCAGCTGGGACAGCTGACCCCAACTGAAGAAAGGGATATTCCAGACCATATGACATTATGCTCAGCATATACAGCTGGGGGAAGAAGGAGCAAGGGGGGATGTTTGGAGTTATGGTGGTTGTCTTCCCAAGTAACCATTACGCATGATGAAGCCCTGCTTTCCTGGGAAATGACTAAGCACCTGCCTGATGATGGGAGGTGCTGAATGAATTCCTTGTTTTGCTTTGTTTCCATGTGCAGCTTTTACTTTAGCTATTCAACTGTCTTTATCTCAACCCACATCTTCTCTCACTCTCACTTTTCCAATTCTCTCCTTGATCCCAGTGTGGAGGGGTGAGCAAGCGGCTGTTTGGTGCTTAGCTGTCTACCAGGGTTAACCCACAACACAAATGCACTTCAAGTACCATTATTTTCACTAACACTGAAATCAGTAAGATACTTACTATATAATCTCCCACATTATTATTCAGGTAGTATAACAGCACTAACTACTGTATTATTCCTGAAGATTCAATTGACTGGCAGTAACATCCCAAAGGATTATACTTAGTCAGTATCCAAGTGTTTATTTTGCTGAAAATGTTGTGTGAGGCCACCTTGTCCTTCACTAGTTAATGTGGTACTTCTGTGATGAATATCTGTTAATATTGAGCTTCTGGTTTCCTAAGCAACAGTAACCAGGTGAAAGCTTTCAAAACCTTCTTCCTACTTGCTTGATGCTTTCATGTAAAAAACATTTTTTTATTGCAAGGAACAGGACTCAGGATGTTGTTGTTTGACTGTACTGATTAATGAGTTACAAAAGAGTTGGAGGTTTCAGGGTATAGATACTGAAAATATTTTCTTCAGTTTTCATTAATACTAGTATATGCTGACTACTCTAATAAAAATTAAATACTCTTTTATATATATACACATACAAGTCTCAATGCAAAAATAGTACTGAATTTGGATTGGTTTTGGTTTTGGTTTCTAGTCTAATGAAAAATTGCAAGCTACTCTTCAGGATGTGAACAATACCTGTTTGAATTACTATCACCAAAGAAGATCTGAAGTTTGCAGTTAGGTTCTCATCAGTATTGTAGGGACAATCAGGCTTGGATTCTTGCTTTATCTCATCAGACAGACCAGGGAGCTGAAAATAGATCCCACTACCCAAACTACTATTCTCTAACCAATAAAAGGACTCACACATTCTAATTTGTTCCTATAGACTGATTATAATTTTTTAGATTGCAGTTAGGAACATATGGATTTTTATTTATTTTGGGCAAAAGCAGAATTTTGCCTTAGAACCAAAACTAAATAAAACAAAGAAAATCAATTTTTTTTATTAAAGGAAAACATTTACTTCAGCTAGAAATAAAATATTTTTCTATGTTGTCTAATCTTTTTCCTCACTTTTAAAAATCTTATTTTTAATTTTTATCTTTAATTTAAGACAACTTTTATACAAAAAAAAAATTGTTAAAAATTAAGTGAAAATACTTTCTTTAAACATTTTAAGACTAAAATATTGACACAAAATTTTTAAATTTTATAGTTTCATGCTTAAGGTGTCAGGAAGATGCTGGTTGAACTTTTTTATTTATTCAAAAGATTTGTCTTTCAACTAGGTTATCAAGTATTTTTGATCTTGTTAACACTAAAAGTTTTACTGAGGAAAACAAATGTCAAAAACTTGAGAGGCTATAAAATAGAAATGAGCATTGAAACTAAAACCAAACTCATTAATTCTTTGACACCTATATAAGTGACATTATCTACTGTACCAAATGTTTGGAAATTAAAATCTGGAGTTATTTCACATCTAGGCAATCTACTTGTGTCATTTAGAATAGTTTTAAAATACCACATTTTATGGTAGACACAAACATTGTTTTAACATTATTCCTTCTCACTTTAGCTCTGAAAAATTTCAGAAGAAAAACTTGATTGTCATTTTTTTGGACAATATTCATGATGAAAATAGTTGTCCTTTTTTTGGGAGAAAAGAAAAAGGACTTGGGATGAAAGGGTCTGGTACTGTGATGTTGAGTCTGATTTGACCCATCTAAAAACCTAAGAAAGCAAATGCTTCCAAAGGCCAGACTGTACTGGGTCTGGCTGAGATGGAGTTAATTTTTTTCACAGCAACCCATGTGGTACTGTGCTTTGTATTTGTGACTAAAACAGTGTTGATGACACACCAATGTTTTGGCTGCTGCTGAACAGTACTTGCACAGCATCAGGGTTTTCTGTCTCTCAAGCTGCCCTGCTTCTCACTCCCAGTGGGTAATGTTGCGGGTAGACAAGAGGTTGGGAGGATACTTAGCCAGGACAGCTGACCCAAACTGGCCAAAGGGATATTCCATACCATATGGTGTCACGCTCAGCAGGAAAAGCTCAGGGAAAGGAGGAGGAAAGGGAGATGCTTGTGGTTATGGCATTTGTCTTCCCAAGCAATTGTTATGCATGCTGAGGCCCTGCTTTCTGGGAAGTAGCTCAACACCTGCTTGCCGTGGACAGTAGTGAAGGAATTCCTCTTTTTGCTTTGCTTGTGTGCACAGTCCTTGCTTCCCTATTAAACTACCATTATCTTGATCCACGAGTCTTCTTGCCTTCCTTCTATTTTCTCCCCACCCTGCAGGAGAGTGGAGTGAATGAGCAGCTGATTAGGTGTTTGTTGGCTGGAGTCAATCCACCACGCAAACAAAATATGTGGAAAAAAAAAATTATTTCTCCTATTTTTATATTCGATTCTTACAGACAGACCGACAAAGTCTCACTGAAATCAACTACAGAGACTTGATAAAGTTGCTTCAGGATTAAACTGTTTAAAATGGAGGAAGGAGTCTAGCTGACTTCTGGCCATAAATCATGGAAATGTTGGCATATGGAGAGAGATAGTTAATGGGGAATGCTAAACAAGTGTTTGTTTTTCAACTCATTCTGGGTCTTAGATGTCTAGCTTAGGGTAGCACATTATGTACCTTCATGCAACTGAAATCCAAAACTTGAATTGTCTCCAAGCAGGGCCGCTGTTCTGAGCATTTAACCACACTTCAATTGCTTTGAAAAATAAGATAATGAATTCTGTCAATTTGGAGTTCTTTGTTGCAAAAGTAAATATTTTATGATCTTGGAGCAGAGTATTCATGGTATTGCAATGATGTTACTAATAGAAGTTCCATAATGCTTTTGAATTTTTAGAAGGCAGAAAAGCAGGACATGAAGTGAGTTGAATTTGAGGGGAAAAGAAAGATGGTAATGGTAACGTTACAGGTTCATGATGACTTGCATGGGTGGATTGATGGGAAAGTGTAAGACTGTATAGAAGACCATATTGATCTTCACACTTTTCACAAGTTTAAGCAAAGTTCAAAAAGCGCTGAAAATGTGACCTCAGAAAATGGGTTATGGAATTTAGAACTGCAACGCCCATGTATTAGGCTGAGGTCATCAGGTAATTACTTATGCAGGAGTTCAAGCAGTATATGTTCTTTTCTGTCCTCTTGTGACTGTGAATGCATTTATCACATACTCAAAATAAGAATACTGTTTGCCACAACAGGTGTATGTGCATTCATATGACAATGGCTAGACGTATTTTGGTTATATGGCAGTGGTTTTCTAAGTAACGTGGCAGAGGTGACACTTTAGGAACAAAATGACAGAGAGTACACTCAGCTTTTCCCAGTCTCCTTCATGAACTATCTCTAGAGAGATGCTATGCTTTATGTCACATGAATTGTTTTGGCAGGCCAGATCTAGCTACAGGTGCTAGGCTGTGTGCTTAGCTAAATGATCCCATGTATCACACTCAATTTGAACATAATTACTTCTGAAAGGAAGATATTTAATTCTTTCCTATTTAACAGCTTTTATTTCAGAAATCTCATCACTTTGGATTGGAACTATTGAGTACCCATGTAAGTTACTTATATGTTACTCCTTCCTGGCCACATGCAAGATGAAGCTAAGATCTCAGAAGATCTTTGCTGCATCATGTTTTCAGAACACAGAATATACATTCAAAATTGTTTATGGGAGATCTGTTATTCTAAACCAATCAGAAAAGTATTTTCAGGTTTGTTCACCGGTAACTTCAGGCAGTTTACAAATAACTGTCATTGATACTGTAACCAATTCTCTGACTAGTGAAGTCAAATTTTTTTATTGACTTCAGTGGAAATGAAAGAATACCAGCTGACAAAAGAATCTTAGCTTTTAAATTTAAATATGTCTTCAAAATAAATATTTAAATAATTTAATATATTCCTTCTTAAAAGGAAGATTCCATAACTTGGACTTTGAAAGATTAGAATTATCATTACACATAAAACCAACTGCCTTATGAAAATAGCTCATCAAGATAGTATTAATTGCTGTGCAGCTACAAATTCAAAGTCATGAAAGATAGACAGCAATATAAAAAGCTTATCCAGTTCAACAGTGACCTTTCGAACTGGTGTTGAAAGAGTCATAGGAATTGTCTCATAAAAATTATGCAAATCTGTCACTACTGAAGTTTTCTGTGTTTTATGAGAATTGTATGTGATTTTCTCAAATGAAGGGGAAGAAACAGCAATTCTTTGCAGGCTTAAGGACAGCGTGGTGCATTCTTCAGAAGAGCAATCAAGAAAGAACAGTGAATGACTGAAGAGTAAAAAACTGGTTTAAGAAATAGAAAACCTAAGAAGAAACACAGACACATATTTCTGAAAATGCAACACTTAACAGCTGCAGATGCCTTGATAATAATAATTTATGAGATTTTTTTCACTTTCTTACAAAACAAGCTAAGATAGTGTTCTGTGCAAGAATAACAGGATTTTGTTCTTTTCCTTGTCTTACCAGCATATGGGCTGGAAGACCATAATTGCTCTTTCACAATGCTATCACATTCATGATTTGTTTTTAGCTTTTAATGAATTGTCTTATTCATGTTTGTATACGGATGTAGAGTTTTGTATTAATGTTTGTGCAGACAGGAGTTATTTCACCTACTTCTGCAGTGTGATTTTTTTGTTTAAGATTGAAAGTCAAAGTATTTTTTTAAGTAAGCAGAAGAATATTATCAAAATTGGAATTTAGCGGGTCATCAAGTTCTTGCTATAGAATGTCTGTAACAGATTCTGTCTGTGTCCCAGATACTCACATAACTGCAGAATCACAGACTGGTTGAGGTTGGAAGGGACCTCTGGAGGTCATCTGGTCCAAGTTTCCTGCTCTAGCAGAGACATCTAGAGCCGGTTGCCCAGCCAGGTCCATGTCCAGACAGCTTTTGAATAACTGCAAGGATGGAGACTCCACAACCTCCCTGGGCAATCTGTGCCAGTGGTCAGTCACCCTCACAGTAAAGAAGTGTTTCCTGATGTTGAGAGGGAACCTCCTCTGTTTCAGTCTGTACCCATTGCCTCTGGTCCTGTCACAGGGCATCACTGAGAAAAGCCTGGCTCCATCTTCTTTGCACCCTCCCTTCAGGTATGTATTCCTTGACTCTTCATAATTTCAAAAAAAATCTGATATCAAAATATAAGCATGGGTCTTTTCCAAAATTTTTATAACATTCATACATACAGTATTTTTCCTTAGTTATATAAAATAAAACCTCTCAGAGCTGAGAAGAGAATTTTGGAATTTAGAGTTCAGAATTCTGTAACTAGAACTGGATTCATATTTAACAGATTTTGGTAAGATTCTCAAGTTGATAAAAGAGTATATTCTACATTCTTCGGTGAATATTCAAGAGAAAATTAAAAAAAAAAAAGTAGAACATAACCCTGAATTTATTTTTTTTTTAATTGATAATAACATCCATGATCATCTTCAATTTGCTAAGAAAACCTGTATTACAGAAATGCCATCAGGTATTTAAGAATTTTTACTGAAAATGGTTCAGATGAGTACTTTTCATGCCTATTCCCATGGATAAGCTGCCCTTAAATGATTTCATGAAGATTTATAAATATCTGCTTCTGTATCATACTGCCTGCACAGGTCACAGAAGGAGAATTAAAAGCTACTATACAAAGCTATTCTCCACTAATTTGTCTTCCCCAAGTCATAATGCATTCACAAGAGAAAGATGTGGGTTAATTTTCACATTATTTTCAAAAATACTATTTTAGGTACTGTTCAGAATTTCCAGCTCCTAAGTACATTGGAGCAACATTGTGGGCTCCTACCCCAGGAAATGGGGCTTTTCACAACAGTGATGGATTTTCTTTTTTTTTGAAAAGGAAGGAGACCTCACAAACTGTAGAGGAATCCCAGTGGTAAAACACAGAATGGCCTTTTAACCTACAGGTGACCATCAACAAGAACATCTGTTCGTGGTTCCCAGTCACAGAGGAAGGATTCCTATTCATATTCTGCATATCTGGTAGCAGAGCAGTGTGGTTTGCATCTAAATGTGTGAAATTTTGTTTCATGTTTTGCAATTACTGATCATACAAGAGAATCTCTTCAGAATTGCACACTGGGGTCTGGTTGAACATTGGGCCCTTTGAGATGCTAACAAACTGCTAGTGGAAGCTATTACAGCTGGATACATTGTCAGACAGTTAGCACATTGTCAGGTACTTTACTCATAAAGGAAAGCCCATTATAGTTAGAATCTAATTAAATCTAATTTTTTTATGAAATGACAACAAAACCTCAACTCCACAGAGGAAAGAGCTGTTCATTATTTGGATATTAAATACTGCAGCTGTCAAAAGGGTTAAAAAGCAAATCTTAGAAGAATTCCATATCTGAAATAATTAAGGCCATGGTTTAAATAAAGGTACTTACTTTAAGATATGCAAATTACATTATAGTTAATTAATGGCTATTAATAAGAAAGTGAAACTATTTTTTTCTAAATGTAGAGTTGGAGTCTATAATTTCTTCTGTGTAAGAACATGGTCTGATATCTTTATTGGACCTTAGAAGCTGGTATTGGCTGTAGTGGATCTTCATCTCCTTCGGTCAAGTGGATGATATAGTAGATTTCGAGTTCAAATAATCTTTTAGTGAAATATTATGTTATTGTGAGTTGGTAGTCTTCTGACAGATGTCTCTGTTCCTTTGGCATCTATTTAATGTCTAACAGGAATATTTCGATCTCACTACCTAACTCTGAGGACAAGGTAAAGGAAGAGTGCTCTGGGATCTGGGCTTTTTGCATAGTCCTATTATACATGCTTTGGCAGCTGTTGGTGTAATAATTTCTTCTATACTTTCTACGATTTATCTTTAATGCCATTGGGATGGTGGCCCCTTCATGGGAGGTGTGGCACTTGACACAAAGGAATCATGAGATGATGAGATAGGGCAAGGCTGGACAGCTACACTGGTAGTGTCTGCCAGCTTCTAAGCGGTTATATCTCTCCCAGAATGTAAGGAAGGGTTTGGAATAGATGCACAGAAAAAACATTATGACACTTCTGTGGGAGCTGTGCACTTGGCTTTTTGAAAATATGCCCCCAAATATGTGAATTTTAAATATCTAATATGTATACAGAACCCTGTTGTATAAACTAGGAATGATGAAGAAATGGCTAGCAATTACATGAATGCTCTGTGGGGGATTTAGGCATGAATATGGTAATATTACTACCGAAATTCCAACCAGCCAATTGGAAAATGGATTTTGAAAAACAGCATTCAGTTTGTGATAATTGAAGCTTAAATCCTTAATGCTCCAGAAGAATTCATACTCCATTAAATTAAGTGCTCTACGGAAGCAGACTTCAGAAGCCCAATATGTAAGAAACATAGGCAAAGAGGAGACTGGACTTAAATATGTGACTTTCCAAAAGGTGTTACAATGGAGAGCTGCAAAGCACGTGCCACTGTTGAACTCTCTCTGCCAACCCAGTTCTGGTTACATGAAGCCTCAGAACAGAATACCGCTAAAGGACAGCATGCACACCTTTTGAAAATAATATAACGTCTCCTGTGTGGTCTCTGTACACACACAACCATTGATTATGATAGTTGGGAGTTTTGTTGCATATTCTGCTCAACAACATAATCCTTTACAATATTGGCACTCAGATGAAAATATTCTACAGTGTTAATAACTGTACTGAACAAATATGAATGGAAGTGTTCAGTATTAGGATTATAGTTTCAGACTCTCCAGATTTACATAGTAAAAAATTGGCTTGCTTATTTGTCTTTGTAGATATAATAATGAGAAAGTTCGTGTTTATTTTCTGGTGTCTTCTTTCTGGATGCTGTTGGTCCAAATATTGTCTTAGGCTGAAGAGTACAAGATGGCAGATTCCAAATAAAATAATCTGGTTTTTGCACAGATGGGAGCCTGCCCAATATCATGTCAAATCCTCAGCTTCTGGCATTTGCTTCTGCCCAGACTTTTTATTTTGATTTTTTAAAGTAGTTATGCCATCATGGGATAGCATTCTAGCTAGACCTATTTACAGACTGTAACTTGGAGCTTTGAGAGTTTGAAATCTCCACTTGCTATTCAATTCCTTCTATTTTAAACCTCATCAAACTTATTAATCAGAGACACCTAATTAAGCTTCCCTGTGTGTTCATCCAGGCTAGCATATTTCAAGTAAGACTTTTGTATTATTGCTGACAATTTAGTTTATTTTATATCAAAACTGTGGCCCTCTTTTGTACTTTCTGGCACAGCATGAACAGTCAAGACCCCGTCTTCACTTAGACCACATTAATTTTTAAAAAAATGATAGTTTGAGTTATTAAAGAAGGAAATACATATGTGCTACATGTGTGAAAATGATTTGATTAAACAGTTTTGGGGAGAAGTTTCATCTGACTTTGTATTATATGTCTACAAGGTAGACATCCACATCTGAGCTACTTGTCTGAAGTCCTTTTATAGTCAACACAAAAAAGGCAATTTTGAGATGTTATTCCTCTTATCATGAGGAAGACATTTAAACTGGGTCATATTAATTACACTCTAAAAGTTCCTGTTTCTCAACATGGTTAACAAAAGGAGTCTAGACAACTGACTCAGAGGTAGATGTCTGCATTCCAGACTTCTAAAATTAAGCATCAGATGACAACTTTGGCTTCAAAAAGACAGAAAGGGAATTGAGTGATCAAATATGTTGATTCTATCTGCCCAGCGTGCAGATTTTGCTACCGGTCTTGTGTCAACTCAATTATGGTCTGAAGCTACTCCCATCCATATTAAAACAGTGATGAAACTGCAACTTTTATAACAAGCACTTTTGTTCTTGTTCTTTTGGGAAGCAGGAGTAAACTGAACGTTTACAAGAAGATCCCATCTTTTATTTCAATAGTCTCTCCTTTTCATACAGTTCCACTATTACTGGTTCTTTCACTTTTCTGAGCAGGAGAGTTAAAATGCAGAAAGAAGGGTTACCAGTGTTTATGTTAAATATATCCCTTTTTTGGCGGGGGAAAACTTTCCTTTAATCGCCTATTCTGGCTGTTTGAAGATCTGATTAAGAAAGATAGGTGGTATCTTCTCCAAATTGGAAAAGACTAAACTTATCCTACTCTTCTTTTTGTATTTTTGAGAGAAAAGTAGTGACATTTTTCTTCCCTCCATTTCCATGCCCATGTGCATGCAGAAAAACTCTAATAGTCCAAACTCATCTGGCAATAAAAATTAAAAAAAAAACAAACCAAAACAAAACAAAAAAACCCCCAACCAAACCCTTACAAGATAGCAAACCTATCACACAAAGCTGAAACCTCAGTTCCTTCCTGTTTCTCAAGAAGATTTTGGAGGGCTCTCATCAGCATGGAATCAAATCCTCAGACTGCAAAAAGTATCTAAATCTTGCCTTAGCTCCATGGGAACCACTAGGGCTATGCTGCTTCTTTCTATTCCACCACTCAAACTCACCCTTATGGATTCATATGTCATTTGGATTTTAAAAGCCACAAGAGCTGAAGGAAACAGTGCTTATAAAATTCAGCGAGCGTCCTCTCTTATTACTCTACTAGCCTCCTCACCTGCCAGATTGGGGATAATGTATCTAGACAGGGTGTATGCTAGCAGAAGAAAAGCAGGATGAGATGTAAAGTGTGTAGGAACTTTCCAGGTGAGGAATAGGGTGTGCATGGCAAGAAGGACACAGAGACATCTCTCCAGACAAGCTGTTTTGCCTTCCAAAATGGGGTAGTTCAGACATAGCTTTTTTTGTTGTTGTTTTCTGTTATCTATTTTCCTGTCAACCAGACAACAAAAGTGCAAGGGCAGGGTGGAACCATATCTTCCAAATTAGCGCCTAATCTGTCCAATGAGAGAAACCAGGAACCCAGGGCATTTTGCAGGATGCCCCAGTGAATAAACAGTGTCAGATACAGGTTCTGGGTTTCAAAATCTGGGATGCAGAGAACCTGCCCTTGCTGCCTCCAGGCCCATTGCTAGAGAGCCATCAGCCCATCAAAAGTCCATCTCCATAAACCACAAGGGCACAATGCCAGACAGGGAACCCAAATTACAGACTTCTAAGGAACAAATGCCCTGTCTATGCCCCTCCTAGGACTGTCCTAGAAGAGTCTCAGCACCATTGTCCATCATGATGAGTCATTGGGACCAGACCTCTGTATCATCTTTTGAACTAAGAGGAGTTCCTGCCGAGGGGTGTGGGACACGGTATGGGAGGCAGGGAAAGAGCATTTGGGGATTGACAGGATTTATTAAGGCATGTTTGGGAGAGGAACCAAAAGCAGGAAAAGGGAGGGATTTAGGTGATATGGGAAGAAAGGAGTATGGGAAATAGAGGGATGAGGGAATAGAAGGACCCATTTGCATGTAAGCAGGGGCTGATCGGTACGTTTGCCTGGCCATGCCCTGCACCTGATCACCACAATCTGTTCTATCTCCTCGTTAACCTCCACCTTCAACTGTTTTCCAGTAAGGGGCTCTTCACTCCATGTGCACATGCATGTATGGGGTCTGTGGTGCCAGAGACTGGAGTGAGTGCAGGTGTGTGAGCGAGTGTGCGATCACTAGTGAAGATCAAGCTGAACGAGCCAGGAGGACGTGGCCTGGGACCAAGGGGGGGTGGGTCTGAGGGCCAGTTCTGGGTGTGCCTGTGTGTCTGTAAGGGTGAGAGGAGAGGGGGGTCGCTTATGGGACCAGGGAGTCACGGACACCTGCGTGCGTGTGTGTGTGTGATGGTCTGCACCAGCAACTGGAATGGGGCTGTGGCCTTGGGGGTTCGTCTGTCCAGGTGGCAGCCACAGGGGAGACTGGGATCGAGGGACAGCGACTGGGCAGGCTGGGTGTATGAGGACAGTAGCTGCCCCTGAATCTTGTACTTATATGTATACATATTCCCTCTAGCAGACTTCCTGCTCAGCCAGAGAGGGGAGCAGGATGAGGCCACTGCTGCTGTCTGTGTTCATGTGAGTGCTCTGTGTGTCTGTTATTTATGTGGCCAGATGTGTAAATAGGTATATATATATATATTCTATATAGTGTAAATTGTGTATCAGGAATAGGCACTCAGCCTTGCTATTGGACAGACCAGGGGACTGAGTCAGATTTAAAGGTCTTTTCCAACCCGAATGATTCTGTGATTTTATGATTCTATGAATTCATGCCTCAGAGATGGCCACAGAAGACCCGAGTTGCGTGGGAGGAGGTTCCCAACCATATCTGATCAGGTAACCTCAACAGCAAGAATTGTCTGAAACTATAAACATATTTTCTGTGTGAATAGCTGTCACTGAAAAGCCATCATTGAATGGATGATAGAATTTAAGGTTAGTGAGTAAGTGTAGTCTCTTAGTTCCACAAAGAGGCTGTCAGTCAAAAGTCCAGTTTTCATTCATTGAATTACCCTAGGGAAGGTTTTTTAAACTGTGATTTAAGTTTGGCCATGTATAAGGTAGTTACTGACCTGTCTCGTGGGAGTGCAATGAACTGGTATCAATAAAGAAGTTGGTAATCTTTGCAGGAAGGGTGACATCTCTGTATTGGATTAGAACAAAAGACAACGAGATTAGGTCTCATACTTTCAAGAGAGGTTAACCTCAAAACACGCACAGAATTTCAATAGATTTTGGCTGTATAACACCATTAAAGTTATTTGAGAATATTTCAGAGTAATCCAGGGTAATTTAAGAATAATTGAGAAAATTCACTAACTTCACCAGTGAAAGCTGCTCATAGAAATGGTATGTTGATTTTAATAGTTGTTTTATTATACCAAAATCAATTTGAATATCTAAAATATCTAAAAATGTAGCACGTAAACAACATGTAAATTCCATACTTTACAATGTCTGAATAAACAAACAAAAAGAAGGCAGCACAGTGGCATGTCTTAATCAGTGTGTCATCTTTTGCAGATAGGCCTGGAAATTTTTCTGGATAGTTTGTTTTTTTTTTTCTTCACTGTGTGATATACCTTTTAATAGGTTTCAGGTAAATTTCAAAGAGGACAAAGAAGTCCCAAATGGGGAACCCGAGTAGATGTTCCACATTTAGCACAGATTTTCAGCATAGCTTTGCAATAGTTATTTGTTATGGATATGCATCTTTTTCCCCAGATCTAAGGAAGTCTTTATTTATGTAACTACTATTCATGTGGTGAGTGCTGTTCCTCAGGGATTGGTATTGGGACCAGTGCTGTTTAACATCTTTGTCAGTGACATGGACAGTGGCATTGACAGCACCCTCAGCAAGTTTGCCCATGACACCAAGCTGTGTGGTGCGGTCGACACACTGGAGGGAAGGGATGCCATCCAGAGGGACCTGGGCAAACTCAAGAAGTGGCCCCATGCAAATCTCATGAAGTTCAACAAGGCTAAGTTCAAGGTCCTTCACATGGGTCGCGCCAATGCCAAGCACAAATACAGGCTGGGCAATGAGTGGATTGAGAGCAGCCCCAAGGACTTGGGGGTGTTGGTGATGAGAAGCTCAACATGACCTGCCAATGTGTGTTTGCAGCCCAGAAAGCCAACCATATTCTGGGCTGCATCAAGAGAAGCATGACCAGCAGGTCGAGGGAGGTGACTGTCCCCCTCTACTCCACTCTCATGAGACCCCACCTGGAGTACTGTGGTCAGCTTTGGGCGCCCAACATAAGAAGGACACGGACCTGTTGAAGTGAGTCCAGAGGAGGGCCATGAAGATGAACAGAGGGCTGGAGCACCTCCGCTGTGAAGACAGGCTGGGAGAGTTGGGACTGTTCCGTCTGGAGAAGAGAAGGCTCTGGGGAGACCTGCAAGAAAGCTGGAGAGGGACTCTTTGCAAGGGCATGTAGTGATAGGACAAGGGGTAATGACTTTAAACTGAAAGAGGGTAGGTTTAGATTAGATATAAGGAAGAAGTTCTTCACTGTGAGGGTGGTGAGGCACTGGAACAGGGTGCCCAAAGAAGCTGTGGATGCCCCCTCCCTGGCAGTGTTCAAGGCCAGGTTGGATGGGGCTTTGAGCAACCTGATCTAGTGGAAGGTGTCCCTGCCCATGGCAGGGGGGTTGGAACCAAATGATCTTTAAGGTCCCTTCCAACCCAAACCATTCTATGATTCTGTGTAACTACTATTAGCATGAAAATACCATTGCACTGTTGCACATGGTCTTACATTTTCCTTGACATTATTTTTAAAATAAAAAATATTTTAGGATCCTACTGTCCTGTATTCTAAGATGAAATAATTTTATATCAAGGGTTATGAAGATTTTTTTTTTTCCTATGAAGAATGAACTTTACTGTTTCCTGCTGTGACTTGTTGTGAGTCTCTTTGTATCATAAAAAGGACTGCCAGAAAGAGGATGGACTAAAAGCCAAAACCGAGTGATGCTTACACAGTACAAAGAAGAGACTTGGCAGGTCCTCAAGACTGATTATTTAAAATCTATTTTCCAGAGGATCTGATAAGCTGAATTTCCACAACCTGAAATGGACTATTACACAGAGATATCCCCAGGCACTGCTCATAGTCAACAAATCAAACAGATCAGGGCTTTTATCAAATTTGATCAACAAGCTGTAATCTCTTTAAAAATTTTCCAAACATGTTTAAGCATTTTTGCAAACCTTGTATAGTCTTACAGCACATGACCTTCTCTTTCTCTCCTTTTTCTTTGTGAAGAACTTAATTCAATTTTTCTGCTTAAAGGAACAATCTTGTAATTCAAAAGTACCCCAAATTAAGAGTTCTCTGGGACTCCAGCATCTGGAATCACTATTTGTGCCATAAGAGACAGTCAAATGATGAATGTCATGCAAAAAAGAAATTGCCTACTTTCAAATTACCTCTCAGCTCTCTTTTGTATGGGGTTGTTTAGTATTTTTGCCCGCCTGTCACATGATCACATTGCCCATCTGTCAGTCTAACTTGTGGTGGTTTCCAATTAAATTTTAAAGAGGTGAATACATTTTGTAAGTGGATGAGAGAAGCTCAACTTGAGAGGAAGACAGGGAAAACTTGGCCATTGTCAGTCCTCATTGGAAACAAGTGACTGAGCAAGTGGAACCTGCAGTCGGCTGATCAACCAGCATGCAGGAAGGTCAGACCCAGCCATGGCATGCTTTGCCTCCTTCCCAGGTGACAGACCAAAACACTGTGAAGGACACTCTGGGGAGAGGTATGGAAGCTTAGTGTAAATGCACAGGGAGCACTGGGGACGTGAAGGTACTGCTCAGGGGCAGTGGTGTGAAGCGTCATGAGAATCTTTGAAAAATTTGAGTTATTGCTATGGGTTGGTCTAGGAGAGAAAAGACAAAAAAATATACAAAATAGGGTTCTGCTCTTCATGGGAAAAAATTTGATTTTTTTTTTCTTAAAGACCATTATTTCCCTTTTTCCTTCATGTATAAACTTCGCAAACTTTTTGGGGCTATTTCTTCTTAAATTGTACAGTTTTTTTCTATCGTCTGTGGTAGACTTGCTTCTCTCTGTATTGACATAACTGAGATCAGCACTAAATATAGTATAATTAATCAGTTATGCCAAAGATAAATTTGGCTTAGTGTAAGGCTACCAGGCAGTGCACTGAAGAGCCCTTAAAGCTGATACAGATGTGTGTCACAGCACAATGCAGAAACACTGTTTTGTGTTTCAAAAACTGCTACCTTGGGGGTCCTTGCATCAAACCATATCGTGAGGCGTAAACATGTACTATATTTTGAATCATATTTTTTCTTCAGTTGCTGGTGCTCAATTTTTCATCATAGTCATGCCACTGTAAAGCATGTAAGGGCATTTTTCCACTGTGCTGACAATAGAAGACTCATATTTGTGGAAAATAGCAGAATTAGGAAGTATTTCTGGTATATTACACAATAAATACCACCCTTCAGGTGGCAGCTGCTTCTTTATAATATTACTTGTCAGAAGATGCTGTACTCTTTTCCCTCTGCAATTTTAGGATTGCTATTCAATGAACTCATAAAAAGGCAGTTTCACCATCTATAAGAAATATATTAGCAACCTGATTCCATTTCATAGTGCCCTAGTTGTCATACATCACAATTAATACTAATTGGCACACTTTTAGCAAGATTATAAAATGTTAAAATAGGCATGCAATATACAAACTTTTCCCCTAAGTAAATGCCTTTATCACCAAGACAAGGAATCCTCCTCTCCTCTCCTCTCCTCTCCTCTCCTCTCCTCTCTCCATACAGTCATTTTATACAGTTTTATGTACAGTGAAACACCTCCAAGATGAGGTCTGAAGTATCAGCTCCCTCCCGCTTTTCCTCCTATACAAAGAATAACTAGCAGTACTCAGTATTGATTAGTGATTGTGATATTGCCTGGAGAGGTACAATCTGTGGGGTTAAACGATTTCAAAGAAAAGGAGTTAAAGCCTGAGTCTTGCTTTATGACTGTTTGGGGAAGGCTCACTAAAGACCAGGTTATTGTATAAAAAGCTGCACTTCTTTTCCTTAAAGGACAGGAATGAGTCATTATCGGTTGTCTGAAGAAAAGACAGTGTGGCCTTATCTTCAAATTTATTACTTCCCTCTCAACAAAGAAACCTTCTTGCAGCCTCTGAGGGAGATAGTTCTGACTTCAGATCCCTAAGAGCAGTGCCTGAAGTGTGCATGTTGCTTTGAATCGCAATCCTAAGTTTCTTAACACTTTATAGAGGAAGACTATAAAGTGCATTAAGAGTTCTTGATTCTGCACCAAAGCCTAGAAGCCATATATTGGGTTTTGTTTCTCCTAAATTTTATGGCTTTGAGTGACCTAATCTTTGGTCCTCAGCTCAATTGACAGAAAAAAAGAAAGACTGGGTATAAAACCAGGATGTTTCTTGCCTTTTTTTAATTACTCACTATCTTCTTTACTGTATTTTTCAATACAAATTTAATTATTCTTTTACTGTCAGTGCATCTTTCCTGCCAGGAAATCTAAATAATTTACAGTTACAGAGAGTGTGCAAATGTGACCAAAGCAGAGAACTAAATTATTCAAATGCAAATCTCAGAAAGACACTTCTTATTTTCTGATTCAGTTTCTACAGCACTAGTGACACTTACTTAGAGCTCGTGTCTCTGAGTACCAGTGAGGAAAACAAGTCCATTTCAAGTTAACAAGGAACTGGACTTCATATATGGAGAAAATACTGGAGTTCAGATGTTCAGCAATATTTGGTACCATGATTTACAACGTGTTGAACTGAACTATAACAACCAAAATAATTAACTGTTCATCTGTAATGCACAATACTTTAGAAATAAACTAGGGTACTGCAAAGAACTTCATCCAGTGAGATAATGAGATCTCTGCTCTTGTTTGCTTCAGGTAGTACCTCATAATTAATATATGGCTTAGGAAATAGAGCTGACAGACATGAACTGGTCTTCAGCTACTAATTAAGTGTCTCATCCAACTGGATAAAATTTTCTACCACTAAAGCAAGGGCTAATTATTCCTGTGAAACCTGATGGTGGGATTTATTGTTTCTGATAGCAATGCTACTATTGCTGAAGCTACAAAAGATGGCAAATTCATTAATGCATAGAATTACATCCTGGGTTTGTATGAAATGCATTCAGCCATGTTTGGCCAGGACAGCATTTACCATTCATTATCAAGAAAATTTTTACATTCTTTCAGACACTCTAAAGATATTGTAACTTTGTTTTGACATTACAACCCAACAAACTCTCTGCAGGAAAATTATTCCAGGAACACAAAAAAGTGTTCAGAAAAATAGATACCAGATTTTATATACCCCAGGTTCACCTGCCTACTCAGTCTCAAGCCAATAAGGATCTTAATGGGAGCTCATCTTTGCAGGAGATCAGCCATTTGTTATAGCTGTTGGTGTGCTGGCTGCTGTTTCAGTTTGATTGCTCTGTTAATGTGCTCCAAAGGCACCTAACTCAAAAAAAGCAAAACCACAACAATTCTTCCCTTTTAGGTTTTTCTGCTAAAAATTAATTTAATTGAAATGTTGCAAAAGATGTGCATAGCAGTGCACTAGTACTTGGCTATAGCTCTGTCTCAATAGTAGACACTTAGGAACCTTTCCCACTTTGAAGTTTTGAAGGCGTACAAATTCTCTGCTCTGGCTCTTTCATCACCTTTGCATGGTAACAAAAACTTTTAACAAAACAGGCAGCCTTTAGGCATAAGCAGTTCACCTAGGCAAGGAGTAGCCATGAAAAATGTAAAATATCATTGTGTTACAATATAGCTAGCACACTGAAAAATGGACACCCCTCTGACTGAAGCAGTCACATACATTTCATAGAGCTTTTCACTGTTAAAAACCTGTATGTCTATTTCAGACACAAACTTATGAACCACAGTGTGTTTTGATTCAAGTATTAATCTGCCGTCAGACTGGCTACAATTGACATTTTCTAGCCAGCTTAGTGAAAAGACATCACAATCATTTCTTATCAGAGTAGAGCTAGTGTCAGGAAAGGCCATTATCAGTGATTACCTTTCTATTTACTTTTTTGTTTTTCTTTTTTCTTAAAGGCAGGTGAAGCTCCAACAAATGTTAGTTAGTTCATAGAATCATAGAATAGTTTGGGTTGGAAGGAACCTTTAAAGGTCATCTAGTCCAACTTCCCCTGCAATGGACAGGCACATCTTCAACTAGATCAGGTTGCTCAGACCCCCGTCCAACCTGACCTTGAATGTTCCCAGGGATGGGGCATCTACCACCTCTCTGGGCAACCTCTTCCAGTGTTTCACCACCCTCATCGTAAAAAATGTCTTCCTTATATCTAGTCTAAATCTACCCTCTTTTAGTTGAAACCATTACCCCTTGTCCTATCACAACAGGCCCTACTAAGAAGTCTGTCCCCATCTTTCTTATAAGCCCCCTTTAAGTATTGAAAGGCCGCAGTAAGGTCCCCTGGAGCCTTTGCTTCTCCAGGCTGAACAGCCCCAACTCTCTCAGCCTTTCTTTATAGGAGAGGTGTTCCAGCCCTCTAATCATTTTTGTGGCCCTCCTCTGGACTTGCTCCAACAGGTCCATGTCCTTCTTATGTTGGGGGTCCCAGAGCTGAACGTAGTACTCCAGGTGGGGTCTCACCAGAGCAGAGTAGAGGGGGAGAATCACCTCCGTCAACCTGCTGGCCACGCTTCTTTTGATGCAGGCCAGCATTCGGTTAGCTTTCTGGGCTGTAAGCGCACATTGCCAACTTATGTCCAGCTTTGCATCCAGCAGTACCCCCAAGTCCGTCTCTACAGGGCTGCTCTCAATCCCTTCATCCCCCAGCCTGTATTGATACCAGGGGTTGCCCTGACCCAGGTGCAGGACCTTGCACTTGACCTTGTTGAACCTCATAAGGTTCAAGTGGCCCCACTTCTTGAGTTTGTCCAGGTCCCTCTGGATGGCGTCCCATCCCTCAGGCATGTCAAACACACCACTCAGCTTGGTGTGGTCTGCAAACTTGCTGAGGGTGCTGTCAATCCCACTGTCTATGTCACTGATGTAGATATTAAACAGTACTTGTCCCAGTACAGACTCCTGAGGAACACCACTCGTCAGTGATCTCCATCTGGACATTGAGCCATTGACCACTACCCGCTGGATTCAACCATCCAACCAATTCCTTATCCACTGAATAGTCCATCCATCAAGTCCATATCTCCCCAATTTAGAGAGAAGGATGTTGTGGGGGACCGTGTCAAAGGCCTTACAGAAGTCCAGATAGATGACACCCATAGCTCTTCCCTTGTCCACTGATGTAGCCCCTCCAGTAGTTCTACTGTCCAGTTTGATATTGTTACCATGTAAACAAACTGCCAACATATAACACAACAAATAACTTGACAGAGTCATGTCTGTCATTGTTGCATAATCCTACCACTGGTATTAAAATTTGTCATGGACAGCATTTCACTTTAAATCTTGCTGATCTGCAGAGAAACCGATAACCTGCTAGAAAGCTAGAACAAAGCATTATTATGTCTAATAAAAAATACAGAAGTGATCTCATGGCCCATTTTAGGCAACTCTGGAAAAGCCTGTTTCTCTCTATTGACTGTAGAGGAAACTTACAGATATTATCCAGGTGATTTATACTTCTCTCCCAAACTGTAGAAGTACCATCCACTCCAGATCTCATGAAGACAATGCAAAGATTTTTCTTACCTCATTGGGAGGCAGTGAAACAATAATTCGTGAAATATTAAAAGCTTAGGAAAAGTTCATGAATGTTCATCCATATGTAAAGAAAATTAGAGCAGGTAAAACTAAGAAAGAAGTGAGTATAAAGAACTGTTCAACAGTCAGAGGAGACTGTAGTGAAGTTCTGGATAAATCTTTAATGTGTAAGAAGGACACTGTCAAAGAGAAAGGTGCTCCTACACACAGGGAAATCTGTCTGCTTTATTTTTAAAAGTAGGAGTTTGTGCATTTGCAGATAACTGTACAAGTATCTGAAATATATTATGTTAGGTAGTTATTTTTTTCAATTCCAGGAACAGTTCAGAAAATGTTTACTATTTATTTTCATATATTGAGAATGTATCCACATGCACATTAAAAAGTATGCAAATCTTTTAGAAACTCATTAATTTGAGGAAAAATATCTTAAAGTTAGTCAGTGTGAGGAGAAAGAGTAGTCATGAAAAAACAGTTTAAATGAAGTCAGAGATATTCAACCAAAGGTTAGAAACTCATTGTGTGGCTCTTTCATGCAAAGGTTTTTCCGGTAGCTGTTCCACATCTCCCATTGAACCGTGTGAGAGCCTAGAGATAGAGGTCTATTATAGGATTAATCAGATCCTACTACACACTGATTCCCAGAATATATGAATAAGCCTGTCGTGGTTCCTGTGACATTTAGAAAAGCTGCCAGATCATTGCAAAGTCTGTCCCCCTGAATTGTACAGGGAACATCAAGTTCTTTTTTATTTGAAATTGGGATTCATCTTACCTAAGCTTTTATTGGATATTATACAGCCATAGAAACCAAATCATCTTAGTGGGGGAAAAAAAGTCTAAACTGGACATATTTTATATCTAATGGAGAATCACTAAAATAATTCTGTTTGTAAAAATATTACTTGAATTTACAGATTCAAGAGAAAACATTTCCATACTTTGGTCCACTGCTGCAGTACAGATTAGAGGAGAATACTGTATTTAAAAATCACTGTCCATCAGGACAAGATAGCCAATAATCGCTTATTTTGATTCTTCATAATCCACCACAAAAGCTGTGCTGTTAGGAAAGAATTTTTGTAATTCAGCCATTCTGCACTTTAAAAGTCATAACAGAGAAGATGTATCTCTGTCAAACTAAATCTCTTGAAATACAGTAGGAAATAATACATTTACAAGAAAAGTGAACACATGAGGAATTCCATAAAGACGTGCTCTTCTGCTGTGTACAGATGGTCAGATGCTATTTATTTTGAAATCCATCATATATGAGCTGGTATGATTCAGCTTGTCAAATTACATTCCTGACAGGCTCAGTCTTTAAAGAAGTACTAAAGCTTATATAACAGCAATAATTGGTCAGCACAGGTCTATTTTCAGAAGCATCTGATGCTAACCAACTTTGAACAAGGGAGCATTTTGGCAGAAAATGATTGATCTCAGAAACCAGACTTAAAGACATATGTCTCTTTGGATTTAAGCTTATTAAAAAAAAAAAAAAAAAAAAAGAAAGGAAGAAAAAGAAACCCAAGCCCCCCCGCCCCCCCCAAAACCCAACCCACTCCAAATCAGAAAAAACCCACAACTTTAGAAGACTGAATTTTATTTTTTTCCTTAAATGGAATTAGAGATATTTCCCCCTCCCTTCAGAGCACAGTATTCAGAAGAATATCTGAGACAGTATTATTGTTTTTCAGGTGTAAGATCAGAGAATGCAGAGTTGTGCCTTCAATGGTGTAAGCCCTCCCTGAGATCCTGGAGCTTCCTGGAGATTCCAAAGGAGCATAACAGGAGCAATGTTTGCTGGAAGGACTCTGTCAGCAGAGCATGGAGGAAAACATCACACCACCACAGACTGAGAAAGAGTGTTCAACTGCTGTGAGCTACTATGACTCAAACAATGGGCTACTACTAGCCCTACAGATAGCTGTGCCCTGTATTCCTTCCTAAAGTAAAAAAATATAATTTTTGATAGCAGCAAATAAGGTGTAATGAAGCACTGATTTGTACAGCCATTACACACAGCTCACGTGGAAAACTTCCAGCCCAGCCAGCCTGCCTGTTCCAGCCAAGCCTTTCCAGTTACAGACTATCAATATCCCAATTGCCTTCTCCATAGCATAGGCATCTTCTGCCTATCTTGTGTTCATCTCTGTAATAACAGACACACTTCTGACAATACAACAGCCATCTTTCTGCCACATTTGGCTCAAAAATATAAATTGGCTCTGTAGAGGCATGCTTGGCACAGTTTACATAAAAATGTCTTCTATACATTTTAGTACCTAACAAGAAAACTTTAATTTGTAATGCTTCATTCCCATATGTCTATGAATGTGTCTTTATTTACTTATTCAAGGCACCATATATTTCTTAAGCTGCAAATTATATTTATATCTTCACAGTATTTAGCTTCTTCAGGAGAACAAAAGGCTGCATACATTTTGTGCAAAATATGACAGACATTTTAATGTTAATTTAAAAAAAAAAAATTAATACTGTTTTGCTACAGCGAAGAATTTTTCTTTAAGCAGAAGTTTCTGGCAGATTCCTATGATAATACTTCTATTATTTTGTAAATGTTCCTTCTCTGTCTGGCCTACACAGTGTATTTTTCAGGCTGATTTCAGATGGTTTTAGTTATGGTTCTACCAGGTTTTGGGAAATCTCTGTTTAGTTCAACATTTTTCTTTCTAGCATTCATTTAAGAAGTATGTGGAAATCTTTTTCCCCCTATTTTTATTAAACAATCTTAGTAGTTTTATTTGGATGTTTGCTAACAAACTTGTTTACTTTCTTTATAAACATACACAAATGCATTTAGTGAAATAACAGTCCACATTCCTAATTGCTTGTAAGGTGGATGCAGAAAAGTAATAATACAGGTCTGCTTCCACCATAAGTTAATAATGCGGGGAAACCTAACAAGGTGGTTAAATATATTTACTCCTTCCTTCCACAAATTTTAAATCTTAATAAATATACCTCGATACATATTTCAGGTTATTAGAAGTTGCTTGGAATGCCTACAGATGGACAGGAGATATTAATTTTAGTACTTCATACTTGCTAATATTGGACAAATACTTTTTCTTTGCATTTTTAGATTATGTACAATATTTAATTCTACATGCTGGAAGAAAAGATGGCAGTGCCTGGAAAACATACACTACCATACAGATAGACCATGACATTCAAAAAGAAGATACTGGGAAATTTCCATATCACATTTTTATTCTTTACGCTCTTTCCTTGAATGAGTACAGCCCCCAGCAGGATACCAGCACCACAGAATGCCTATTATAGCAGCAAATTATGGAGTCCTTAATAAGATGACATAAGAAAGAGGTCAGACTCGTAAATTAATTTTCTTCTTTTGTTGCTGGGGAATACAATAAATATCCCATGCTGATGCTTTTTCCATTCTACCTCTTAGTGCTTTCTCATAGGCTTCATGGTTGACTCTTAACTCCATTTTTAGTAACAAAAATGTAGCAGGTACATTGGTTTTCATTAGGCATTGACACTCTAATATTATTGTTGAGGTGTATCTTAATGTTTGTTTCAAAATACATAAAAATATTTTTTAATTTAGCCCTAAATGTTCAATTTATTTAATTATAGCTTAAAAAATTAGACATGTAGCCAAATACCTCACTTAACTGAGTTTTTAGAGGTTTTTTTTTTTCTCACGATAGAAATAGGGCTTCCAGGGTCAATGTTTGCCAGATGTTTCTATAAGCAGAGAATATTTCACTCCCATTGCTCACATGCTACGAATTATAAGAATAAGCATATTTAGTAATATTATTATAGGCAGAAATGGAGTTGTTTCATGCACAGCCTAATCACTAGGATGCTCTTTATTTGATTAAAATGTCAAGAAGCAAAGGACAAAGGCAAACAAATGGCATGAGATAAATAGCCATCTACCAAAACTCCAGGACTAATCAAAAGCTATTAATTTATATTCTCTGCCTCTGATCCTTTGCCCAGTTCACTTGACTAGCTTGTTAAAAGGTCCAGAGAAATTCTACAGCTAGACTGGTTGTAAATTGCACAACCATTTAAGCAAAGAGCCAGACTGACTCTCAGACCTCACGGCCCAGGAATGAGTGAAGCTGGAAGGTTTGCATAGGTCTCTAAAAAAGGCTAATAAGATTTTAGATAATATTGTAGCATATATAGATCATTTTTTGCTCAAAAATCTTTTTCTTCTTACATTATGCTTTCACTTAAGAAGATGTCTGGCTACTCTGCTCCCTCCAGATACAAAATCTTGCAGGGAAGACATTCTCTTACAGAGAATCAACTGGAGAGAAGCTGATCAATGGACAGTTTATCCTAGCCCAGTGGAGCCATAAAAGTTTGCCTTTTGCATAAGCCTTCGTGCACAAGGGAGTATACCCAGACAAATGAGGCAGGGTATAGAGGTATTAGGTCTGTAACTGTGGCATACTTAACGTCGATTGTAAAGTTATCCACACTTAACAAAGGGAAAAATGAAATGAATTCTCCAAATGCTAGTTCAATACTGGAGCTGACAAGATAACCCAGAAATCTCATGTTCTTTGTGATATAATCTTTCCTATAGGTTTTACTGCTTATCCTGTTGATAGACTTTGCTCTGACTGACTAAAACATCATGTAGGACAAGGATGAGCATGAAGTGTAGTTGCACTGAAAGAGGTAGAGGCCCAATTAGATATACTGCTGGAGTCAAAACAGATGCTGCAGCTGTCATGAAAAAAAGTTTGTAAGAGTAAAAGCATTTTCTGAGTAAATTGTGAAAAACAAAACAACAGGAAAAGAACTAATATTCCTTGTGGAAGCTGAAAATATTTCTAATTGAAGTGAAGCTTTCATGTTTTTTGCAGTCAATTCTTCAAGGACTCCACAAGGTAGCAAAATTATTACACCTTTAAAGCAATTTTAAGAAAATTTAAGTCATAGTTAATACAGTTATGGGTAAGTTAATTAAAACACAGTATCTACATTAATTAAAATACCAGACATAAAGTACAGAGACAAAATGGAGCAAAATTAGTCTGTCTGAAGCTAGTGGAATCTGAGGTGTTGTTTCTATAACAAAAACCAATTTGAAATATAAGAAGTACCAAATTATCAAAATCATCATCTGCTAAACTGTTACATTACACTTGGAATCAGTGTAAAATTTCTTATTCACTGTTTTGGGGAGCTGTCACACTGTTTTCCTGCTGTGTTCATGATTATGACTACCGAACAATTTTCAGTACTAAGCCTGAATTTTGCTGCTGTGTGCTTTATGTGACAAACATTCATATAAATAGGTTCATGATTGAAATAGTACCTTCCAAGTGATATTTCAGAACATAGCTAACACCTTATTTCTACCTTCTCCATCTAAACTGGCAGACTGAATGGGAGAGGTATTCACAAATGTTTTATGAGGTTGACAGTGAGTCATTGATGACTTTGCTTGCTTGCTCCTCAGACACTACTTATGTCCACACATGTGGGCTAGGCTTGCACATCTTTGTTCTGAGAAAACTAGTTTTACAAAATCTAGAAGAGGGATGTATTTATGCTATTTTCTCTTCACTTATGGCAGATGCCTATGGAGATAATGATAATACCAACAACAATAGAGCAATTTACATTTATACAGAAACTTCTACCACAAAGCACCTTACAAACTATACACAGGAATCAATCCACCAAATGTGACCTCCACCCATGGATTGAAATACAACAGTTCTTTTAACAATGCACACTCTCAGTATGACTGTCTTGAATATTAAAGTACGAGGCAGGAGAGTGCTTGTAACCTTTCATCCTATTTGCAAACTGAGCACAACATTTCAAAACTTGTGTGCCAAAAGACAGACTTCTAATCAATACAATGTGGTTTGGCAACCAGTTTCTCAGAAAGATAAAGCTTTCAGCCCTCTCACTGCTGTCAGTTATGGCACTCAAATCCTTCAAAATGTATGGTGCCTAATTTAGTATGCAAAGTTAGCATACAGCATTGATAATGGAAAACACCCGTGACTTCTTCAAGACATCTGAGCGTGGAACTGGGAGTGAAAATCAGGCATACTTACAACCCTGGTTCTAATTCCTAAGCTGTTATTGTTTTTTTGCAACATTATTCTGGACTACTTGCTCTAGAGCATGAGTATCATTTGTCTGATGTGATACCTCTTCAACAGGTAGCTGATACCACTTCATCAGAGATCCTTTGTAATAGGACTTATGTGTCTGCTCCATCTGCATTTGAGAGTATTTAGATAAATAGTAACATTGTCTTAAATAATACATCTCTCTATTTCCATCAAGCTACAAACATGTATTACATGATCAGGTAGAAGGTGTCTTTGTGGGTAGTAAACTTAATGCTACATGGGTAGCATACTCCTTAGAACTAATAAGACAAATTATTTTAAGACACTTCAGAACTCTTTACTGTTTTATAAACAAGTCTTTCTACCCTAGCGCGTAAAAAGAAACATGATAGCAGGGTGGCATGATGACATATTTCAGAGATAGCAGAGGTTAGCTTTGTTTGTCAGGAAAAGAAAGATGACTCTAGAAAGGAGCCCAATTTATTGCAATGGGAATTGTATAGGTGCCTGTTTCAGAAAGTTTCTTAAGCTGCTCAGTTGTTGGCAGCAAGCCAGAGTACTCTTTTTGTCCTTGAATCTCACAGCACCACAAAAGAAAGAAAATGAAACAGTTTGCAAATGATGTGCATATCACTTAGCAATGTCATAAAATAACAGGGTATTTCTTATATTGCTATAGAAGGAAAGGTTTAGCTCCCTGTAATTCTCAGGAGGTGATGGGGCTACAACAAAGCACTACGCAGACTTCATTCCAATCATACCTACAAGATTAACTGTGTGTGATGCATCTTTGTCAACTTCTCTGGTAACATCAATTGCATCTACAAGCTCATAGAGGAAATTCGGAAACCCTGTGTTGCCAAAGGGTTTGCAGAGCTCCAAGGCTTTTGATTCACTGTAAGCATTTTGCAAAGCAGTCCCTCCATCTGCTGTATCTGTCTTTTCCTTCTAAAAGCATTTCTGAATAGAAATGGCAGTTTGCTTTAAAATGTCCCAGCACATTTTCTAAGACACTGTACTGTTTTTATTGTTCCACATATAGGAGGATACCGCATTCTATGGGAAGGACTAAAGATTAGTATTCATTATCAACTAGTTCTGAAGTTCAAGTAAAAAGTTCCATGCTTAAGAAAACCCATTCTTTATATATTGGAATAAATGTGCTGTTCTTACAGCTATATGAAATGTTTTCTCTTATTCAGGAGCAGATCTTTTAATGCTAAAGGTCTAAAGCATGGTTTTCAAGCATTTTATTAATCTTGCAAGGACAAGAATACAGAGGGGGTTTTTTTAAACAATCTATTTCTAGACAAAAAAGTACTTACAATACTATTCTTCATGTTAAGTTTCCTTTTTTTTTTCTTCTTGATTGTCATTTCATTATATTTTAGGACTCACTGAATGGGTGATATTTTCTGTTTGACATGTCTGCTGGTAGAGAATGAGTCATCCATGCAGCCTTCTGTCTCTTTTAGGTGACAACAAATACCTGTGGTGACCCCCTTGTGTGAGGAAACCTCCATCACTAATTTCACCTTTCCAGTGTACTCTGAAGCTGGAGTGAGAAGCGTCATAATTCATTTTCTTTCTAGATGTGCTTTTTCCCCACTTGAATATTAGAATTTTGTTGGCTACTTCTTTCTTCTTAATGAACTGGCCCTGAACCACACATGACTCATATTATAATTGGAAATTAAATAAGTAGCTAATGAAGCCTGATTAAATATAAATTAGAATATGAAACACCATCATTGGAAATTAATTTCCAGCACCTAACCATTTCTGATCAGCACCTGAATCATACAATACATCTTCAAGACAATCCAGATTTAGAAAAAACTAGTTCTTATCCCCAATTTCTTCACAAAATATGAAGATTACTACATTATGGAGGATGGTATGTAAGTATAAGTGATATTTCTGCTATTGTGATGAGATTTTAAAATTTGGTTAACATATTTTTTAAATTTGCACTTGGAACAACGAAGGCTAACCATATTCTAGGCCATGTCAGCAAAAGCATAGCAAGCAGCAAGAGCAAACTGATTATACCCCTCTATTTAGCACTTGTGAGACCACATCGGGGGTGCTGTGCCCACTTTGGGGCTCACCAATACAAGAGAGACATGGACATACCGGAGCAAGTTCAGTTAAGGAGCACCAGGCTATTGAGGGGGCTGGGGCACACGACACATGAGGAGAGGCTGAGACAGCTGGTCCGTTCATCCTGGAGGAGACTGAGGAGCGATCTAATTGCTGTCTTCAGCCACTCAGTGAGTAGTTACAGAGAAAATGGAGACACTCTTCTTGGAGGTAAACAGCAAAAGGACAAGAGGAAACAGCTAAAAGTTGCAGCAAGGGAAATTCCAATTAGATAGTGGGGAAAAAATTCATCACAAAGATAGTGACCAAACACTGGAAGAAGTTGTGGAACCTTTGCCTTTGAAGATATCAAACAACATTTGAGGAATACCTGAAGTAACTTAAAGTTATTTTGGACCTGGCTATCCTTTGAGCAAGGAGTGGGACCAGATAACCACCAGTTGTACATTCCAATCTCAATTGTTCTCCAGTTCTATTCAATATTTCCGTATTAGGTCCAATTCTGTTTAGACACCTCCTGCCCATTGCCATGGTCACATAATACAGGGAAGACTTTATGATTTGCTAATGAGTCTGTCTTGTTGGATGGTTGGTCACCTAGGTAAGCTGTGCTGGAGCCGGCATGATCTGCAGCGGAGCTGCAGATCTCAGTGCACAGGGGTTTTCCTGAGACAGGGAAATGCCAGGGCAGTGGAGAGACCCGCCAGGAGCCGGCAGCTCTCATGGGAGATACTGACAAGGCCTGGGTGTTGTCAGAGCAGCCATGGCCATCCCCTCACTTATAAAAAAGCAGCCTAGGGAATGCTAGCAATGAGCCCTGAAAACAGAGCGTGGTGCGTAAGCCAGCACACGGTGTGGCAGTTTGCATGGAAGTTCATGCAGAAGGGCACACAGGAAGGGCATCATCACCCTACGAGCTCAAGAAGTGAGTTCAATTGGTGGTCATCACCCTCTCAGAAGGAGGTTAGCTATGGTATCCACCCAGCAGAAAACTATGTCTCCTGCACTGGCCAGAACAGATGTGGCAACTCAGACAGCGCTCCCACAAAACCATGCAGCCATTCAGGTCTCAGGCTGCAGGGTGTGCCAGAGCCTTTCACTGGTAACGGATGGCAATAGTAAGAACAGCTCTGTGAGATGTGACTGAGTGGATGATCTTTTCAGTCTGGTGGCAGAGGTACAAGAGGAAGTAGAAAGGTTAAGGAGCATCAGGGAATCTGAGAAAGAGTTAGACTGGTGGAACCATGCTCTGCCCTCCCTGAGAGGGAAACAGGAATGGCCACCAGAAAAAAATCAAGATCAAGGGGATCCTATATCATCCACCCCACCAGGCTGAAGGCAGTAGCTTAAAGGAAAGGACTGAATGGAAGCAAGTCCATGCTCAGGGTGGCAGGTGGACCCCCTCCTTGCCCACCTTGCCTTCCCACGTGCCTCTGTACAACAGGTATGAGGCTTTGGATGTGGAAGGCCAGTCAATGGATGATGTGGATGATGGTCCATCTACACCAGAGGTGTTGCCAAGGTCAGAAAGGCCTATCATCCGTATCACAACCACATCCACGAGGAAGAAAAGACGAGTTACAGTTGTAGGTGACTCCCTTCTAAGGGGAACAGAAGGTCCAATATGCCAGACAGACCCTTCTCTTAAGGAAGTCTTCTGCCTTCCTGGGGCCTGGGTTAAGGACATCACTAGGAAATTTCCTAGCCTTGTACAACCCTCAGACTATTACCCATTATTGCTCTTCCATGTGGATGGTGAGGAAGCCACAACACATAGTCCAAGAGCAATCAAAGAGACTTCAGGGCCTTGGGGTGGTTGGTAAGGGAACCTGGAGCACAGACAGTTTTTTCCTCTATCCTTCTAGTTGCAGGCAGAGACATTGGAAGGAACAGACGGACTCAGTCTATTAATACATGGCTCTGTGACTGATGTCACCACCACAGTCTGGGGTTTTTCAATAATGGGATGATCTACACAGCACCAGGCCTGCTGGCATTGGATGGGATTCACCTTTCTCAAAGGGGGAAGAGGGTCTTTACTCACAAGCTGGTGAGGTTCACTGACAGAGCTTTAAACTAGACTTGAAGGGGGAGGGAGATAATATCAGGCTTGCCTGTGACAAGCTGTGGGACAACACACTAAGTTTAGAGGGACAAGGTTCTAGCAAGAGCCCTCAGCCTGTTGCTGAGATGTGCTGGGTCCAGTGGAGCACACTTGAAGTCTTATGGAGTTGAGCCAGGGGCTCCTGAGATAATAGGAGCCAAGAGGGAAACACCAGTGAAATATGTCAAAGGAGTTAAGGGATGTTCCTCTAAGAAGGTGACACAGCCGACAGCCCAGCTGAAGTGCCCTTACACCAGTGCCCTTACACCATGAAGCATGGGCAACAAACAGAAGGAGCTGGAAGCCATCACGCTGCTAGAAAGCTGCAACTTAGTTGCCATCACTGAAACTTGGTGGGATGAATCCTATGACTGAAGTTCAGCTATCAATGGCTACAGGCTGTTCGGAATGGACAGGCAAAGAAGGAGGTGTGGAGGGGTTGCCTTCTACATCAAGAAATGGATAGATTGTGAAGAGCTGTCTCTGAAGAATAGCTATGACCAGGTTGAAAGCTTATGGGTAAAGAATTAGAGACCAAGGCAACAAAGGGAACCTTGTGGTATGCTGACCTGCATCAAAAGAAGCGTGGCCAGCAGGTTGACGGAGGTGAATCTCCCCCTCTGCTCTGGTGAGACCCCACCTGGAGTACTACGTTCAGCTCTGGGACCCCCAACATAAGAAGGACATGGACCTGTTGGAGCAAGTCCAGAGGAGGGCCACAAAAATGATTAGAGGGCTGGAACACCTCTCCTATAAAGAAAGGCTGAGAGAGTTGGGGCTGTTCAGCCTGGAGAAGCAAAGGCTCCGGGGGGACCTTATTGCGGTCTTTCAATACTTAAAGGGGGCTTGTAAGAAAGATGGGGACAGACTTCTTAGTAGGGCCTGTTGTGATAGGACAAGGGGTAATGGTTTCAACTAAAAGAGGGTAGATTTAGACTAGATATAAGGAAGACATTTTTTACGATGAGGGTGGTGAAACACTGGAAGAGGTTGCCCAGAGAGGTGGTAGATGCCCCATCCCTGGGAACATTCCAGGTCAGGTTGGACGGGGCTCTGAGCAACCTGATCTAGTTGAAGATGTGCCTGTCCATTGCAGGGGAAGTTGGACTAGATGACCTTTAAAGGTTCCTTCCAACCCAAACTATTCTATGATTCTATGAATATACAATTCTATGAATAAAGAGGTTCTCATCATTTTGGTTTTAGATCCTCTCTTTTACTATATTTTCTCTGCACCAAACTATGTACTTGTCCTAAATTCTGAGTATTGAAAGGATATCTGTTCTGAATCAACAATACTGACTTAAATGAAACTGCTAAAAGTTGTTTAAATCCAAATGGCAATCCCACTTCTTATAAATCAAGCTTTGACTTGTGTCCAGAATACCATAGATAGGTACACAGAATTTAAAATTTTCTGGGTTTATGTATTATCAATTAAAGTACTTTTTTTCCCTTTCTTCCCCCCAAAATAGACCATTTTACACTTTACATTCAAGCCCTAGCCTATTCCCAGATGCCTGTGGGCTGAGTCTCACAGGTCCTTTCCAAATCCATCTCTCCTGTGCTGTATTACAGAAGTCTACTGGGTAAGCTTCGGCACAGGATATCAGCTGATTTTTAAATAGAGTGAGTAATCTCTTTCTTCCTAACCTGTTTAGAATAAAACCTCAAGTTCTTATTCTCTACCACAGCAGCTGAATGTTAATAAGGAAGGAGGCCCAAACTGGCAGTTGAATCTCTCAATTCAGAATATACCTAGTATTTCTTTTGTTCTTTTTAAAAAAGGTAAAAGTCTTGTAACTTTTCAGCTGCTATATAATACTCTGATTTGCTGGTAAGGGAAGTCCAATTGCTGTGAAAAAACTAGTAGCCCTAGAAAAGTCTCTGTTTATGCAAAACTACCTGAATAAGAAATCAGTAGAAAGCCTGCCTGTTTCTAAATCTGAAACTCTGTTAATGAATCACCTGTCCTTCTTACAGAGCACAGCACAAACTTTAAGGGGGAAGCCAAACTGAGGTTCATTTAGTGTCCTGTCATAGACCAACACTGTGGAAGCAGGTCTAAGTAGTAAATCTAAAGATTATCTGTTTGAGAAATTCAAAGACATTTATCTCTTCCTTGCAGCTCCACTGATACCAGAATCAGGCAAGATGCCTGAGCTGAACTATTAGTGGGCACAGCCTACTTGCCTCTGAAATTTGTGCCTCAGCCATGTTTTGAACAAAGTAGGTATACTCCATCTCTATTTATGTGTGGTTTGAAAAAGGATTTTGAGACCTGCAGAATTCTCAGGGTGGAGACAATACACCATGTGAAGTTTACACTCTTGTTCTTCTGCTCTGACTTCTGGAGTAGTCTGGCTATTACTTATATGTGTAATCCCCCACAAAATTTGTTACTACTGGATCTGTAGCTACATTTCCCCAAGTTCCACTTAGACTTCTTATTTTTCCGATGTACTTCACAAACACACCCAGGTCAGATATTATGGATGAACTTCTCAAATTCCTCAAGTCGTGAGTTAATTACCCAATTATGTCTGAACTTCTATCACAGACAGTCACTGCCAAATCTCCCCACAGTAGTGAAGCACAGCAGGGAACTGTTTAATTTAAAAGCTTCTCAAACATATGTCCTGGTTTCAGCTGGAATAGAGTTAATTTCCTTCCTAGTAGCTGGTACAGTGCTATGTTTTGGGTTCAGTATGAGAAGAATGTTGATAACACACTGATGTTTTCAGTTGTTGCTAAGTAGTGTTTAGTCTAAAGCCAAGGATTTTTCAGCTTCTCATGCCCAGCCAGCAAGAAGGCTGGAGGGGCACAAGAAGTTGGGAGGGGACACAGCCAGGGCAGCTGACCCAAACTGGCCAAAGGGGTATTCCATACCATGTGACATCATGCCCAGTATATAAACTGGGGGCAGTTGGTCAGGGATGATCACTGCTGGGGAGCTAACTAGGCATCAGTTGGCGAGCAATTGCATGGTGCATCACTTGTTTTGTATATTCCAGTCCTTTTATTATTATTGTCATTTTATGATTGTTATTATTATCATTATTTGTTTCTTCCTTTCTGTTCTATTAAACTGTTCTTATCTCAACCCACGAGTTTTACCTTATTTTTTTGATTCTCTCCTCCATCCCACTGGGTGGGGGGAAGTCAGTGAGCAGCTATGTGGTGCTTAGTTGCTGGCTGGGGTTAAACCACGACAACATAATACTCAGAATTCTTCAGAGCAATAAGGGAATGTTATCAGGATTTTCATACGAGCCCAGCCTAGACAGTCAAATTATTATTTATAATAAGGATTTTAAACAATCTTACAAAGTGAGGTCCTGACAGAGAAAAGCTATCAGAAATCAATTACTCTTACTTATGGGACAAAGCAAAACCACAAGATTCTCTGTTTCCCCTGCGAAGGGCTTTATATGACATAGCTGTGGAATAGCTGCTGGAAATAGTTAACACGCCAGGCACTGAAAGACAGAAAGACAGAACTGAGCTTCTGGGAAGTAAAACCTCTTAAAAAAAAGTCTCCATTTTTATGGGTATGTCACTGTATTCCACACTAATGTTATGTTTATTTTCAGTTTCATACAACTAAGATTAAGAAAACAAAAAAAAAGAAAGTAGAAGAAAAGAAAGAAATATGGATGAAAGTAAAGGTGGAGGACAGTCAATGTTAAATTGTAAATGATCTCTGCTGGCATGAAAAACAGTTTATAAGGTAAAACAAAATATTCCAAGGAAAACAGAGACAACCCAGTCTGAAATTCCATTGTTAAAACAAATCTCAATCAATCAAATGATTAATTCTACCTTCGCAATGTGTCAGTTACAAATGGCAACAACGAGAATCAATGATATATAATTTGTCATCTCTTTGAAGGCTCAAAGATTGTTGATAGGCAAAATACCAATGAAGCTAACAATTGTTGGGTAAAACATGATTAATATTCTGCTCCATGATAATTTTCTTTCTTTAAAGAAAAAGACACAGTTTCAATCAAATTACAGTTTTGTCCTTCCAAGGGCACAATAAATCACTAATATGTTCAGATGTTCACAGAAATCTTTGAGTAAATTTATTCACTTATATGCATTTGAAACTTCATATGCTGTGCTTTAGTAGCCTTAATAGATATTCCTGTTTGAACATACTTTATATCAGCTATTTTATATAATATTGTGTAGTAGTAGGATGCTTTGCAAATTAATATAACTGCATTTGGATCAATGGAAAACTGAAAATGATAAACTAGGAAGACTCCCTTATTTTCTCTATAATATTAAGAACTGAAAGTCTTGAATATTTATTCAGGTCCATCCAAGCATATGTAAAAAGTCTTTATTAGCACATATGAGCTTAACCGTACTTGAAACTTTGAAATGTAGAACAAATTGAATTTTCATTAACCACGTATAATGTTGCTTGTTAATGCTGTGTTAAATCTGGAATGTTACAGTATCTTTTGCAGCCAACCTGAGATATACCTTTTTTTTTTTCTTCTTTTTAAGCAATGGACCCTACAAATAGCCACTTCCACTATCAATTGCCAAACCATTTCTCACTTTTTTTTTTCCCTCAGAGGTTTTGGAGCCTGAGATGAGCCTCCCGAAATGCTTTCAAAATTAATGAAAAAGGAACACTGCTGACAATTATATTAAGGTAAAGAGCAGTCTCTTGAGTCTACAGGTGACTCTTCAAAAATTTATTTCTACAGCTTGCTTGGAGAGTGACTCGAATTATCAAAACTGTGAGACTTGCTGGGGACAAGTACATGGCCACAGCAAAATTTCATTTGAGAACTGTAGGAGTACTCACAGCTGAGTACTGTCAATGCACCCTTATCTTTATCAGTTTATCCAGTGACTAGTGGAAACAGCTATATGTAATGCCATATTTTAAAGCTTTCATATAAGCTCTGGATGTATTTCTGTATGATATTACTCACCCAGGTACAAACTATCATACTCAGCATAGGTTTGTGAAATATCATTTTAGACAACTGCAAAACCCCATCTGGCTGTAACTGTCCAGATCAAGGGCCCACCACCTTGTCCAAAAATGAAGATAATTAATAACATCCCTCTACAAACTTTCTTCTGTTTATTCATGCATAGCCTGCTCAAAGAAGCACTGTTTAATTATAGCAGCACTGCTTTGAGAGAAAGCTAAACCTTAGTTGAAACAGGACCAGCAGTGAAAGAAGCTGAAGACTAAGATTATTTAGGAGTGGCATAGTAGGGTACCTGCCCTTTTAACATCCAGGGAGCCCAGGGCCAAGCAGCCGTGTTCAATTAACAAACCCAGCTGGGAAAGGAGGATGTGATTGTAAAAGCCAGCAAGTAGTACAGCTGAGGGTATGTTAAAACAAGGGAGTAGCCTATGATACTGGCCTTATATCAGGGTGGTTGCAGGAAGGATGCCTGTAAGAATGATTGTACGCAGTGAATAGGAGGTCTAGCTTTAGAAGAATAGAATATGTGCGTATTATGAAATGTCTTTGGTAGTTTGATGTAGGGTATAACAAGGTATTTTAATCAGCTCTTAGCACCAGTGTAACATATATTATCTACTCATGGTAACAGCACATTCTAGGATTTTTCTCTCTAATGGGCTTTATTATCTAACAAGCACATTTATTAATTTGTTTGGGTTTTAGTTGTGGGTTTTGCTTTTTTTTTTAATTTCAATTTGAAATTAAACATGCTGGAACATGCCTATTTGGAAATGTTGCATTTTTCATTACCTTTAATTGAGTTAAGTAGTGCACATGAATGCTTTTGACTGCTGTATATGGACAAGCTATGAAACTATTTTAGGTACATTTTTAAATTAAATGCTGAAAGTCAGATACATGAAGAGGTGGGGAAGAGATTGAAAATAAATAAAAGGAACTTTATTGCAGAAAGTGCTGTTTAAGCTAAAATATGATTAAAAGAGATTTGTTCTGGAGCAGCCTGATCCTAACAGGTCACTTGAAAGGCTTGATGGTGGAAGAACTAGTTATACAAGGAAACTTACCATTTTTTTGTACTATCAGTAAGTAGAGATATGATGCATTGTGGATTTAGCTTCTGCTCAACAGGATTCATGTCAGTAGGGTCGATATCTGCAAGACATGTAGCATGGAATAGATGTTAGGAAAAAGCAAAGAAAAAGATGTTTTGAAACAAATTATGAAAAGGCAGAGTCCCGTTTATGTTTTATTTGGAGCTTGCTTTTTAAAGTGTCTCTAGAAAACTATTCAGACTGCTATAGCCACTATTCTGGAATCCTTCAAATGAACCATTTGCTCATAACAATTAAGAGACCAAGAACTGCATAGCAGCTTCAAACTGTCTTTAAATGCCCGATTCTAAAAATTGCTTACTGCAGACATACTCTTTGTGTAACTGTAGCAGAGCATAAATGAAGAGTACCGGGGTTGTGTTGTGGTGTTGTGTAGTTCAGTCTTGCAAGGCCAGCAACCCCTACGTAATCATGGCAGTAATACCATGTAAGGCCAGGAGGACGTAGGTAACCATACCAGAACTGGCATCAGAAATACCAGAATGGTTATCAGAATATCAGAAATAATAGAATAGATATGGATTTAGCAAACAAAACTGGGATCAAGGGGGAAAAAACGATAAGTAACTGGTTGTTTATTTGGGATGAGACTGTGGTGGAGAAAAAGAGAAAGAAGAGTTGGAGAAATTGTAAAGGTGATAATAACATTTGCAATTATTTGACCAGAGCTGTCTGTGGTAACCTGTGGTGCAGCCCTGAGCTTGATTGCCACAGTCTAGTTGAGATGACAACCCAAACCTGTTGTTCTGATCATATCGAATGTGCTTTTGTGGTCACAAACGTCTATGGAAAGAAGGGGATGTTTTCTTAATGGTAAAACACCCAGTTGAATGGAGGAAGCATCCTGGTATCATGTTGTCAGTGCCTGTTTCAGGCCTGAGAGCTTTCTATCTTTCGATCTTTAAAAAAAAAATAATAAAAAAATCAGTGTTTTCTCATTTGCTGAAGTATGACGTTGCAAGTGGATTGTGTATGATACAGATAGCAGCTGCAAATCAAAGTTGTTTGCTCACTGATTTTATGTATTTAGATAACAAGAAAATATTTGTGAGATAATAATCACCTCAAATTCCTGAAGCTCTGGAGACCATTATTTGCCAGTACTCTGTGCATGTTTGCATTGTTTTCTTATTTGTTTTGATTTACTTCTGCTATATGTTTTGGATAATCAGAAATCAGGGTTAAGACTAATGAAAAGGTGACCTGCAACCATGGCTGGCATTATAGATTTTTAGCAATGTCCAGTGGCTGCACAGTTTCTCTCTTTTTTCTCTGTTTCTTTTCTTAAGCATTTTCGATGGCAATAAATGTATCCTCCTTGTGACCTGTGTAAAAGAATCAGAGCTCAGCAGAACAGGCTGTCAACCAGTCACTCAGTTTGGAAAGTAAAATGATTTTAAATTTACTTTTCAAAGTGGACAGTCGTAAACATAAAATGGGGTAGCTTTTCAGAATAATTCAGTAATTCATTTCAGTGCCTCCACAAATTGGAATTTAATAGTTAAAACAACAACAACAAAAAAACCCACACCAAAACAAAACAAATTTTGGCAGCCACAAAAATAGCGGCATTTTGTCTCTGTGTGTGTGCATGGCTGTTATAAAGTGGATTTGTATTGTATAAGAAGAAGCTAATTAAACTCTAGGTGCGTAAAAAAAAAAAAAAATCTTCTAGAGCAGATATTAACATTATTTCATTCCACTTCTTTTTAATAAATGTTCTCGTATATAAAATGCATGAATAGAAATGAATGACCTGTAAGTTTTGAATATAAGTTTTGGTGCATTTAAGCTGTCGGAACAAAATTATTTTAAATTTAGTTCAAATTTGCTCAATAGTTTTGCGCCAAAAAATAGAATCCGTAGAATCAGAAAGCAGGAATAATGGCATTCAACTCTATTCTTTTGCCAGAAATGCAGAGCTTCTGGAAACACTTTTTCTGACTATTGTCTATATTCATGCTACCTGAAGTTGGAAGTACGGATAATGTTCTGCATATAGGAGCTGTCTCTTCTTCCTCACTGCCTGTAGCTGAGTTCTACCAGCTCTGCCAAAAAAAAAGAAATATCAAAGGACTTCCTACTGAGGCACGTGTTTCCCTAAAAAAGCATTACATTACTAATTCAAAAGGTGTCCGACAGAGACATAACTCATGAAATGAAACAATGCTCCATGTGCTAATGCCATATAAGCAGTAAGGCTGACTGCTTGACCCACCAATCCTCGCTTTTCTCAGCTCAGACTGAGGCTGCCTGCAAGTCACCCCAAGCCTGTCCTCTCCTTCAGTGTGCCATAGCAATAGCAAGTGCTCAGCTCTGCTCGTGCAGCTCCAGTCTGAGGCCTGAATTCTGAACAATCAGTGTGTTTTCTTTGTTCCAACAACCCAGGCATCTTTTTGAGGCCACTGCGTTTTCTTTCATTGACCTGACAGCCCTGTTTGAATTACTGGTGTGACACTCTAGGAACAAAAGCAGTACTCCCTGAAGAAAGATTCCCTTCTAACTCTTAAAGGATGATACAACTTGTTGAATGAATAAAATCCCTGATCTGTACGCAAGAGCTGTGCTTGCTAACTGTGACAGGAGGAAAAAAAAGAAGAGCTATTGGTTTCAGTTTCCCAGAATAAATACTGGGGTTTTTTAATAGAAGCTGCAGGAAAAGACTAAAGGAGCTAAAGATCATAAGACAGGTCACAGCATACTCTGGGAGACAATCTATTAAAAACAATTCTGTCTTTTTGCAGTTTTTCCAGGTCATTTTCCCTTCACTTATTATAAGTAGTAACATTTACATAAAAACAGGATCTTGGTTTCTCAGGAGTTTATCTGCTCTTTATAATTATCCTCTTGAAATCATAATCTTGGTTTCTGTGTAATTAGGTTTTCCATAAGTTTTTGGTGGCTCTTTCAAGGTGACCATGGGCTAGGCTTCCAATAATCCAATAATAGCATCCCAATAGTGGCGTTAAGACCACATTTTTCCAATATAGAGGCTAAAATCATGTCTAAAGATATGTGAGTCTATTATTATGTCCACATGTAGACAGCAGTAAGTTGCTTTTTTTTTTTTTTTTTAATTGCTGATGTTGGGAACTCATCTGTGTCAGAGGCTTAGCATTCCTGAAAATCCCATTACTTACCAATGTTTCTAAATCTAGCTTTTTTTTTTTTTTTTTAAATTGTGACCTACTTAAATAGGAGCTGTAACAAAGCTGCTCAATTGCGAGTGAGAGCCAGAGCACAACAGTAGGAATTAATCCATTTAATCCAGAAATATAAAGGTCATTCCAGCCTCATTTTGAAAATATTGATAATCTTATCTATCATGAAATGTTTTTAAAACTGAACACAGAATGTCAGATAATTGAAGCTTTGTATCATAGCCTTGCTGGGTTTTGGTGATAGCTTGTCTTTCCTTCTAGTCCTGTACAGATGGACACTATAACACTACTACCCAACAAGAAAAAGTTTATGAACCATGTAGATATGGCAGAATATTTGCTAGTTCAAAAGGGTAATTTAAAGTTATTACATTATATACCTGTACCTTAATTTCCTATATTGAAATGAACTTTTAATTGATGCAAGTCACAGGAAAAATAACACAATATATTAAGTTTGTGTGGTTTCAAATGCCTGTCTCTATTGCAAGCAGTATGCATTCATTGCATATGTAAACAAATTTCTTACCAGATATTATTAGTTTCTCACTCAAATTCAGAGTTTACAGTAATCCTCACATGACCTTCCACACAGATATCGTGGAAGAGTTGTGGGTGAAGGGTGCTACCTTTTTCATATTATACACTTGATTTTCAATAGACTAGCATGGCATGTAGGCAAAAATACTGTAAAGGTAACCATTCTGTCAGATACAATTTTGACTACTTCCTCTGTTCTCTACTGCTTGGCATTATTTAGGCTATTCTGGGTCCAAAATGTTGTATTAAAACATTCCTTCAGGGCAACAATTCTTTTGAGATGAGCTGCTTACATCAGCAATGGCTTGGCACCTAAATCCATTATATAACACACCTGCCTGGGATTCATATGAAGTACAGGGACTGAATTTGACCTGCAGATTATCCTGGAAAAGAAGATAATTTTGAGGGCTCATTTGTATTTCTGCCATATTATAAGACAGATATAGAGTACATGATATAAAGAATGCCTTTCTTGTATTTAAAAATTTTAAAGCTGTTTGAATCTGATACCATTTCCATGAACAACACATTTATTTTATATAAATGCTCTGAAAAACATTAGCGTTATCCCTGGGGGGAAGAAAAAAAGTCAAGTCATCCCTGATAAGAAGAACATATAAACATTATTTAATACATGAAAGATTGTCCTGGTTTCATCTGGGATAGAGTTAATTTTCTTTCTAGTAGCTGGTACAGTGCTATGTCTTGGATTCAGTATGAGAAGAATGTTGATAACACACTGATGTTTTCAGTTGTTGCTCAGTAATATTTAGTCTAAAGTCAAGGGTTTTTCAGCTTCTCATGCCCAGCCAGCAAGAAGGCTGGAGGGGCACAAGAAGTTGGGAGGGGACACAGCCAGGGCAGGTGATCCAAACTGGCCAATGGTGGATTCCATACCATATGATGTCATGCTCAGTATATAAACTGGGGGGGATTTGGCCTGGGGGGGAATCACTGCTGGGGAACTAACTGGGCATCAATTGGTGGGTGGTGAGCAATTGCATGGTGCATCACTTGTTTTGTATATTCCAGTCCTTTTATTAGTATTGTCGTTTTATGATTGTTATTATCATTATTAGTTTCTTCCTTTCTGTTCTATTAAAAACTGCTTCTTATCTCAACCCACAAGTTTTACCTTGTTTTTTTGATTCTCTCCCCCATCCCACTGGTGGGGGGAAGTGAGTGAGCAGCTGTGTGGTGCTTAGTTGCTGGCTGGGGTTAAACCACAACAAAGATATATAAGGTTAAGTTAAAATAAAAAGGAATTTAAGTAGAAAAAGAGCAGTAAGAATATTCAGTAACATAGTTAAGTAACAGGTTTTTTTCTATCATGCATTTGTTTGCTGTTTTTTCTTTCCTTAATTAGCTCTGCATTCCCTGATCTTTTCCAAATATTTACTACATTTCATGATATATTAGCTTTTCAAATTCTTTTGGAATTCTGATCTACAGTAAAATTTTCCTGACATGCCTTAACCTTCAAGTGAAAAATGTAGCAGCACTTACAGTGTCTGTGCAAAAAGTGTGATTAATTTTTTTCAAGTATTCTTTTCTAAGTCTAATTAGAAAATCTAGAGAGTTCAGAAATTAACCAGAAGAAAGTTATATTTTTGGCACAAACTTTGAAGTGATTTTTTTAATTGTAAATTTACTGTTACTGTACTTGATTACCTCTAATCTCTTCACCAAAATGTTATCAAATTGTATTTTTAGCTGAATATTCTTCATATTAGGATGATTTGCAGTATTTAACCCAGTTATTTAACTTACACAATTATTGCAGGCATTTTATAGGTTTGATTTTCTACAACATGCTGAGCAGTTTGGCCTTGATCCAATGAAGTGATTAAGCATCTGCTTAACTTTAACCACATAAGTGATCCTACTGGGAATTGTACAGGATCAAGCCCTTCATCAACTAGCCTTTGAGCAAACAGTCTTTTCCCTGATTTATTTTTTGTTTGATATCCCTCAAGTTATCTGTTTCTGAAATTAATTTTTTTAACTCTGTATATTGATCAAAACCCTCAGTGAACATTGTCTTCAGTATGATATCAAAGCTGACTGGTGGGATCAACCATGAATAAACTTGGATGTTTTTCCCTCATTTAAGTTTTTTACTGTATTTTTTGTGAAAAGAAGACTTAAGAAACCATCAGTACTTTAAATTCCTCAGGGATAGTCAGGAGGTAACTGCAGACTACTGTAATAGAAGTTTAGATGTGGGGGGTGGGGGGGGTTTCCTCATGTTTACCTTATTTATTAAAACCCAACAAGATAATATAAGACTTACTGATGAGATTTAGACTTCACATTTTATTTTCTCTTGTTAAAGCTACACAAAGCAATTGAACACAGGTACTTACTGCAATACATTTTTTCTCTGATAGTTTCTGCACTACAGTTGTAGTAAAGTATTGAAAGAGAACTGCACCCCGGTTACGATAAACCCTGTCCAATGTATTTGCTGGAGGCACTGTCCACATCATTTGCAGGCAATCTGGGCAAAAATGGTGTCAGATAAATGTATGGTCTGCACAGGTATAGCACATAAAAGAGCAGACATTGTAGCAATCAGTCTCTTTATCCAGTGTTACAATAATCAAGCACCACAGCTGCATCTAGCTTCACTGGTAGATATGCACCCTAGACACCAAAGATGATGTAATCTCTGAAACTGTAGGTATATACAGAAAATACTGTTGTTCAAACACAGGTTTCCTTTAAAAGCAAAACTACCCTTGGATAGTGATGGGGGGGAAGAAGACAGAGTACATCGTGTTTTCCCCGATATGGAGTCAGGATGTGGTTGGGATCTGTAAACAGATCCAGGTGTCAGACATGAACCTGGAAGTCCCAGTTAAGGTATTGGTAGAAAACAGTCTAGCTGTCAGTTCCCTGCACAGAGTGAGAAAAGAAGTAGGCAGATCAGGAGCCATGGAGGACTTCAGCACCCCAGAGGATGTGAAGCTGGTTGTCTAGTCAGAGGCTGATGCCCACATTGTTAACCAGAAACAGGTTTCAGTTTGCATCATTTTTCAAAAATACTTGAGGAATGACAAAATTGTTTTGACTTGAAATGCTGACACATGAAGAACGTAAGAGGATCTGTTCATACACTGTTTGGGAAATACTAATGATTTTAGGAAGGAAGATAGAATCATAGAATCATTTAGGTTAGAAAAGACCCTTAAGATCATCAAGTCCAACCATTAACCTAACACTGCCAAGTCCACCACTAAACCATGTCCCTAAAATCTCACATTGTTTTCCAGAGTCCAGGAAATGTGTGCACCAGCAGTGTGAGAAAAGAGGGAATAAAAAAAAGAAGTTGTAGAACACAGCAGAGGAATGGAGAATCTCAAGGCATTGCCTCAGCTGTTTCACACAAGCGTCTGCAATAGACACCTGGTAAGTAGCTTGAAAATCATAAATAGGCAAATCTTTCCAAGCCACACTTAGCAAGCCAAACTACTTAAACTGGATAATAATCCAACAGGTTTCTGTGATATAGTCTTGTTGGAGAGAGGACCAGGACCTAAGTCACAGACATACATATAGAATCATAGATATGCTGGTTGGAAGGGGCCTCTGAAGGTCATCTAGTCCAGCCTCCACTGAAAGCAACACTATGTCCAACATAGGTTAGGTCAGATGTGGCTTTGGTAGCAGCATTTTTAAAACTCCTAGGGAAGGACCTTCCACCATCTCTCTGGTTAAACTGTTTCAGTACAGTACTACCGTCCCTATAAACTGTTAATACTTTTTACAATGTCTGACCTAAACCTCGCAAATCATAGTTTGTATCCTTTGTCTCACTAGACACAACAGAGAATAGTTTGGCTCTGTTATCTTTTAACTACCGTTTAACTTGTTTCAAGCAGCTATTAAGATTTCCCCTTCACTTCTGTTTTACCAGACTAAACAAGTCCAACTCAAATAGTTTCTCTTCACTGATCATCTATGCCCCCGGTGATCTTGGTAGCCCTCTACACATATTACTGCAACCCCTAGATGCAGTATTTGTGGTGAAGCCTCACCACCACCAAGTAGACGAGATAACTCCCTTCAGACTGTTTGCCATGCTCCTCCTAATGTAGCCAGTATGAATTCTGCCTTGTAATGAGAGTGCTCTATTAGTTCCTGTCTAATCCAACACCCAGTGCAACTCTTAACTTCTCAGATCATATGGAGTTATTTTGCCTCAGGTGGCATTGTGTTTTTTCTTACTGAACTTAGATTTCATTTAGCCTAATCTGCAAATTTATCAAGATCCCTCTGGACTGAAGGGTCAGGCTCCCTTTAGCTTACAGTCATCTGCAAATATTCTCCAAAAGCATTGTGTGTGATCACCCAGACCACCTTTGAAGATGTTGAACATTATGGCTCTTGGCACTAACTCTTAGAGTACTTTACTCTTTTCAGGTCACCAGATGAACACCCAACCATTGATCATTGCTGTTTGAGCCTGACAGTGCAGCCAATTCTCAATTTACTAAACTGTCTGCTCAGTTCAGTGCATACATGCAGCTTTCAAATAATAACACTGAGGGAGATGGTGTGAAAATCCTTACTCAGATAGAGGTATCCACCATTCAGCTTTCATCTTCCCAGCCAGTCAAACACAATTTGCCTTTCCTAAATCCATGCTGGTTACTCCTGATTATCTTCTCATTCTTTATTTACTTGGAAATGGGTTCCAAGAGGATGTGCCCCATGATCTTTCCAGGGAGTGAGGTGAAGCTGATCAGCTTGTAGTTCCCTAGGTCCTCTTTATCACCCATTTTTAAGATAGACATAATGTTAATGTTTCCAGTTGCCAGACCTCTTCCGGCTACCACAGTTTTCCGTGCATCGTAAACAGCATTCTTACAATTATATTGTCCATCTCTTTCAATAGTCTCAGGTGAATCCCATCTGGTACCTTGGATCTAAACATGTCCAGCTGTTTTACAGATGTAGAAGAGTGCTAGAACTGTAGCAAAGTTGGTGCTGCAAGTTATGATGAAGCATAGAGACAAGGCTAGCCTAAAATTATTGTCCTTCTTTACATGTATACAAAGGTGGGTGTTCTTGGACTACTTAGAGACTTAGTAGAAAAATATTATTGCAGAATTTTGTGCCTAGCTTTCACAAGCTTGGCATTTAAATTCTTCATGTGTATTGAATGTACTATGTAAATGATCAAAGGTATACAGAACATCTTTTGAATGCAATATGATTCACAGCCTTTCAGCAATTTACACAAGATAGTTCCAAAGCCTTCAGGTGAATCCCTGAAGTTTTCTTGTAGTAATCCCTTGAAACATACATTTTTATATTCATCCTTTGCTGCTGATCACTTGCTCTTTTCTCAAAGCTTATCCTTTAGGCTAGAGCCATAGCTAATAAAAACTGAAGTCTCCACTTTGTGCAAATTGAGGATCTGTTCTACAATGTGATCATACAGATATTTTCTGACTAGAAACATAACCTGTCTGTGATCAATAACATTAAAATCATATAGGACTTACTGAAGATCATACACCACTGCTTACAGAATTCCTTATTGCATTTCCACATTAAATGTCTTTTAATTACCCACAGTCTCCTCCCAATAACTTTGCTTTTCTGATAAGGTTTCTACCTCTAAGGGCATATAGTCTTCCATATTTCTCAATCTTCTTACAGGCTAAATCTCCAGTCTTCATTTTCTGGGTGCTTTACTCACTTCACTGTATTAGGACATGTTTTTTTATGAACGAAGTGTCATCCTTTTGTAAGCACAAACAATTCTATTGCATTTCAGTAGGTTTATTTTTAGTCAAGCCAATACATGAAAGAAAAAACAAACAAACAAAACCCAAAAAACACAGAACAGGAAGATGAAAATCACTAAAATTGAAGTGAACAAAAGAGTAGTTTGGGTTCTTTTTCAAGAATTGTTGCTAGTTGCCTGCAATCAGGGGTATGCAAGCCATTTTATTGGTCTGAAGCAAGACCTACACTCCACTGTGTTCACAGTTACATGTTTTGCTGGAGGCTGCGTACTTTGCTGTGCAATGAAGAGCAGCAGAAAGGAGCTGGGCAGTGTGTTGCTGTGACCAACCAACACACCCCCACAATGGAAGAAGACTCAGAGGAGATAGGCATAGGGCTTTTGAAGCTCAGGGGAGAATATAGGGAGTAACGACAGCTGCTGGAAAGAAAGCTCATCACAAAGGGAGGCTGAGCTAGCCAGAGCAGTATGGGGGAAGTGTATATGTGGCTGAGCCAATATAGAGTATAAAAAGGGAGCAACAAACAAAATGAACTTTTGAGAGAAAGCAAGAGGCTTGAGTTCATTTCAGCCCACCGATTCCTTCCCAGTGATTGGACATGCCCAACATCATGATGGTTGGCATATAGAGACCAGTAATAGCAATCATGTTTGTGTTGTGATTCAACTGTATATTGCATTTAGTATATTATGCTTGTGTTGTGATTTCAGTATATTGCTGTATCACTCTGCTGAATCAAAATCCCATGTAATGTCAAATAGCCTCAAATAAGTAAACTTGGTTTTAAAATATTAAAACCTCCTTATGTGGGATATCTAGAAGAATCTCATTAGAGAGCACCGGACTCTGGCAATTGCCGAAATGGTTGTTTGGCACTAACTTTTACCTCCAAATGTCTTAAAGTAGTCTGGCATTGAATGTCATGTGGGACCTTAAAGACAGACCTAAGGTCTGAATCCCAGTACAGTTGAGTTATGAGCTATTCAGTCTCCATGAAAAGAGGTCCTTCTGAGAATTCTTCTGAAACCAGATATTTTGTCCCACTGCATGTCTTTGGTGGTGTGCTGAGGACTAAACTCCTGAATCATCATCTAAGCTTTCCAGGCAGTTTAACACTGTCTAGAAACTAGTTTTATCAGAGCCTAAGACAGCACTAGCCAATATCAGAACTTTTGTATAAATTCAACATCATTTTGTTCTTGCCAGCAACAGAAAAAAAAACATGCCCGGGATCTGTCTGAGCAGGCTGTGTCCCCCCACCCCCCTTCTCCTCTACCCAATCTTGTCTAACTTGGGACCATTTTGAATCAATATTCAGGATGTGAGAATTTACAAACATGCATATAGTGGAAAGTATAACAGGAACAGTTATTACTTGGGTACAAAATAGTGTTTGTGCTCCATGGACCCTATACAGCACCCAATTTCTGATCTTTTTCCTCCTCATGACAGACCCAAACAATGAGTGTTGTGATCAGCTGCTCTTTTCCTAGTGTTGGCTTGCCCAGTCCCAAGTTACCTTACCTGGAAAATGAGAATGGGCAAGAAGAGTTATTCTACAGTCCCTCACTCATGGCTAGTTTTATCCATGTGCACATCAGAAATAATCAGATGAGACGAGACAGTGCTGAGACAGCACAGTCAGGCTTTTGAGGAAGATGTTGAAGAACCTTGTTAACCCACCACACCAGCCACTTGGCAGCTGCCACCGTTCCCTGGTATCTGCCACAGGCTGACTTTGTCTATCCGTGTGTAGCCTGGATTCTCTACATAATTTATATATCTTTATGTATATGTAAAATCAACTCCTTAGCAAAGGTTCAAGAGCATTGACACATTCAACTTTGGAGCTTGAAATAGAGCTCTCTCCTGGGTGCTGACTCAAAGAGGAAATGTAGAGTGGGAACAGGGCTAGGAGGGGCTTCAAGGAGGTGATAACAGTCTATCTGCTCAATAAGCATTATAGCTTGTCAGGCATAGAGTTAGCTGCTGTTGGCACAGCTCATAATTAACTCTGGAACATGCAGCAAAGAGGGGCTTCTTTATGGAAATATATCACCAGAGAAAGATTTTTCAACTGTTTTTCATGGAATCCTCATACAAGAATTAAGGCTGACCTGGTTTCAGCTGGGATGGAGTTAGTTGTCTTCCTAGTAGCTGGTACAGTGCTATGTTTTGAGTTCGGTATGAGAAGAATGTTGATAACACACTGATGTTTTCAGTTGTTGCTCAGTAGTTTAGTCTGAAGTCAAGGATTTTTCAGCTTCTGATGCGCAGCCAGCGAGAAGGCTGGAGGGGCACAAGAAGTTGGGAGGGGACACAGCCAGGGCAGCTGACCCAAACTGGCCAAAGGGGTATTCCATACCGTGTGACGTCATGCCCAGTATATAAACTGGGGGGAGTGGGGGTGGGGCGATAGGCACTTGGGGACTAACTGGGCATCGATCGGCGGGTGGTGAGCAATTGTATTGTGCATCACTTGTATATTCCAGTCCTTTTATTATTACTGTTGTCATTTTATTAGTGTTACCCTTATTAGCTGCTTCTTTTCTGTTCCATTAAACCATGCTTATCTCAACACAGGAGTTTTACTTCTTTTCACGATTTTCTCCCCCATCCCACTGGGGGGGGGGAGTGAGTGAGAGGCTGTGTGGTGCTTAGTTGCCAACTGGGGTTAAACCACAGCAAGGCAAACTAGGGTTTTTTTGCTGTTAAACTTCTAGCTTCAGAGCTTGTTTTGACCAGCAAGTACTCTCTGAGTGCTGAAATCACTATTAACAGTGCTCTTCATTCTAGGCTATGAATACTTGCTGTTTGTACCCAGGCTATGTGGAACAAAACCAGTCAAGGTTTTCACCTAGGCAATGATAAGGTTTTTTGGCTCTTGCTGTAAAATTTATGTTCAAAGAGCACAATTTTGAACTTAGAAAACTACATCCCTTCTGGAGGACTCTGTGTCTGTTTCCATTCCTGCAAAAATCACAGCAAGAAGTGACATAGTTCTTCCATAACTTGGACTTTCCTAGGGAAGCTATACTGACATTATTGCATTCTGTAATCTCTCTGTGCTCATGTAATTCCCAGGGATCTTTTTGACGGTTTCTGCTGTGAGAAGAATACAAAAGGAATATTGCCCAGGGTCAAGAAATAGGGAAGAGTCTGTTTCTAATAACTGTTTATGTTCTGATTATCTTTTCTGTGGTTATCCCTGTTATTGAAATCCTAGGGAGTCCCAGCAGTCCAAGCACACATGATTTATGTGATCTCATAATTTCAAGTGTAAATCAACACTGTGAGCATGATGCACCAACATGCTTCTTTACCCTAGATACATTTTAATCTTACAGATCAGCTACATTGCAGGTTTGTGCTAGTGTAATGTTAGATAAGCTACCCTTGCAGGGGCACATTCAGTATATTGAAATTCTTGAAGAATAAATTGGTCACTGAACATCTCTTACTGTTTGACAAAGGTCTGAGTTTTTAAAGGTCATGAAGGTTAACATTTGTAGTGACCTTTGTAAACACAGTACTGCAGATGAAACATTTTGCACTGCTGCCAAACGTATAAAACCACTGCAGCTTTAGCTCATATTCCAATCTTAAAAGTTGCCTCTCAATTACCATGAAACAGTGTGTATGACAGTATTAAAATACAGTTAAATAGGTTTTTCAGATTAATAAAACCTATCTGCTCTTGTGGTTCAGTGTGTATTAGAGCTGTCAAACAGTTGTCTGCATTTCCTTGCAGTTTATGAGACATTAACTTTCTCTTCCTTTCTGAAATCTGGAAACCTTTGTGAGGTGCTTAGAAAGCTTTACAGTAAAAAAATTGAAACATTCTTAAATTTGAAGTACCTCTGTAGTCAAGTATCCATTAACAATGGCACATCTGAATAGTTCATTAAGTCTTGGAAGCTTAATTTCTGCTTAAAAATAGAGAATGCACCCTGGAGGCTTGTCTGAATATCAAATTAGATCAACAAGCTGTTAAATCTGTTCTCTTTTTTAAGTCTTTCATTGGTTGATTTCCTAATGTATTTCATTTATTTTTCAAATTTAACAACAGATGTTGATACTCCTACAAACACTCTTTTGGTTGCCAATGTGCAACCCTACTGAGGGGAGAATGAAATCTTTCAGATCCACTGTGCAGTATGTGTGCATTGTACACAAATGGAAAACTACCTCACTGATTTACAGGGGTGCAGAAAGTGGCATAAAAATTAGCCAGAAGAATTCAAAACTCTAAAATTCAAATTATCTTGTGTGAATCAGTCATTAATAATTACCATCTTTTGAAAAATACAGCTCCCATGAATATCTAAATGCGAATTATAACTTTGAATTACAATTCAGTTGTTACATATTGCTACGTTTATATTAAATTCATAGAGATGTCAGAAGAAGCAGACAATTATGATAAGCCAGAATTTTCCAACACTGAATAATATAAGTAGTTCCTAACATGGGAGAGCATTCACCTCTCTTGCTCATCACTTGCTATTGGCTTATGCCTGTTATTATCACATCAAAGTCTGTAGTGGAACCAAATGTAAGTTGACACAATGTAGTGGAAGAATCATGTTGCACAGGAATAGAATAAAGTTATTTGTTTTCTAAAAGAAAAGAAAGTCCTAGAAATTGTGACAATAACTCTGCCTATGAACTAGAAGTTTCTGATAGTTGCCAGTCCAGAATATCTGTAGATAATTGGTGTATTCTCTTTGATGAGAAATACACATAGTGGTAGATTTTATTAAAGGCTTATGCTTGCATACTTGGGTATCTGAATTCTTGTAAAGCTAATTTGCATATAAATAGTAATTTGTTCTTGAAAATCCCTAGTGTTCACAGAATTTAAACATAAATGAGGAAATAATTTTGGACAAAATTTACACATACAACCCTAAGTGAGTCTGAAGACATATTTTTCTTCCTAACCATGTAATAATCAGAAGCTGTCATGGATGGAGTGACGCACTTCACTTGTAAGAGAGAAGTAGCAATATGTTTATTGATATAAACCAGCAATTTATCAAAGTTTGATAGTAAAGGCAACAATGGTTTAACAAGATTCGATGGCAAGGTTCACTAGATATTTACTGCATAGAGGACAGGGTCAGACAAAACTGTCAGGGAGACCGTCCCGTTGAGTCATGAGGGTCAGAAAGGTCCTTCTCAGAGAGGAGTCTAGGTGTAGCTGGGTCCACTCCTAGTCCCAGACTTGGTCAATCCTTTATGTCTAAAGGATTATATATGCACAATCAATCCATTGTATCCCTTAGCTAAGATTTCAAAGTTTAGCATGCTAATTATTAATCACTTACCGAGAATCTGTTGTGGCGAGGAATCTCTCAACCTCGAGGAGTAACCTTGAGAGTTGTTCCTGCTCAAGAGGAGATCCTGGCATGCAGCCTGCTGCCGAGCAGGAGAGCTCAATGGGCCCTGGGCTGCGTCCCCCAAATCCACTTGGAGCAGGATGCAGCCATCACAACCAGACCACCACTGCTGCTTATCGCTTGAGCAGGATTATGGGAAATACAGGTCAGGTCAGGGGGGCGGCGGGAGCACGTCACCATAATATGCCTTAAAGACTGGGCTGTCCTCTATTTATTAAGATGATTGACTTATAGTCATATCTGCATACAGACTACAGGTGTTAGCTTCTTCCAAATTTGGCTTGAGCTGGACATCGACCAGCACTATGGTTAGGTGGCACATTGCTCAAATTAGCCCTTGGCTATTGTGTTGTTATCTGTCTCCCCCGAATCCACTCTGAGCCAGACACAGACATCATGACCAGACTGCCACTGGTGGTTATCACTTGAGCAAGATTATGGGAAATATAGGTCAGGTCGGGCAGGGTCAGGGGGGAGCACACCATCACAGAAACAAAAAACAATATGATAATCTTAAAATTAAAAATTAAATCCAGACACTTTTACTAAGACATGGTTTCCATTTGACACCTCAGACTCTCTACGCTCACCAGAACAATGGTATTGGGGTACATCTGACACCTCTTACATATGAGGCACAGTCTGGTCTTTTACTTGTGAATAATATTGGTCTTGTGCTGCATTGCATCCTTTCCATACGTTGCCTGTAGACCAAAGCCATTAAATCACAGGTACAGCCAACCCCAAGAATGTAATTACAGACCCCTTTAACTTCCATTTTATTGGTTGAACACCTACATGAGAATACCCATAGGGGGTCAGACCAGATATTTTTGTAGTCTAGCTTGAATTAATCCTACATCTGAATATAGTGAATATTTAGGAAAAGCTTTGAATTCATGGTTCTTCTCATCCAGCTGAGGTGCTAGAAGTTATGGTTTTATGCTATAAAGAATTGGATGGCAGTACTAAACAAAGATATTTCCAGCACCGTGCTGTAACTAACTTCCTTTACTCTCGGCTGCTCTGACATTAGTCTTTCATGGGATGAGCTGTGAACAAGACAGTGGAATTGCTGCAACTTTTAAGAAAAAAAGAAGTGTGAGGCTCTTTTAAGCTCAATCACTCTCTTGATTTGATTTCCAGCCCCAAACTACAAATGTTTGTGTAGGGGTCAGCTGAGGTCTGCCTCACTATGGGGCCGGAATGAGTAGCAAAGTACTAGGAGAGAAGGTAGGCCTATAAAGACAATATTTTTGCCAAATATTTTACATCATGAAAATACAACCTAAATAAATTCAGGCTTCCTGTAGAATGAGAGAAGGAATATACACTTCCAGAATTCAATTAAAAACTTTCCTTTTTCTGTCTTGTACAGGAACATCTATAGGGACTTAAGCCAACTCAAATGGCTAAATTTAGACTGGTTGGATCTGGGCCATGGAGTCTAAAACACAGCAGATGTATATGTTAAACCTTCTCTGCTATGCTCTTCCAAGTCTCAGCTGTCAGTGGTTTAGGGACTCTGTGAATCTTTGCATCTAGACGAGCCAAAGATGGGCATTTCTTTCATTAGTTTGCCTAAGCACCTTTTGACATATTCATTTTTGAACTTCACATCTTAAACAAACTGTGTGAAAGAAAGTATTCTTTCATTTACTTTAGACCACCGCATGATGACTTCATTGGGTACCTTTCAGTCTGCATGTTGTGAAAAACAGTGGACTCAGTCATGATTTTGTAGACTGCTACCCACTATTCTGTTCCAGGTGGAAGAGTTGGAAATCTCTTCTTCCGCCTGTCATCCTGTTCTATCTCTTTTCTAATTTCACTGTATCTCTTTTGAGACTGGACAACCAGAATTTTACACTGAATTGCACCCAGTATGTGAACACACCATCCATTTATACAGTAACCTAATCTCATTTTCTAGTTTGCTTCCTGTTCTGTTCCTAACAATTCCCAGCTTTTTGTTTGCCACTGTGGCTGCTAAATAGCACTGAAAAGGCATCTTTAAAGAATTATTCACTTCAGTCTTGCTTTTCTGAGTGACAGTAACTTACTTGGTCTGTCAATGCATAGATATCATTAGGGTGGGGTTTCTTTCTCCTCTGTATATTACTTTACATTAGCTGATACCAACTTTCATTTATTCTGTTTTTGCTTAATTGGATAGTACCGTGAAATTATTTTTCAACTCTTCACAGCCAGTTTTAAATTAACCATCTTAAATAATTTTCTATCATTTACAAAGTTTGCTACTTCACTACTCACTCCCTTTTCCTTGATCATTTATGAATATGTTGAAGAGTTTACATAGCAAGCACATGTCCCTGAGGAATAACAAGCACATAAGAAATTCCATGATCTTACCTTTAACTGAAAAATTACCATTTATTTGTATTTTTTCCTCTATTTTAATGAGTCATTGATACATAAAAGGATCTCTCATGCCACAATAGTTTTATTTCTCTCAGTGGCAAGTAACCTTAACAAAAGCTTTCTGAAAATCAAAGTATAATGTACTTACTAGATCATCTTTATTCACAGTTATTGACTGTTTCAGAGATTGCTAATGGATTTGTGAAGCATAATATTGACTGAAAAAAAAAAGTCGAATCTTCTCCAGAATATCATACATGCCCTTATGTTACAATTTCAACTTTTGTGCCAGTCTCTACCAAGACATCTATTATGCAAGCTAGACAAAATAGTCAGTGTTTTCCAGTGTCAGTCCTGGTGTTTTGTCCAAAGAGTGTCATCACATTCTAGTCTTTTACCACTGAAGTTCAGCAATTTTAGATTTCAACTTTCTTATAGTTCTTGAATAAATACTCTGTCCTCGTGATTTGATGCTGTTCAGCTTATGCATTGGTTATTTGACTTACTCTATTGAGAATTCAGTTTGAGACCTTTCCTCAACATTTGGTACCATAAATAATGCACCTGATGTGAGAACATCTGAGATCTCCTCTATAAAGAACATTCACGTGAATACTTTATCTAGCTTTATTGCCATGTCTTTGTCTTCCTGTTATTTTAAGTTTGATTGCCTCTTTTCAACTTCCTGAAAATATTCTTTCTCATAGCTCTGGAAAAAATATTAGCTTTTAGGCCTCTGGAACTTTTTAAAAATGTTCTTAGGTATTCCATATTCAATTTAAATTTAACATACTATACAGTTACACACTTAAATTATTTTCCTTCTTGAGACATTATTTTGACTGCTTATAGACATCTATTTATTTCTTTACCGTCTTTGCAATGTTTTGCAAATATTCTGGTTTTACTCCATTTTCTCATATAATTTATTTTGAGATACAAGCGTATTATATGCTGTTTCTCATACATGTTCAATCTCTGTGTCTCCTGCAAGCATTTTGCCCTGCTAGCTGTTGTTTTTTTTCTTTCTTTCTTTTTTCTTTACTCCATTATTTTGTAGTTTTACTTTTTAATATATGTATGGTTTAGGTTTGGGGTTTTTTCCTATAAAACCCTTGAATTTATTTGACTGTGGTCAATATTAGAATGGTGGGGTTATTGTTTCAGATCCTCTGCACTATTTAGAACTAATTTAGGGGTTGCTTCTCATCTTACAGGTTCTTTGACCTGCAGCTCCAAGAATCAGAAACTTACGATACAACAAGCAACCCCTGTTGTACAACCCTTGCTTCATGTTTTTTTCAGATTAAAATAGGGATAATTCAGACCTTTTTTAGCAATCTGCAGTTATGAAGCAAGTTTTAACCTCAATACTTCCACAGGTGACTACTTGCCATTTCACATTATACAGTACACTTTTTGAACTGTTTCTCTTCTGTGTTCTTCCGCACACAGGGACAAACCTAGCCCTAGTGTGTCTCTAATAAAGAAAACAGAGATACACAAGGGATGAATTTGGCCAATTATTTATCTTCATTTGAGAGTTTCCTTTTTTATTTAACTAGTTGTCATTGATTTTTCCATTTAATACTATCCCCAGTTTAATCTTTTGCCCTTTCAAGGTGAAGGCCCTTTGGCTGAAAGCTTTCCCAGCTGAGTTTAAAAGGACTACTACTGAGAGCAAATGAGATTTTTCTGTGGTTCAATAGGTAAGCCCAGCACTTTCCAATACTTGGGTCATGAGTTCAATTCCCTGACAAAATAGATCCATCATGAATAATATCCTTGAGGTAATTTCTGCTTTGTGAGTTATCATGCTTCTTGCACTGTCCACTGAAGGTTTTGGTATTGTATCTTTTTGCCATAATTCCTTTAAAAATGCCATTTTTTTTTCATCTCTACATATTTAATTGTTGTATAGATTATAGGATGAACAGATAAGATTTCTTTTCTCTGGGAAGGTTAAACTGAAACCTGCTTGTTGAATAAAAATGTAAGATCCTATGAGCCCAAACCTCAAAAGTTGTCCTGTACTTGCTCAATTTTGTGTACTGCATTATGTCATGTCTAAGTCAGTACTACACTTACTAATACTTGCATTGCAGTATTCCCAAAGTAGCTTATGCTAAATGGCTGTATCACATTCTTTGCAGGTTTAATTTTTGTTTATTTAACTTGAAAATTAATTAAGCTCATCTGTTTCTTCATAAGCAACATCTATTGAAATATTCAGATTGGAATTACTTTATTCATATTAATTTCACCAAATTAAAAAATCCATAAAGACATTTTTATGAGTGATCAGAAATGGAAGTCAAATTCTTCATTTTATGGATATAGTTTTCCTGTATAGAGTCAATCCTTCATGTCCTTTCAAAAATTAGAACAAGGAAATTTCATGTAAAAATACTAAAAAAGAACTTTTTTTTTATGAGACCATTGTCTTGTGTACTTGTAACCCTTAAATAGGAACATTCACAGACAAAAGGTATTAAAAGTTATGAGTTCTTCTAGTTGTCATCATCTGGCATTATACTAGACACTAAATGATCTTACCTGTAAGACCACAGTAAGCCAATTAATGAGCAATGCAGATAGAAGGCAGGACAAAGCACATTTTTAACTTATAATGGAGTACAAAGCAATTGCCTGGCTTTTCAGGAAGTGTTTCCTCTTTGTCTGTCTCAGACCAAACTCATCACATGGGATCCAGTGCACCAAAAATAACTGTTTACCATACATGTTTACCATAACTCATATAATTGCCATAAGATCCCTTTGCAGTCAAACATTGGAGAGACATTGGAATTCATTAACATTTCAAAATGGAAAAGGTGACTGTTATATCCTTCCTGCATTAAAATAATTATTTGGATGTGGAGATTTAGCCTGAATTGTGCCTATCAGTCAACACCTAATGCCAGTGCATGAACAGGAGAAATTAGATCCTTAAACAAGAAATATTTCCTCTTTGAAGCTCAAGGGATGTTCATCTGTGATCTCATTATGAAGTGGTGGAAGAGGATAGGGAAGAGGCTTTTTATATAGCACAGGACTGCAGTTAAAAGCTAATTCTTCTCAAAACAAACAAACAGAAAACCTCAACACCCAGTCTCATAATAAAGAACACCTGGTGAAAATAAATTACATCTTTAAATAAAAAGCTGTCATGTTCTGTATTTTCTCAGCAAATAACTAAGGAAGATATCCTAAGTGGATAATTCTGTAATTTGGAAACATTTTTGCTAAAATCAAGAAAACAAAAAACAAACAAAAAAATTTAATCCATTAAAACAATTTGGTCACTTATATGGATTTTTCCAAACCATTTACTTCATGGAAAAATGTAAATATTGGAGAAGAAAATTTTCATTACCCTTTTTTATTTATAAAGTTCCTTTCTTTTTTAACTGAACATTCTCAAATGTTCCAGATCACAGAAACCCACTTCATTTTGTCTATTTATTTATTTATTTATTTATTTTCATATTAATTGCATGGCATTTTATTCAACTTCTTGATTCTCTGAAAACTTGCACAGGTTTTATTTCAACCGAGAATATTTGTATTTATCTGGAATTACCACTTAACAAAAAATGTTCTCAGCTTTAAATATTGCCTCAGTATTGTCAATGTATGCACTACAAAACAAGACTCACAGATTCCTAGATTTTCCTAGACAAAGCATTCAGTTCAAGCTACCATATTTTCTTGAATTTCAAGAATGGCAATGATGTAGAGTTATTCAGTTGCAAACTTTTTTAGGAGGTTGTGAACTCTAATAGTCCCTTTGGTCCTTTTGAGTTTCCCTCACTTTTTTAGAGACATGTTTTATTAGCCCATTTTGTGCCGACTAAATTGTATTTGAACACTACCTTCCTTTAAAGTCACTCAGCAGGTTTCAGATTACTTTTTGCTTGAGCAAATTAGCCTGCATTTTCCATTGTTGAAACTCCTTTCTAATACCATCATCTTTCCCATTCTTGGGTATCATCAGCCTACAAGTGGCTGTTTATTGGGCTTCCAACTCTTTTATCAGCTTGGACGCTTTTCTCACAGCCAGCTTTTTCGTAAATGGGTAGACCTTTGCCTTGTATAGAATTATCTGCACAGTCAAGAAATCCAGATTCTAGTAATATTTACAAAGTCACTGTCTAAAACATTTGAACTTCTGCTTCTTCCGCTTACCTCTATTTTATAATTTTTCCACTTTTATCATTCATGTGATGAGGGAAGGGATGAGTATGGCAGATATACTCCAAAAACTAAATCTTAATTTTTACATGACTTGGCACCTTGATTTCTAAGTTTTCAATAGCTGAGAGAAAGGCCTTTGTTTAGTGTTCCCTCACTGAAAGATACAGACTGGATTTATCAGGCACTTGCAGACTTTCAGTTAAAAAGGACCCCCCCTCCCGCCCTGCTGCCAGCCAACCCTTTGTGAGTATGAGTAAATGGTTGGATGCAATTCAAATAACAAATATTTCTATGGTGATTGAATTTAAGAGCTTTAGCCCTAGACTGCAAGAAGCTGAGAGGAAAATTGAAAATGCAGAGACAGTGATGGATGGAAATAACATTACTCTAAACTGAACACTGGAAATAGAAAGGTAGTGAGAAATCGAAGGGATGACTGAAAATAAAAAAAAAATTAAATAACCTCAGATTAAGGAATATATAACCTCAGATTAAGGAATTGACTTTGCTAAATTGTGTTGATGGCAGAGACAAGAGAAACAAGAAATCTATATTTCCAACAAGTGTTATAAAGAAGCTAAAGAAGAATTGGTTTAAGATCTTTTTTCAATATGTCAAAGAAAATTTTTGTGTGGAAAGACAAGACCTTGCTCAGAAACAGCCTGGCCTAAAATGATCCAATGCACTTTCATTTTTAGTACAAATCAAATCTATATATATATTTGAATCAGTTCTAAAAAATAAGAAACTGCTGCAGAGTTCATTTTATGATTACCCTCTGCTTCTGTCATTCTGCTTTGCAGATTTATTTTATTTGCTTCTTATCTTTTTAGTTAGTGATCAAGACAGTTCACAAAAGCTATAAATAATAAATATGGTGCATTGCTTTATGTATGTTTCTGTGGATCATTGCTGCTTATTCATTTAGTGAGTTGAAATGAATAAAATGCAAGATTTATGCCATTGTTCATTGAAAATGAGGTTTGTATCCACAGAATTATCTGCATTTTTAAAGGTCATTCTTTAATATTATGATGTTTTTCTAGATATTTGGGAGCCTTCACAACCCCTCATTCAGTAATTGCCATATGGCATAGCCATCTGAGGTATTTCTCACTCTTCAGATCACTTTGTTACTTATTTTTCTTCTGCAGACTGTAGCATTAACTTACTATTGCTCGAATTTATAACAGACATATTCTTTTTGAATATGAGCACCTAATATATTCATACACCCAAGATTTGTATAAACCTTACTGGTCCTTCTCCAGCCTTCTGTCCAGGTAGATCCAGTTTATTCTTACCAACCTTGCAAATCATCTACTACATAGGCTTTCCTTGGCCTTCACATGTGTAAACTCATCTGTTATGTACCTGTTGAGAACACTGCTGATTCATTTCCTCGGTCCACGAGATCCCTCTCTTTGCAGAAACTTCCAAGATTCTCTGTCTCATAAACATGAACCACTTATCTTTATTTTTCAATCAAGTATCATTTCTTCTTAACTATTGTCAGTTCTTGACCGTGACGACATGTCCTTCATATACTTTCAAACACACACAGTTAAGCTTTCTCCCACACTGCTCTTCACAGGTACCTTATTAGTTTTCAAAAAATTCCTGAATATTATGTCCATTTGAGCTAAGACAACTCATTGTCAAGCTAACTAATATTTTTATATTTTTTTAATTCTCCCATCTGTCTTTTTTTCATTTGTTTCCTCCACTTTTATACCAAATTATAAATTCATTTGTAAGATGACATAGGCCATCTTTCTGACTATATTGTACCTACCCAATTGAGATATTGGTCAAGGTCTAGGATTTCTCTAATAATACTTCTGGGTAAAACCAAAACTAAGTTCACTGACTTCAAACAGGATTAAAACCGATAATCCTATCCTGAAATTCTTATTGCATAGATTAACTCTACACTGATAACTAAAGATGAGAAGAGATTTTAAAAATGTCACCAGTTAAAATCATTGTCGAATAATAAACAGTTTTACCTGTCAGCTAGAGTTGCTGGCCAAAATAAGTTTATTCTGAATCTTCAGAAAAATCATTGGCTAATTAGTGATGCAGGATTTTTTTTTTTTTAACTACCACATTATCTCAGCAGATAATTTAAAAAATAAACTAATTAACCTTTCTAAAACACCTTTCTAATTAATCATGTCTTTTATAGTTCCATTAGCTATGGGGCCAACCAAGTCCAAGCAATCATATTTAATTTCTCACATATTGATTTATAAAGGATAGTTTATTGCCTCTTGCTCATTAGCAGTTACAAGCAGGACTCCTGCAGGAGGTTATGCCTCTTTTGTAATTAAACCACGTTAGGATACCAAAATGTAATGCAGATGTTTAATAGTGAGTTGTGATTTGTTGGAAGGCTAGTAAAATTTTAAAACCTCAGTAAAGTGAAATACTTTGGCTGATCTAGCTGTTTTCTTCCTTTATACTTTCCCACTCCATATCTCAGTGGCATTAGGATGTAGTCATTCCAGAATTGGTGATGAATTTTGCTTCAAAGAAAAACTTATTATCTTATGCAATGTGTTATATTGAGTTTTAGCTCTACAGTAACTGTTATTTAGTATCTTGAAACAATTCACAATATTTCAGGGTGTTTAAAAGAACTTTAGTCTCTGAACATATTTTTTTTGAAAGAAAACATACCAAAGTACTCAAATTAAATAGAGAACAAAAGCTTCTATCTGTTCCAGCTCCCAATTTTCTTCAGACAGATTAGAAAAGAAGTAGTATTCATCACAGTCCCATGAAAACTGTTCTCGAGAGATAATGAATCAAAAAGCATTAATTTTTATTTCATTTTATTGTGAAGCAATAAACTGTATTGCGGCATCTGTAGGACGTTCTCATAAAACTGGTTAGATCATTTAGCCAAATTAATTCAAGAAGTTCAGAATTACCTAAACTCAGGGAGACAAAACATTCATGAGTTCTCTTTCAGTCTAAAGTTCATTTAGTGTTTGTAGCTTAGCTGTTTTACAAAGAAAACACCCTCATTTTGCAAATGAATACAGTCTGTGCTGTTAATTACCGTTATATATATACATTGCAGCCAGTCAAACAATGGTTCTTTTCTGAGCAGGATGCTTAATCTGCTCATCCGAGTGTTCTACTGTTATGAAAGCATCCTCTTTTTCCCCAGGACCTCCTGACCTCAGGAGGTTTGACTTGTGTGGTATGGTCTGAACGACAGATTTGGGTTATTGTCCTTATCAGGCTGTGGTGATCAAGATCAGGATTGCCTCACAGGTTCTCACAGAAAACCGTGGTCAAGTGGTTACCTTGTCCTTCTGGCCTTACACATTATTCATGAGGTTACTTAGCTGCTGTTGGCCTTGCAAGACCGTACTACACAAAAGGTCCCTGATGCCCCCCCTCCACGTATCTATGCAGTTTGCAGTTTCATGGTCTCTTTTGTAACTCCACCTTTACCACCTGTGAAATCCAGCCAGGCCTTGTGGTGTGATCTGTAACTTTTGTCAGTGTTTCATTGTGTTATTTGTTACGACCAGAGGCTTCTCATGTCGTATCCCATAGTTTCCCACATCCTGAAGTGAAATTCAGGATTGGGCCAGGGCCTAGCAGTCAAAACAGTCTGAACACATCTAAAAGAAATAAAACATTTCAGATTGCATTTTCATAAAAACTTTGGGGAAATAAAGTATTTAAGTATAGAAAAGTTAAGACCTGAAGCACTAAGCCCTCCTCACTGTGTAGCAGAACAAAAGATAGATGCAGGAGAAGACCATGCATGGTCAGTGCAACCCTGTTCTTTTCCCTCTAGCCTTTCCATGGAGCCATCAAGGAAGGTCATCAGTTAGAGACAATAGCTGCACTGGGAAAACATTCTCACAGCTCTCCCCAGGTAATAAGATCAAAACAGTCCAAATCCTGCTTTGTATGGTAATATTCAGTGTTTTAAAATACATGCTTAAAATAATCAGAGGACAATAGCCATGGGGCCAAGTTCTGAGTTCTTTTGATTCTTAGACTTTTTTTTTACATTGATGTGAATCTGTAATTTACAACATTGTGTATGTCACCTCTAAATTTGACCTGAAGTTTCTGATCCCATAGGAAATAACATAAAAGGATTAAATTACAGAAAATACACTCTATCACAGTTACCATATGTTGTTTACCAGAGTCAGAGCTAAGTGATCAAGGAAATTCTTGAGTATGTCTAAACATGCGGGTAAGATTTATAGTGCTGCAGTCTACATATTTATTCAAGGTCTCTGTGATACATTACATATTTAGCCAGATTATGATTACCTTCAGTGTATGGTTTCTTGATCAACAAACCTGCTATATGATTCATCCCCTTATCTGGTTAATGTTGAGAGCATGGTGTTGGGTACTCAAATAACAGTAAGAGGATGGTAAGTGAGGAAGCAAAGCCTGAAAAATTAGGTGCTGTCACTGGATGAAAGGGTGATAAGGTAAAGGAGACAGCACTTGAAATAAAAAAGTTCAGAATGCCTTCTTAGTATGTATTGAGTGAAAATATGTAATTTCCTAAGATACTAATAGGTGAAATTATGTGATGCTCCAACTACTGAGCTTCTTATTAGACTTGGTTGTTTAAGAAAGCCTTAAGAAATCTATTAAAAATGAAAGATCACCTGTCTGAAAATTAGCTTTAGTGGTTTCACACGGAATCTCTCTCTGTCCTTACAGAGAGCGGACATAATCAAGGGCTGATTTTGGTAAACCATAAAAATTCAGATATACTGAGTGGGGGTCATCTAACTGAAAACAGATGTCTTCAAAGGATACATCTACATCCATGCTAATTCTCTAGGGCCCCTTTTTAGTGAGTCAATAGTGAGAAAAGGAGGTACTTCTAAGGCACTATTGATTTCTCCTAAGATTGATGTTTAAAATAGGTCAGTTGAATCTGTACCCTGAAATTGCTTATTTTTCTCCCCTGGCTCAAAAGTGAATGATTAGCTCAGGTTTGTCCACTGAAGATGTCTATATTAGAGATATCTAAAGTTTGATTAAATGACTCACATAACTCCTTATCTTTAAACACCCTTAAAAAAGGATACTTTGTTAACCCTTGTTATCAGGGTATTTTCTTCAGATGTTTTTTAGCCATGTGTAAGGATATTCTGGAAGAAGAACACATAAAATTTAAAAGCTTAAAGCAAGTATTTATTAGCTAGCTCACACGAAACATAGCTAGGATGGAAGGAGTGGCTAGTATAAGCAGTATTATGCTCCCTGTCCCAAAAAACTACCCAAAGGGTCTTTACTGGCCAGGTAAGGTTCAGTCAGGAAGAAAATGGTCATCCTCCACTGCTCTCTGAAACAGGTGCTCAAGTTGCTGAGTTGCCATTTTCTACCTAATTCTCCAGGTTTCTTTTTTCCTTATAATTTTGTACCTTTGGTGGTTTTCCTCTTCAGTCCTTGAAAAACTTATGAACCCTGCTCCAACACTTGTACCTCTCTAATTTTTCCTTTCCTACCTTGCAGGATGCCACTCTATGAACTTTCTCATTAGTCTTTCTCACAACCTAACAATTTGTTCAGAAGTGTAAACTGAGGATACTCAGCTGGGCCATGCCAAAGCTTGGACTCCTGGACCATAGACATTAGAACCCAGAGTGGGATGGGACACATGGGAGGCAGCGTACAGAGAAGGGCAACATTCATCTGCTATTTTTAGAAAATGTGAATCGTTCACTATCTGACATTTGAAGGCAACACACTCATCCACACACCCACCAAGATATCAAATGATGGTTAATAGCTGTCATTATAACTGTTGTAATTATACCTTTATGAATAAGTTATAAGACCCACAGACTAATTCTGCAGAAGGGTAGGCGTATAGGGTCATATCTGTGGGACTGCTAAGAGTTAGAGCTACTACTCTGTTTAAGGGTAGTGACAACTGTGTAAACCATACTTGCATCTTACACTGAGTTATTTTCCAACTTTTTTGTAAAAATATAAAAATTTCTATCTTAATTCCCATTTTACTGGAACATGCAATTATTCAAATTATGTAATTGTGAAGTTATAGTTGTTCATTAAGCAATTCAGATAGGAACATGCTTAGTGCTGGTTACTCATAAAATGCTGTTATTTAAAATGTGAACGATATTAACAGAATGATTTAAGGGAATTTGGCTACTGTCAGGATTAGGTCTTTAAAGTTTATCATGAAAACCTTTGGAATGATGAGCAGTTGCTTAAAATATCTGATAATACAATATTCAGGGATAATTTTAAATGTAAACACAGCTAAAGAAATTAGTAGAGATTACAAGCTTTTTTAAGATATCCTCTTCATCAGAGAGTAAAATCAAATTAGACTAATACAGACTGGTTTCCTAGTTTGGGTTTTGTGCCTGATCTCACAGCCTCATGTGTTTGGAGTTTTAAAAAATATGATAATAAGGTCATATGAGGATCTTCTGGGTATTTTGCTAACATCAATCTGATTTTTGGCATACATTCTCTTTTTGCTTTCTTTATAATTCAGTATAGTGTTGAACTGTGAATTTTAACAAGACAGAATATTAAATCAGAATTACTGAGGCATTAAAATTCTGCATTCATTGGTTTAGTATATGTATAGCTTAAGCCCAGATTTTATCTATAGATAATACAAAGAGGGCTACAGGCAAAAACAAAAGAAGAAGAAAAAAGATGGACAGTAATATTTTTACTTCAGCTCAAAATGTCAGAGAACCTTGCTGGGCTGGTGTTCATTGGTCTTTCTCTGTACCATGAAGTATAGTGTGTCTGTGTGTATATATATATATGTATATATAGTATATGTACCATGCATACCATATACTTTATACAACATGTTATGTATATATACTCAGAAACATTTTTGGGTTTGTAGCGTATCATTGTGCTGGGAAAGAATACTTCTGTGGATCTTCCTTGACCAATGGTGGGATTTATCTCACTTGATTTTGGCCACATAAGAGTCACCTAGGTTATGCTAATTATACGTGTAGGTAATGAAGATAAATAAGACTCTTTATGAAGAAATTCTCTCTCTCTCTCTCTCCCCCCCTGCCTCCCGCCAGTTAGCTAGCTTAGATTTTGGATGGGATTTACTTTACCAAACTTTAAGCATTTGTGATTTTGATGTCAGCATGTGAGTTAGGTGCTCAGGTTTCCATTACAGTCAGGTTTGTTCTAGCTGGTAGTCAATGGAGTTAATGACAAACTTTAGATAAACCTTCCCTCATAGCACCTCTATCAGCATCAGTGCAAATTTCACCTATTTTGTTCAAACATCCTGGTTTGACAGATTGTTGCTAATTCAGAATTATACTTAGATTTCTATTGAGTTTTTCCCAGGGACTAAAAAGTGATAATTGCTGTTCCCTACTTATTAGTCTACTGGGCTTTTTGGCTGCTTCTAGTTAACAGCATGTGGTGCTGTAGTTGCCTTTTTCCTGTCCGTGGAGATAAGTGGTTTAAGAACAGGTTAATTCCCCTTCCCTTAGCTGGATCATCCCCAGTCTCTGGAAGCCCTCACTTTTTGGAGAGACAATTGCTAAGGTACTGAGAACACTCTTTTTCTCAAAACGGTTCAAACTGCTAGACTATTCAATGGCAATAAGTAGCTTTCCTGTATGCCTTTATGTGGTGGCTTGACCCTGGCTACCAGCTAAGTGCCCACCACCTGCTTGCTCATTTCCCTCTGCAGCAGAGGGGGAAGCAAAAGTGAGAAAACCTCATAGATCCAGATAAAGACAGCTTAATAAGTAAAGGAGGACAAAAAAACCCCAAACCCAAATGATGTAAAGGATCACCTCCCACCACCAGACCAATGCCCAACCAGTCTCTGAGCAATGGCTACTTTGGAAAGACTCTCCCTACCCCCCAGTTTTTATTGCTTAGCATGATGTCATATGGTATGGATAATCCCTTTTATCAGTGTAGGTCAGCTGTCCCAGCTGTGTCCCCTCCCAACCTCTTGCCTATCTCCAGACTGCTTGCTGCAGCAGCAGAATGAGAAACAGAGAAAGCCTTTATGCTGTGCAAGCACTGCTTGGCAATAGCTAAAACACTGGTGTGTTACCAACACCATTTTAGTCACAAATGTAAAATACAGCACCATACGGGCTGCTATGAAGAAAATTAACTCCAGCCCAGGCTGACCGGGTACACCTTAAATGAAATCATGAATGAAAGCACTGGAAGTGTTTCAGGTATGCAAACATACGCACTGAGCATCACGGCTGGCAGACATAACACAAGAGCTACAAGAGACACATGGCCTTTGCAATGACAGATACTCTAGGTCATCCACAATGGCATAGGACACCTATGTTTACCCAAAGTTGAATTCTACCCATTACTGTCATGACACTAAAACCAGATAATTTAGAAGATTTTGTCATTAATTATAGGAAGTTTTTCCTTAAGCATTAGGAATGCATTAAGCTCTAGCAGGCAATTTTCCATCAGACTTCCTCATTTCAGTGTTACACTAACTAGAACTTAACAAACTCAAATTTCTGTGCAGTTAAAAACTTAAGCAAATTAATGAGTTGCAGCTACAGTGGTTTATCATATAATTTAGAATGTCGTCTTTATGGCTCATGAGGCTTAACAGCACTGGACGCATTATAGTAGAGAAAACAGAGTGACAATTGATTAAATCAGACTAAATTGTTAAAAATCTGAAAGCCAAGATCAGTTCATTCTGTATAACATCTAGTTATGGTCAAACCATTAAAAGAAGAAAATCTCAATGTACTATAGGGGTCAGTAAAAGGACAACATTTATGAAGCAGTTTCTTAAAAAAAACCTTTTCAATACATAAAAATAGAAAAGAAAAAATCATGATATTATTTCAGATAGACTCTGTATTGCTAGTTTCAGAGACGACACTGAAAACAGTCTAGGAAAAGCTGGTGGGTAGCTTTGCAATACAAAAAGCAAAAATAGTTTCATTATTCACAGCTGACGTGGTAGTCTTTTCTTAGTCTTATTTATATCTAGCAGGACAATTTTGATGTTTGATTTTGCAGTGGGAAATGCAACTAGGTCACAGGATATAAAATTTCATTTACTTCCATCTTAAACAAGTAACTTGTGTTGGATAGAAGTACATCTTACAAGGAGAAATCCAGTTTTGACCTGAAGACATCAAGAGATGAAAATTGTGCTGTTTCTCTTCGTGCTATATTCTAATGAGTAACTCTTCTGAGTGTTCCTTGAATTTATCTGACTTCACTCTTTGCTGGTTCTTGTTATGTTCTTGTCTGTTAGATAAAAGAACTCTTTTAATACATGGCTACTCTTTCTTTTGAAAGTGCTTATGCCCTTAATTAAGTGAGTCTTTGTGTTGTTTTTTATAAGATAAATAAATTAAGGTCTTGACATCTGTCACTAGAAAGCCTTTTTACGTAGTCAGGACAAAAAATCAAATTCTATTCTCTACTATTCTAATAATGACAACAGTTTTTTAAGGATTGGCAGCACCACAGCTGTATGCAAGATTCCACTAGTAGTGTCACACATGCTAAATACAAACATTACCTTACTTACCCCATTTAGCCCTCTGTGAATGGCACTAGTCCTTTTTGCAAAAACATCATGCTGGTAAATCACATTATTCTGTTTTCAACTTCTTTCCCACAAAATCCTTTTGAGACTCATTGTTATGAAAGATGCAGTTTTCCATTCTGTGGGTGTGGCATTCATTCCTGTTCCAAACCCCTAACTGCCCCTGTGGCCATATCAAAATGAATTTGTTTGCATGGACCCAGCATGCTGCTGTGTCTAACTACCCTATGTCAAAAAATCCTATATTTCTGTGTCCTCTCCCAAGCTCTTGCCCACTTCTTGCCCAAGACTACTCATGGGGCTGGGGGGGGGGGGGTAGTTTG